>NW_025964001.1:41306823-41906823 GCF_023055435.1 Haliotis rufescens | reverse complement strand
TATTTTAATGGGGCCTCATAATTGGGTACAGCTTGTTATCACCAACATTCTCAATTAACATGAACAATAAAAGCATTAATGCAAATTATTACAATTGATAAGTAGTGTAGGAAAAGGTTAGGATTTCATATCAAGCCTTTGTTTTAAGCAGAACATTTTATTTTGTGTGTTGTTTGGAAAATTCATAGGTCAAAGTGGTTGTTGTTATCATCATTTCAAACTATAAGAAAAACATTATTCATTTATCATGCTTACTGAAAATGGTCAATTGTTCGACTTATTTATGTGGTTTTTAAGAATGGCTAAACTGTAAAAGCAGTATCAAACGTTCTCCAAAACACATAACTGACACATTTAACATGTTTAATGTCATTCGTACAATTACAATGGATCACCCATGATTGACATCTAAATTTTATGATGTCATCAGTATAATTAACATGGATCACCCATGATTGACACTTACATTTGATGATATTACCAGTACAGTTATCATGACTCAACCATGATTGACATGATTGATGCATAAACTTTATATAGTCATCAATACAATTATCATGGATCAAATACGATTAACACTTAGATTTGATAATGTCATAAGTACAATTAACATGGATCAACTATGATTAACACTTACATTTGATAATGTCATAAGAACAATTATCATGGATCAGCCATGATTGAGGCTTAAATTTAATGTTATCACATCACAGAAGTTGAATATATCAACTCAGCTCCTGAGGTAACGTCGGCCGACCTGTCCTCAAAAACAGTGGACCATCCAGGGAAAACATGGGGGCATGCAGGATTGTCGAATGGACCATATTATGATTCACAGTATTATTCTATATTTTCTATCCCAGACTTTCATTAAAAGAACATCTTGAAACATCTTGTTTCCCTGTCTCATTATCACTAACATCAGCGCAACTGAACAGTCTGCTTCTTAGCTATGTTACAGCCATGTTTCCACCCTCAATTTATTCATAAAAGTCTAAAAGTTCAAAATTAGATATCACACCTTTCATCCTTCAGTGTTGAATTCTTCAATGTTGAGTGTTGAGTGTGTTTAACCCTTGTATTTTTGTCTTATATATATATTCAACCCATGTGGCTTTACTTGTGTTATTCAGGTGGCCTTATGGGTTTACTTATTTTCTATCCATACACACCCACATGTCACAAAACTGTCTTTTAACCAAGTGTCTGCTGTGTCTTGTGTCATTATAAATATTTATTTATCAAAGCAACAGAATTTCTGCAAATGGCAGAAAGCAGTTCATGCTCCAACTAACTGTAGATATATATCTTGAAGTAGTACAATACTATACATACTAAGCTTTACACTGAATGGTCAACACATAGACAATAACAAAAGGAAATAGACCAGTGTGAAGAAACATTGACTGTTTAACATAGCATCAGTGTCCAATATTAATTGTAATAATTATTAAAATAATCAAGCCCAAGGGCCCTTGTCTTAACTCTAATGTTAAAATTAAAAGATTGAAGGTGTCTCTAGATATAAGTACCAGAGGATAAGACCTCAAGGACCTCTGTTAATTTCAAACATTGCAACATGAATAATCACATCCAGATGGTAAGTAGCCAGTCAGTTTTTACCATATGATAACAGAAAGTAGGGCTGGGATGGGTAACTCGGGTACTTGGGTCGGATGGGTCCTGAGTAGGACCCGGTTACCCACGGGACTACCCGGACCGTGGTTAGTTATGTGATATATTGTTAAATGACAAAAACTCACTATGGCTCAGTGGTTACACTACAAGTCGCTAGTTTTCGCATTTCTTGCACACATTCCTTTTGACTTGTATATGTTTGAGTAAAGATAAAGCTTCAATCAACTTCAGTGAATGCATGGTCTGATTGTTTGATACATGTATCTGAATAGTTTTGGCCAGGGCTGTGGTAAAATAATTACCAATCAGACATTTGGTTCCCAACTCTTGAGACCTGCAGTGGGTATCTGGGTAGGGTAGGGTGATAAGGTGATAGAGTGTCGGGTACCCGGGTAGTAAATTTGGACTCGTCCCAGCCCTAATAGAAAGTCACCAATCCACATAAAACAGTTAATTATACTGGAAACCCTTCCAATGTCAAAGTGTACAAATGATATATTCATGCTTGTTACACGCTTGTCAACAAAATATAGTTGTGAAGACCAACATCATGTGCAATTAAGCCTTGTAGACATGTACTGATGTAGCCGATATTGATTTGACATACCACAAACTGTTAACATAAATAACAATTAATCTGTCACCCCTGTTGTGTATTTTTGTATATAAGACAGTAATTATTTCAGCTATCTTGATAATGAGTCACTGCTAAACAACATATGTTCTGCTGGCGAGTGTCATATATCCTTTGTGTAAAAATGTAGGCCTAGTTCATAGATATAGGCCAAATAATCTCGGAGCCGTTCATCTACACGCACGATAAATAAACAATAAATAAATGCGTATTGGAATATCAAGTCCTGAAAATCTAACAGCATGTCAAATGTCCATGTGTATTATTGTCCAGTGAACTTACCTGAGCAGGTACACAGCTCTTTCAATGTCATTCAAATGGGGGTCGACCGTGAGCTTTTCAAGCTCTTCAGAGCTCTGAAATACAGAACACCGATATCAATGATAATTATGCGATATTGCGTTATAGCACATACCCCCTCAAAACAACTGACACAGATGATTTAAAAAAAAACGTTTATGGTGTACGCACCTTTAGCGCCTTAGTGATCGGTCGGCCATCCAATTGCAGTTCTTGCAAATCTTCGGCCAGCGACGTTGTTGTCGCGTCCATTCTAATTTTTCAAAATGTCACCTTGCAATTGTAAGCATTTCCTTCCGTTTCTATCCTTTTAGCTCCAGTTTTGGGTGTTTTTAACAATTTAATGTCGTTTTACACACGAGAAACATTGTGAGTTAGTGGTGCATGGAGAAAGCTTCTCTTGACAACACAACTGGCCTCCATGTTGCTCGGCTAAACGAGATCTCGCAAACTCTCGTTGTGGTATGCGAGAATCGATGACAGCAAGTGCCCGCTTTACCTCAAAGAGTAGGGTATGTGTACTCTAAGAACTTATCAACAATTATTTATGTCCCATTTGTTTACGAACGGTGTCTTTTTCAAATATATAATCAAATTATGATAAAACCCAGGTTAGCAAGACCTGTAGTTAAAGAATTTATTGAGATACACGTTGCATGTTTCTCTAATTGAATAAATACGTTGTTGTAATGATTACAAAATTATTCATGAAGTGTAAAGCCTATTTGAAATTGAATCAATTCATTGTTTCCTTTGACCAACCCAAATGTATTCTGGAAAACGCATCTGCGTCATTCCGGCATAGATGACACTAACCAATTACCAAATCATTAATTAGTGTCCACGTGTGTGTAAATATCTTTCCAGCGATCTTTCTGAGACGTAGCGCATAAATAACAATGATCAAGTCAATCATGTATGATGTGCAAGCAACAATTTCTAATCCTGTTTTCTTTATGCAGAATTTGAGTTTCTGGCATAAAGAGCTCCACCCGCGCACGCAAGGCTTGAGAGATAAATGGGTAAATATATACGCACACAAAGGGGACAGCTGCACGTTGAATGGGCTCCTTGTATAGCTGCACAAGATTCGGCGTCACACAGACAGAAATAGACACTCTTCGCTAATAATTTGTCAATGGAGCACCACTACTATATAACTATATTTATACGGACGCTTTTTGCCCAACGTTTCATGGAGGATATTTAGGATAACTCGGCCGTTATTAATATGTGTTGGTATGTTCTACTTTGCTATATGCTTTATTTATAGACGCTCTTAGCAAAACGTTCTATAAGTATTTAAGCAGCTTGGCAATATGTTCTGCGAATAAACCTCATGGTTTATATCTACTTATATTGCAAGGGGCGTTTAGGTAACCTGTTGGTAAAAGTGTTTGCTCGTCTCGTCGTAGACCCGAGTTCGATTCCCCATAGTTTGCGTGGGTTTATTGGATGGTTTATTGCCAAAAAGAAAAATTCATGTGATTTAATAGATATTATTACAATTACAGGCGGAAGCTACAGGCCTACCTTAATGATGGCTACTGATCAAATTATAGAGCCCCCCCCCCCCCCCCCCCCCCCCCCAACTCCAAACCCCAACACCGAATATCTTTGCCCACCCCTGAATCCCGAATATTACTTAACACAAATCTCAAAAGCACCGAGAAAAGTGTACTATTTTAAGGTATATTACTGAAGAAATATTTAAAAAATAAAATGTATGAAAGAAATTATAAGGTACACCATTATGTTTGAAAATGTTGAATGTGCGTACCAAATACGATTTTATCTGCGTCCCGCTTACCCAATGCTGAATCCCCAAGTACCCTCTAAATAGACCCCTCCAACAAAAGGGAGTTAGTAGCCTATTTATTTTGGGTCCATTGCATTAGAGGTTGATGGTTTGTAAGACAGAAATGAGAGGTGAGGTGAAATGGGGTTTAACGTCGCGTCCAAGATTATTGCACTGATATAGCGACGTGCATGTACGTGTGTGTGTTTTTGTGGCTGCTTGTACTAGTCCGGACTGATGCCGATTTATAGTGCTAGCTCACTGAGATACCATGCAGCAGTTTAACATGAATACCCCACTCAGACACAGTATACTGACTCCGAGCCGACCAGTCCTTGTAACCCCTTAATGCCGAGCGCCAGACAGGGTAGCAACAAGTACCATCTTTTAACGTCTTTTGGTATTAACGTCTTTTGGGATTGAACCCCGGACCTTCCGCTCTCCGGGTGGACGCTCTACCACTAGACCACGGAGGAGGTCGACAGAAATGGGAAAGGATCTGGCAGTTTCAGATACATGAAATTTAAATAAACATTCTCAACAAAACACTCAAATGTACTCATTCACACGCATCCTGTCATTCCAGAGCTGTCCCCAACAGTTCACTTGGCATATAACGACATCCATTCGTGCATACAATTGGCGGACATTTACCTTATGTAATCGGAAGATGAGTGTGCCGTCACACACGTCGTCGATGAGCTCATCAAAACCAAGTGAGAACATATCAGTCAGATCCTGCCTTGGGTCCCTACATCATCCACAGGTACCCAGTAAGGAGCCGGTAAAGGCAGACCTGGCATCGCTGACCACAGGACATGTGTTGGTTGATATGCGCACTCTGCCTCGCTTCACTCCGTACGTACGTGACAGGAGCTATTGGCCATACACTGGCCGAGTAATTTCCGTCAATCAGGTGTTTGCTTTACTGAACATGTACCACGTCCTTCAACAATTACAATCACGGAGTGGATTGATTGCCGTGTATTTCACCTTCAGAGACACTGTTTACAAAAAAACAGAATACTATAAAATCTGTTAAAGATTCACGCTGCATAAGTACACACGCAATATTTACTTTAAATACACACTGCGTCTTTTATCTTCACCATGAACCTGCCCCTATTACTTTCAGTGAATGAATTACATACCCATTTTAACATCAGCACGACTTGCAATTAGACTAAAGCCTTCGGGCATGGTTACATTCGCTATCCTAATATGACAACATTATGCACTATTGACCCGATGTACGCGAGAGACACGGTGGCCAATCGTCCAACGCCGTAATTCGCTGTGGAGAGTTGCGTCCCTTAGGCGCGCCTGAAACCTGTGATTGTGGGGGTTGGGTTTGAATCCCGATTCTTCGTGATAATGTTTCTCCGTTTGTCAGCACCATACCCGTGGTTTCGCCCAGATGGTAAATGTCAAGGACTTGCGTCACATTGGGCTTTCTACCCCAACTAGAGCTGGCACATCGTGATACCGGATGATATTTCGGATGAGAGCCTGGGGTTTTCTATGGAGACTGGATATTTTTTTAAGCTACAACTGCAAAAACAGATATTTTTTAAATTAAAACTATGAGTCGAAATATTTGTAAAAAAAACCCAAACAAATAATCTGGGAACAATGTATTTTTGTGCCAGGCAATTTCTTTTTGTTCAACAGTCAAAACCACAGCCTCCCCGCTGAATAAAAACATGTCGCCTCCGAACTGAAATATTGTTCAAAGCGGCTTTAAACGTAATTCATTCACAATACGTATTATGACATTAATAGTCGTTGCGTTTCATGCTATCCTGGTATAAGAGTTATTGGAGGCATTAAAACACAACGCTAATCTTATACCCCGTTCACATGCACAACATTTACTAACGTAAGTAATATTGCACATGTGTAACTATAAATACGGACGTATATGTAAATTTACAATGCGTTCACATGAAACGCATCAGATGTGTAAATAAAGTATTTAAATTGTGTAAGGCACACACATTCGTCAGTCTGTTCACGACTTTCAACACAAAATAGGTTGTTTTCCAATCAAAGTTGAATAAGAGAGTTACTTCACCGGAAATCTTCGCGTGAAGCAACATGTGTTTGATTTAATTTGTACACAAAGTTTTGACTCCTTGAAACCAAAGGAAAACACCGTCCGCTCAACTTTGTATATAGGCATAAAAGTTGGCACTGTTGACAATTTGTTTGGTGATGGCAAAGAACAGATATTAATTAGATCATCCTCTTACGTTGACATAAACGTTCACATTGCAACATGTGCACACAGTGCAAATTTACATTTACATTTGCACCTGCTCCAGACATGATGCAACTTTGCTCCTGGTGTAAATATACACATATGTGTAAACGCGTTCACATGACAAGTATACTCACGTATGTATTTCTACACACGTATGCACACATACACACATATGTATAGAGACGCATGTGAACGGGGTACTAGTTCGCTGTACTTATAAAGGGTCGTGGGGGCGGTCGAGTACCCTTGTGGTTACAGCGTTCGACTCAGTTTCGATTCCGACATGGGTACAATGTGTGAAGCCCACTTCTGGTGTCCCCCGCCGTGATATTGTTGAAATATTGCTAAAAGCGGCGTAAAACCAAACTCACTCGCTATAAAGGGTCGCTGTTCACACCAAGAACATGGGCACATTTTTTAAATTTTTGTTTGTTGTTGTTGACATCATTTATTCATGTTAATTGTCCACGATTTGGGCACATTTATTAAATCAGAACTCCATGGACACGTGTACACCAGTCACAAACATCAGCGACGTCAGTTCATCGATGTTTATTATGTTCCTAAATAAATGTCTGTACTGAACATTGTGCCCAACTATATGCTAATGGTATAAATTAATACAAGTTTTTCCGAAGCTCGTGTTCATCCCGTTAGGATAATTTATAATTCGTGTGGTTGAAGACAATTCAAGGGAGTTAAAACAAAATCTATACAAAACACTCGTGCAATAGTGATCCAACGTACCATATACACAACGGCGTCCATGCAGACATATTTTATGACGTATTGTGCACGTGAACCTCATAGTCAATCATTGTTGACCCACGTGGAGATTCTTAGGTAGAATATGTCCTCTGTACGAAACTCTCATGGACCTATATGCTGCATGTAGTTGGTTGGTTAGTTTGTTGTTTTACGCCGCACTCAGCAATATTCCAGCAACATGACGGCGGTCTGTAAATAATCGAATCTGGACCAGACAATCCAGTGATTGACATCATAAGCATCGATCCACGGAATTGGGATACGATGACATGCATGAACCACCAAGCCGCATGGCATAGAACTAAATATACATGATCCACCCAAAACTACTTAGAATCTCTGGGGGAAGAGACACGCACATGCGTTTTTGTTGGTAGATCTAAAATTGCGCGGCATGCTCACATACTCACTCTTTCAAAACTTGCAGTAAAGTTATGAAATACCGATCAATGTAGTTCCGGTGTACGCGAGTCAAGTTGACGGTTTGAGTGGTTGGGTGCGTGCTTGCGTGTGTCTACGTGAGTAAGTGTATTGCAGAGCAGTCAACAATGTCACGTCACCATCATTTTTAAGCACACTATGTCATCTTACCTCCATGTATGACACGCATGAAGGTAAATTGCCACTTGACCCTAAAGTATTCACATCGGTCTGAATCTTAGTAGAACTGGGGCCGTCGGGTAGCCTTGTGGTTAAAAGCGTTCGCTCGTCACGCCGAAGACCCGTGTTCGATTGCCGACATGGGTACAATGTGTGAAGCTCATTTCTGGTTACCCCGCCGTGATATTGCTGGAATATTGCTAAAAGCGGCGTAAAACCATACTCACTCAGTAGAACATCTGTGCAGAATATTACACAGAATAGCTTCAGCTGCATGTCAGTTACATGCACTCTGTCAACGCATCACACAAAGTCAGTTGCGTGTACAGTTTACATCTGTCAGTTCCATATGCTAGTTGCTAGGCAACGTTGACTGTTCAAGTGATGCTGACAAGTTCACTATATACACTAGCTGTATCGACAGGATTCACGTATCTATTTATGCAAATGTACAGCTCGAACAAAGTCACGAATCACGATTACTAAAGTAATGAATATTCCTATACATTTAAACATCTGTAAGTATTGGTCCACCGCATCCCGAGCTTATCGTGAGAGCCGAATCAAGATCAGGTTGGTCTCTGTTGTCTGGATGTCTCTCCGTTGGTCATCAGGCTCCGATGGTAGGGAGTGTTCCTCGTGCTTCCAGTACATGCTTTACCCGGTCCAGACATGATTATCTACAGGTTACTTGATTATTAAAGCTGAAATATTGATGACTGTATCGTTTGAAAAATAAAAATGCACTCATTCACTGTTATTGGAAGGAAGTGACCAGTCCCAGTGCTGTGTTACGGTTGCCATCAGCGTCGAGTAATAACGATTTTACTAACGCTTCAATCAACTACCACCATACCTTTGGCCCACCACATAACCCGTTTAGTTTAGTATAGCTTTGTTTTGTTTGTTTGTTTATTTGTTGTTCAACGCCGCACTCAGCAATATGCCATCTTTTTTAATCGGCGGTCTGTAAATAGTCGAGGCTGGACCAAACAATCCAGTGATTGACATCATGAGCATCGATCCACGCTATTGGGATACGATGACATGCATCAAACGCGTCAGCCAGCCTGGCCACCCGATCCCGTTAGTCGCCTCTTATGACAAGCATAGTCGCCTCTTTTTGCAAGCATGGGTTGCTGAAGATTTATTCTAGCCCGGATCTTCTCGGGTGAACTTGGGACTGAGTTTATGGGTATGGTTTTACGCTGTTGGGAATCGAACCCAGGCCTCGGACGTGACAAGCAAACGCTTTAACCACTAGGCTACCCGCCGCCCCCTGTACAGTGTCAAAGTAATAAGATAATCATTTCCTTTTAGGCTAATAGGTGAGGCGAAATTGGGTTTAACGTCGCGTCCAAGATTATTGCACTTATATAGCGACGTACAGGTACGTGTGTGTGTGTGTGGCTGCTTGAACCAGTCCGGAGAGCGAAAGGTGCGGGTGTGATCCCCGGCCGCGTCATACTAAAAGTCGTCAAAAGATGGTACTTTTTGTTACCCTGTCTAGTGCATTAAGGGGTCGGCTCGGAGTCACTATAAATCGGCATCAGTCCTGACTAGTACACGCACGCACGGGCGCACACACACACACATGCATGCACGTCGCTAATATAAGTAAAATAGTCTTGGACGCGACGTTAAACCCAATTTCACCTCACCTTAATTGGCTGTCTACGTATCTTGTCAAAGTGTTGTTTCAGTTGTAGCTACTCTCAATGTATTACTGTAATATAGTCGCTTAGCTGAGCCGCATGTGTATTTGCGCTGATTTAATTAATCACTGATCTTTGTCAGTGCAGATCGGATTTCTTTGATCCTTTATAGTGTCATCTATTGATACAATTAGCTGTTAGAAATAAACCTGTAAACCTATTAGCACGTTTTTATTTTAACTTATTCTTGTTTAATGACACCCCTGATCATTGGACACAGGTCAGTCACAATTACAGTCATAGGTGTTCATGTAATCAGAGAAATGTTCCGTACGTGTCATCGACAAGGTCATCGCGAGGGGCCCACGGTTGAAAGGCCAGGGTAGCGACGCAGCCTTTTTGGGGTCAACTACGTCAAAGAACAGCATATGAAGGAAGAGAAACAAGGTCTCAAGTACATGTGCATACACACAGCACAAAACACAAAACTATTTCCACCGCGGTGGAAATACTTTTCTGTATTTTCATTTTAGTTTTTGACATTTTCGCTTTTGTTTTTGACATTTTCGTTTTTGTTTTGGACATTTTCATTTTAGTTTTTGACCTTTTCGTTTTTGTTTTGGACATTTTCATTTTAGTTTTTGACCTTTTCGTTTTTGTTTTGGACATTTCCATTTTAGTTTTGGACATTTTCGCTTCACATTTCAGCGATTCAACAGCTACTTGAAAGTACATTTTCCTTGTTTTGGGTATCACATATTTGTATGACAAATTGTGTTAATTTGCAAAAGGTTACGATAAAAGTAAGTGAAATATCAAAATATGAAAAAACAGACTCCATGTCCCGTATGGGCCACCGTAGGATAGCATATTCAAACAGTGTTTCAGTGGGACATATTTCATAACTGTCTTTCATTATCAGGTTTGTGAAATATTACCTAAATGTAGATTTTGGGGCTATATCCATTTTGTCTGTTCCGTAGGCGAATGATTGTTGGAGGTTATCACATCATGAAACTCTTTCCCTCAAAATCTTACAGTACATACATTCATACACTCTTGCACTTCTAAAATGATGTTTGTGTGTTTGTTGTTAAACGCCGCCCTCAACACTATTCCTCTTATATGACGGCGGTCTGTGAATAATCGAGCCTGGACCAGTGCAATCCAGTGATTGACATCATGAGCATGGATCCAAGCAATTAGGATACGATGACATGCATCAACCAAGTCAGCGAACTCGACCGCCCGATCCCGTTAGTCGCCTCTTACGACAAGCATTGTCGCTTTTTACGGCAAGTATGGGTTGCTGAAGACTTATTCCTCCCCGGATCTTCACGGGTCACATCTAAAATAACAACTGGTAATATTAAGATACACTAGATGGAGATGTTTTGTATATCAAACGTGAGTCTGAATTTGCATTTGTTATCCAATAAGGTATTAAATATGACGGTAAGTCGATAGTTTGTTTGTTTGTTGTTTAACGCCGCACTCAGCAATATCAGCTATATGACGGCGGTTTGTAAATAATCAAGTCTGGACCAGACAATCCAGTGATTGACAACATGAGCATCAATCAACGCAATTGGGATCGATGACATGCATCAATAAAGTCAGCGAGCCTGACCACCCGATCCCGTTAGTCGCGGATCTTCATGGGCCGTCAGTCGATAGTAGTTCCTTCGATTCGCTGTGCAGAGACCTGCATCACTTCGGGCTTTCATCCCACCCAACTCACTCACTCACTCATTCATCAATCACTCACTCACTCACTCACGAGAACGTTGTAATTCAGATATTGTGCGCCAGCAATTCGATAATTTAATATTTTAAACTAAGTGCCAAGTTATTACGGATTTCTTCTTGGTAGGAAGGACCGGTTTGTCCTGAAGCAAAGATTTAAAGTTATGATTTTGACACATACTTGAATTCTTATAGTTTTTACTTAATCAAACCTGCTAGAAAACATTTTGAATAAATAAAATATATTCAGATTCACCAAAACATGCGTAAAGCAAATATGATATTAAATAAAACAAATTAAGTATTAAAACAAATATAAGTCTTAAAACCTAAAACAATTACCACTCATTAAGAGTGTAACGTCCACGAAGTAGATGAATTTCCCTCTTATGTTGGATGGTGGTGGAGCCGATGCGAGGAGATCTTTGTCGACGTTCATATCAGTTTCTAGATCTAACTCTCTATACAGAGACTTTACAGTGACACTGAGACCGGCTGCAGACAAGGACTCTTCCAATGGACGCCAGTCCCACAGGGCTTGAACCTGGAGAACTGAAGAATATGGCATTAGGAGTTTACAAACCTGTCCATGTGAACCAGTGAGCACTAGGACTATCATGCCAGTGGAGAGGGTAATCTAGTACTTATCAGTTGGTAGAAAACAATCTTCATGTTACCTTACATTAAAATACTAGCTTCTGATTGGTTAAGGAGCGGGAAATTATTTTCCTTGAACCCCTCTCATGTAGCCCGCTTAAATACCTCGCTTAAATCAATCATAACACACCTTAGGTAACTTGCTCATCGCATAAGTATCGTTTAATGAAATAAACCGATGTTTATCCGTATGCATTGGGTAAAGGGAAGTAACTCTTCGTTTGCGTCGTCTGCTAGCTTTCAAAAATGGCTGAAAAAATCGTATGACTTGATGAAACTTCCGGTCCGTATGAATGAATGTTGGTGAGATTAATTTGTTCTCAACCGATCCCTCGGGGCACATGGTGTGATGTACCCTGTGTGTGAGCCTTGTCATAAAAACGCAAGACAATAAAGAATCATTGTATATACTGACTATATAGATTTTAGTGAGCAAAATCATTGTATGTCCTTTTACTTTAGGAGGAAAGTTAAAATCAGCCCAAGGTCACATCGCACTTCTACTTTGGACATAGAAACATAATATTATACATTCTAAACCTGAGACATAAGGTTAGTCAAGTTAAGTTATGATTTAAAGTAAGGAATTAAAAACACGAGGAATTAAGAACGAGGCATTTTACTTACAAATATAAGCACTTCAGCCGAAAATACATCAACTGATTTCAATTTGCTATTCAATGGAAATGGGGATTTCCAAGAACAAGATAACATAAAACTTTTCAATTATGTACAGAGTTATATATGTACGGTGGCCCATACCCGCCACTGGTGAGATCATTTTTCACTGTATGCCTCTATATTTTATCTGGAGGCCGCCAGATACTTTTCTGGCGGCCGCTAGATACTTCCACTGGTGAGATAAAATATAGATGTTCACAGGGGAAAATGATCTCACCAGTGGCGGGTATGGGCCACCGTATATATGTAATACAAAGAGTACTATGTACTATACTTTCCTCACTGTTCACTAATCTTGCTCCTATTCTTTTCTTTCCTTCTGTTCCGTTCATGGTCAGTACAAATTGTAAATCAGTTGTGTAAATATCTGAGAGGTGTTCGAGTGAGTGAGTGAGTATGGTTTTACGCCGCTTTGAGCAATATCACGGCGTGGGACACCAGAAATAGGCTTCACAGATTGTACCCATGTCGGAAATCGAACCCAGGTCTTCGGCGTGACGAGCGAACGCTTTAATCACTAGGCTACCCGACCGCCCCAGGAGGTGTTAGAGAACTTGTATCCAACCCCATTCTAGGTTTTGTGAATAAAATATGTTAAAACCAAACCAATCAAATCGTTGTCATTGGCCTGTCTTGTGAAATCCCAAAGCACGTCTATAATCCTTGAAACGAAGGATCTTAAACACAGCACCACAACGGAGAAAGCAGCTAGCAACTCTCGTCTCATTATATACAGAAAAAAGATCACGAGAAACATCGATGGTAGTTCCATATAACAGACAACTTTACTCAGCTAGAGAGATAGAACTAGATATTTCCGCCAATAAGTAGTGATGTTAGGAAAAGGAGTCACTTACTGGCAACAACTCTTGGTTCGCCAACCACCTGAAAAGTAGTGGTATAATGATTTGAGATCTCTTGAATTTTATTTGTCACACAAATTTGTATAATTTAAACATCTTTTGTTAGACCCTGCTGTATTTGTTATGCACAATACACATATAAATTCTAAACTCTGCACTTCCGAGGACTGCTTCGAGTCTGATATAGAATTGGATATTTGTCCTTTTATATACAACATTAGAATTTCTTTCCAATATTCTTCATTTCTTGCACGAGACCCGTGAAGATCCGGGGTAGAATTGGTCTTCAGCAACCCATGCTTGCCGTAAAAGGTGACTATGCTTGTCGTAAGAGGCGACTAAAGGGATCGGGGGGTCAGGCTCGCTGACTTGGTTGATGCATGTCATCGTATCCCAATTGCCTAGATCGATGCTCATATCAGTTGCAATCACTTGCATATGTCTGGAATATTGCTGAGTGCGGTGTTAAACAACAAACAAACAAACAAACTACATGACACGTACCTTCCAGGCGTGTTCAACTGTGATGCCATGTACACCATACAGTGTATTGTTTATAGATGTCATAGCGGCTCGCTCGTCACCTTTTGTTGCAACGATGTCCAGAAGGAAGGGCTGTTCCTCGTTATCCGTGTTCTCACACGATGCGGGCGGTCGGGTAGCCTAGTGGTTAAAGCGTTCGCTCGTCACGCTGAAGACCTGGGTTCGATTCCCGACATGGGTACAATGTGTGAAGCCCATTTCTGGTGTCCCCCGCCGTGATATTGCTGGAATATTGCTAAAAGCGGCGTAAAACCAAACTCACTCACTCACTCTCACACGATGCGTAGAGGAACATGGTGGCACCAAACAAAAGACACCACCAAAACGCCATGTCTCTCTGGGATATTTGCAATGTATACGCATCTAAAGAGACACAGCACTGTTTGATGAAAATACATGCTCACTTATATACATGACAGGCGCCGGAGCCACGTGCATGGCAGGTGTAGGGTCTTTCATTACATAACGTGGACTTTCCCAACTAAGTATTGTGTAAATGATGAAAACTGCTGTTGAGCAAATCATCGTCAAAAAATCACAGAGAAGAACAACATGAGGTGTGTAATATGGTGCAGCTTCAAGGGAATGCTTTAGGAGATCCCAATATAACACAGGGGTGTCAGGTGGTCTTCACTATGCTCATCATCCCCGATTCCCTGCCAAGCCCATCTCGTTGGCTTGACCACTGTCGATGCTGGGTTGGTTGGTTGGTTGGTTTGTTGTTTAACGCCGCACTCAGCAATATTCCAGCTATATGACGGCGGTCTGTAAATAATCGAGTCTGGACCAGACAATCCAGTGATTAATATCATGAGCATCGATCCACGCAATTGGGAACGATGACATACATCAACCAAGTCAGCGAGCCTGACCACCCGATCCTGTTAGTCGCCTTTTACGACAGGAATAGTCACCTTTTACGGCAAGTATGGGTTGCTGAAGACCTATTCTACCCCGGCGTCTTCACGGGCCGTCGATGCTAGGTGAATATAATGTTTTTATGACTTTTGTCACCACTGTATTTTTGTATTTGATACTGATCACTGCCATCAAATTATATACTGTCATTGAATATTGTACTACCGCTCTACTGTGTACTGCCATTGTAATTGTCGTGCATTAATTTGTATTGTTTTGTAAACATAGTGAATTTTGTGATACATTTGTTAACTGTATGCCATTTGTTTGGTTGTTTGTTGGTTTTACATTTCTTCAAGTGTTTTACACTATACAAGTTCTTTTACGTACAGGTTTCTGGATTAACATATGGTTTCAATTTGTGAATCGACACTGAACAGAGTTGAAAGTGAGTTGGGTTTAACGCCGCTTTTAACAGTATTCCAGTTATATCACGGCGTGTCAGCTTAATGTGGTAGGAAAGCCCGAAGTGATGCAGGTCTCAGAATCGCGTCGCCTTAGACGACTGGGCCACCCATGCCCCCTAGACTTAATGAAATAAAATGCAGTGATAAATATAATGTAAGCAATAGGACTACACATGTCTATAAACGCAATGGAATTCGAGTTACGAGTGCACTGTGTTGGTTGGTTTGTTGTTTTACGCCGCACTCAGCAATATTCCAGCTACTATTATATGACGGCGGTCTGTAAATAATCGAGTCTGGACCAGACAATCTAGTGATTAATATTATGAGCATCGATCCACGCAATTGGGAACGATGACATACATCAACCAAGTCAGCGAGCCTGACCACCCGATCCCGTTACTGATTGACAAACAAAAACAAAAAAACAAAAAACAAAATAATCTTGGCGGCGACGTAAACCCAATTTCACCTCACCTCACAACCAAGACTGATATATTTGCAAAGAGGTTTTGTAAGAAATAGTGAATGCTTCTTTGTGTCCTGTTCCTGAAAAGAAACGAACGGTCAGCAGAAGATGATGAGAGCTATATCACCCGCATGCCAATGCCTTGACAATGAACGTTAATTTTACATTCAGCATAGTTGTGTATCTTCCTTCAAACTGTGCATCACCTGCATCTCTATGTGCAAGACCATCATTGCCAGTTTCGGCGAAGAATACAAAAGGAAACGGTGCATATACATTTTCATATTTTCACATGCATTAACAATGACGACATTATACAAATGATAGATAACGTATGACATGCCTTTTACATTTACATCAAATGTAATATACATACACATGCATCTCTAACCACGATTAAACGTCATACATAGCGAGCTTATTGCTTTTACATGGCCACATTAACCACCTGTTACTTCAGATACGTCCCTGCTCACTAGATCCAGCTTGCAGGATAGGTAATATCAGGGGAATGTTTTATCAATTTCATGATTATTCTCTCTCTCTCTCTCTCTCCCCCTCTCTCTCTCTCTCCTCTCTTTCTTTTCGTCCCCTTTCTCTCTCTCTGTCTCTCTCATTTCATTCTACTATTTGAAATTAGCTTCTATGTCAATAAAACCGACGAAAGTCATTGCCATAATCATAATAATCTCTTCTAATGTCTCTCTCTCTCTCTCGCTCTCTCTTTCTCTTCTCTTTTCGCCCTCTTTCTCTCTCTTTCTCTCTGGGTGTCTCGCTCATTTTATTCTACTATTTGCATTTAGATTCTACTTTTTGCAATGTCATTTCCATAATCATAATATATCTCTTCTTAAAGCAGAGTCCATTGCACGAGTCCGACAATACAAGAACCATAGCTTAAATGTTGTAACCTTGATCAAACAGCTTTTGTGTAGAGTCGTACAAGTGGGATAAGTTTATCTTGTTTCCTGGTAATCTAAAATAGTTGTACCACTTCGTAATCTAAATAGTTGTTGAACCGCTTAGTAATCTAAATAGTTGTTGTGCCACTTCATTGCTGGGAGGCTATTTATGACTTACCTGTGAGAGAGACATGCAAGAAGACCTTCTGGACACATTGAGAGAAGGTGTTATCCAGACGATTTCTGGATCATCGGGTCGATGTACCTTGCTGAAATAATTCAAATGAATAAAACAAGCGGCTTATGCTACCGAAGATAAAGAACATCGATTGCAAGATACTTGCAACAAACCACAAACCATACTACATATTGAAGAAGTATTTGATTTTGTAGATGTATGTATGTTTGCTTCATATAAAATAAATAAGGTTTAGCAAAAAAATCCAAATGGAACAATTTGATTTTGAGTGCTTCACAAACCATACTACATATTGAAGAAGTATTTGATTTTGTAGATGTATGTATGTTTGCTTCATATAAAATAAATAAGGTTTAGCAAAAAAATCCAAATGGAACAATTTGATTTTGAGTGCTTTTAAATAAGTATGACAAAAGACATCACATGTGAAAAGCGTTGTCACAGCAGTGTTCTGACATATAGATTTATTAAGAAAGAAAGAGTATGGTGATGAAATTTCATTTCAGGAAATGTGTCACAAAAAGTGATCACTATTTAAGGGAATATGTATAAAAAGTGATAATTATTTAAGGAAATATGAAAAAAGTGATAATGATTTCAAGGAATGTGTACAAGGTAATAACTATTTCAGGGAGTTTATTGTATAAAAGGGATCACTATTATAAAGAAATGTAATGAAAAGTGATCACTATTACAGGGAATATGTGAAAAAAGTTACCACAATTTCAGGGAATTTGTGTAATATAAGTCCATGAGTATGTATTTCCCTTTATGAATCAGGCACAATCCATAATACAATCAACTGTTCAAGAGTTACTTCCCTTGAACCACCAAGCCCCCAGGTGAGTCAGTGAAATGGTTGCTATTACTATGTTGCTAGGTAACATCTGGCGTTCATTGTACCCATTATGAACACTCAACACAGAGTGACTACCTTCAGTATTTCGTAGTTCTGTTTGTGAATATGAAACACTTTGAGACACAAGAGAAAATCGAACGTAACGTTGACCGTAGCAGACTGCCCCGTGATGAACGAAGAGCGGTAAAATATATCTACACTAAAATATATCCACAGCGACTTAAAAAAGAATGCTCCTGGCAATAATCAGCTGGTTCATGTTCATCATCATGTTGTTTAACGCCGCACTCAGCAATATTCCAGCTATATGAAGGCGGTCTGTAAATAATCGAATCTGGACCAGACAATCCAGTGATTGACATCATGAGCATCGATCCACGCAATTTGGATCGATGACATGCGTCAACCAAGTCAGCGAGCCTGATCACCCGATCACGTTAGTCGCCTCTTACGACATGCACAGTCACCTTTTACGGCAAGACTTATTCTAACCCGCATCTTCGCTTGTTCAATATCGGATATACTAATTCACAAAAGAGTTTAGATACCTAGCGTTCTTGTTTTACCTTCAACTGTGTATATTGTGAGATGATATTACGACCCCGTGTTATTCTGAGATGTTTTGGGGCACGGGTGGCCCAGTCGTCTTTATGTGCAGAGTTACGTCCCTTGGGCACGCCAGAAACCTATGATTGTGTTCGTTCGTTTCTAGGATCGTCAGCACCATACCCGTGCTCGTGGGTTTCACCAAATTAGTAAACGTCTGAGACCTGCATCACTTCGGGCTTTCCTCCTACATTAAGCTGACATGCCGTGACATAACTGGAATATGGTTAAAAGCGGCGTTAAACCCAACACACTCACTGACACATTCACCGACTCGCTGACTGACTGACTGACTCACTCACTCGGCACATCAAATCACTCACTCACCCACACACCAAGACCGCCTCCGTGGTCAAGTGGTTGAACGTCCGCCCGGAGAGCGGAAGGTCAGTGGTTCGATCCCCGGCCGCGTCATACCAAAAGACGTTAAAAATGGTACTTGTTGTTACCCTGTCTGGCGCTCGGCATTAAGGGGTTAAAACAAGGACTGGTCGGCCCGGAGTCAGTATACTGTGTCTGAGTGGGGTATTCATGTTTAACTGCGGCATGGTATCTCAGTGGCCTAGCACTATAAATCGGCATCAGTCCAGACAAGTACAAGCAGCCACACACACACACGTGCATGCGCGTCGCTATATAAGTGCAATGATCTTGGAAACCGCATTTCACCTCACCTCACCTCACCCACCCACTACCTGTTGATGCATGGTGACTGGCAGTGCTGTGTCGCGTGGTGGTACAAAATGACGAAGCTAGGGATCAGCCAATTACAACCTCTTGCACTGGCTCACCTCGCAGACAATACTCTGTCACAAAGATGGGGTTGAGTGTCTACCCTGAGAGGCGACATTGATGTCATCCG
Source organism: Haliotis rufescens (assembly GCF_023055435.1). Lineage (NCBI taxonomy): Eukaryota > Metazoa > Mollusca > Gastropoda > Lepetellida > Haliotidae > Haliotis > Haliotis rufescens. The sequence continues at coordinate 41,887,455 of NW_025964001.1, read as the reverse complement.
TTTAAATGTGTGCCCCGCTCGACATGCACAGAATGCGACTGCGGTGACCTCCACAATACAAATGAACCTGGGTTGCATGCTTCATGCAGGTTGGACAATGGAGGGCCTGGCCCGACACTGTGTGTGGTATCTCCTCAATCTGACATGTTGCATTCCTATACAGAACAAATGTAATTTGAGCTGCATTTCTAGCCCCCAACCCCTACACCTACCACCACCTCTCTCCTTGTGTTCCCCACCCCTACACCTACCACCACCTCTCTCCTTGTGTTCCCATTCACCCTAGCCTCGTCACCACATTTCCGCATTCCCGATGCCCTACATGCCGAAAATAATTCCTAACTATTTCCTTCTGGGGGAAGTGAATGAGTGAATCTTCTTTACTAATCCTGTGATTGTGTAAAGCCATCATCTCTCTATATATATGCAGGGGAAGAGTTTTACATTGCTGGAAATCCAATAGAAAGGACTCCCAAGTTTAATCAGGTTAGTGAAGATTGCATACTGTTGACTTGCCGTCAAATTCCGTAATTTTGATTTCCATAGTTTTGATTCAATCAAATTATCTCCTTAAGTGAAATCTGTTTTAATTGATACGCAGGGTAGATAAATATTTTCATCTTAAGGTTTAGGGGAGGTGAAAATAAGGTTATTGATTACTGGTATGTGAATGTTCGCTACTTTCGCATTTAATTTGAAAGTTTGGAGATTATTTGGATATAACTCTAGCGGAGGGGACTCATTGATTCTAGACGTAAAAACCCGGTGTGATATAGAGAATCTCACCTGAGTGTCTTTTGATATCAAATATATCAATACGAGTTGATAAAAGTGAAAAAACTCCGAGGCTTGCCGAGAATTTTTTCCACTTTTATCAACGAGTGTTGATATATTTGATATCAAAAGACACGAGGGTGAGATTTTATTTATCATCCAACATCATTCTTCCAACTTTTTCAGTTTGTAGAAAGTAATAAGCAGTGATTTAAGTGTAAAAAGTACTGCTAACAGCTTCAGTAGCAGAGCCATTAGTGATGTCATTTGATTGTGACGTCATGGTAACAATGACGTCACAATGGTCTGCAAAGCATTGTGGTGCAATTTCATTGCAGCGATATCTACAGTATAGGGGTGCGTTGCAAAGCGCCAATCGCTTGCAAGCGATGTACAGCGATTCGCCTTACAACAGTGCGCTAACTTTCAGCCGCTTGCAAGCGAAACAATCGCTGGCTGGGGTCGCTTCGTTCTCAAACCAAAATGGCGGCTTTCTTTGACAGCGGAACAAGAAATTCTTGAGTGGATCAACGAGGAAATCAGCAAAGGCAGCGAAGACCCCATCATCCTCAGCCTGCTCTACATCTTCAAAGTAGTCATAAATTCCATCAGCTCGTCATCGAGCCTCTTCTATTACGTTCTTCATTACGTCAAGGCAACCAAGCGCTAGTTGCGTCGCCATTTTGGAAGAGTGGGCAAGCGCTTCGAACTGTTGCAGACATCAGGATGAGCGATTAATTTGCTTTCTCTGAGCGATTCGTGGCTTGCAACGCGCCCTGGATATCGCTTGACCTTACCCAAGCGATATCTCCTGTGGGAGCCAGTTTTGGATGATAAATGATAAGGTTTGACTCGACACTGCTGACATTTTTCTGGAGGTAACTGACCACTTGACTCATCTGACAAAATGGCTTACCTAATGACTCTATTCATCTGGCCACATAGCTCATCTGACCGCTTGACTCAGCTGACCAAATGGCTTACCTGGTCACTCTATTCATCTGGCCACATAGCTCATCTGACCATTTGACCCACCTGACCAAATGGCTTACCTGATCACTCTATTCATCTGGCCACATAGCTCATCTGAACACTGGACTCACCTGACCAAATGGCTTACCTGATCACTCTATTCATCTGGCCACATAGCTCACCTGACCATTTGACTCACCTGACCAAATGGCATACCTGATCACTCTATTCATCTGGACACATAGCTCATCTGACCATTTGACTCAAATGACCACCTGAATCATCTGACCACTCAACACATCTGGCCACATAGCTTACCTGACCATTGGACTCACCTGGCCATTTAATGCAGATGGTCATATGACTCATGGCTACTTCGCAAATCTGAACGCCAAGCCAGCTGACTCGGCTCATCAATTGGTTCATGTCCGCGGTCGCTTTACTCTTGCCTTGGTCTCTTGGTCTCTAACACTCGGTTCGGTGGAGTAGTCTAGTGGTTAAAGCGTTCGCTCGTCACGCCGAAGACCCGGGTTCGATTCTCACATGGGTACAATGTGTGAAGCCCATTTCTGGTGTCCCCCGCCGTGATATTGCTGGAATATTGCTAAAAGCGGCGTAAAATCTAACTCACTCACTCACCCTCTCTTACACTCAAACTGTAATTGACTTAAAGCATATCGGATGACACTTCACGTGGTGCTGTCATTTGCAATGTGAAACATGAATTTCTGACTCTTTTTTTGCCGGTCGAGTTAATTTGTAATATAGCCTAGTTTTACAATTATTTTCAAGTTAACTTGACTCACAGGTTATTGCAAATGTGCTATTCTATTCTTAGCTTACATATATCAGTTACAAACAGTAATGTAAGTCAGTAGGTGTTCGTTCCTTCAAATCTTCACACGAGTTGATAAAAGTGAAAAAACTCCGAGGCTTGCCGAGAATTTTTTCCACTTTTATCAACGAGTGTTGATATATTTGATATCAAAAGACACGAGGGTGAGATTTTATTTATCATCCAACATCATTCTTCCAACTTTTTCAGTTTGTAGAAAGTATCTTCGATGTTTACTGAGCGCACATGAAGCGGTATATATCTAGTCGTTTGATCAAGGTATTATATGGTTATCTTAGAGTGTTTAACACGTGGTTTCTAACTATACACGCAGCTTTATGATGTATGCAAGGGAGGATGTCTAAACTGTGTATCAAGAGGTCTTTGGTAGGCATTTAGAAGTTTGGAATACATGAATACATGACACATTTTATGGATAGCAACTTCTTTTATTCTTTCTCACGACGTTTCAGAGCTACTTCGTGCTCCTTCATCAGGTGTATGCTTAGTAAGTGCATAAAGTTAATATATGATAACAATATAATGGCAAGGCCAATAACATAGGATTAATGTACAAAGATAGCAATATAATGACGAAGCCATTGAGTGAGTGGGTGAGTGAATACGTATATTTTCTGGGTTCATGTCTTCTGAACCTAGTTGCAGACAGATACAAGTCCTGGTGTGAGATATGTGTAGGTAGATCCTAGAAACATCAGCTGATATGATCGTCCGCCCTGACTTTCAGTAATCCTGCCTGGAGATAGTCTCGGCCAACACCCTGACACACCCAGGCGACAACTGTATATAAGACACCTGGCTATCCCACTGGACACCACTACAAGCACTGTCGATATACAGGTAAGTTGTTCAAGTGAGTTAGAAATTACCGTATAGTATTGATTTCATGTAAAATGCCTTCCATGGTTGATAGTTTATGGAACCGACCATTTCATGTCAGACCCCAGATGTAGGTCTATACACATACCCAGATGTAGGTCTATACACATACCCCCCAGATGTAGGTCTATACACATACCCAGATGTAGGTCTATACACATACCCCCCAGATGTAGGTCTATACACATACCCAGATGTAGGTCTATACACATACCCAGATGTAGGTCTATATACATACCCCCAAGATGTAGGTCTATACACATACCCAGATGTAGGTCTATACACATACCCCCCAGATGTAGGTCTATACACATACCCAGATGTAGGTCTATACACATACCCAGATGTAGGTCTATATACATACCCCCAAGATGTAGGTCTATACACATACCCAGATGTAGGTCTATACACATACCCCCAAGATGTAGGTCTATACACATACCCAGATGTAGGTCTATACACATACCCTCAGATGTAGGTCTATATACATACCCCAAAGATGTAGGTCTATACACATACCCAGATGTAGGTCTATACACATACCCTCAGATGTAGGTCTATACACATACCCAGATGTAGGTCTATACACATACCCTCAGATGTAGGTCTATACACATACCCAGATGTAGGTCTATACACATACCCTCAGATGTAGGTCTATACACATACCCAGATGTAGGTCTATACACATACCCTCAGATGTAGGTCTATACACATACCCAGATGTAGGTCTATACACATACCCTCAGATGTAGGTCTATACACATACCCAGATGTAGGTCTATACACATACCCTCAGATGTAGGTCTATACACATACCCAGATGTAGGTCTATACACATACCCTCAGATGTAGGGGAGGAGGAGGCATGGGGGGGAGGCTTGGGAGTTGTGTGGAGTTGTGTGTAATCTGACGTTTTTAATTCTTGTTCTCCTACCCGTGCCTGTGAAAAAAAGTTTGTAATTGAGTATCGGACGGCAACGCCTGCTGTTTGGATGCTCCTGGGGTTTGTATTGCTCTAGTCGTCATGAAAGACCGATTCTCATCTATTCCATGGATGGCCTGGTGTGTAATCATACTCTGTTGGCAATGTACGAGTTCACATTTCGATGTTCCGTGCAAAGCTGAGAAAACACTTCCAAAACAGAAAAATAAATTTGAAAGGAGACTTTTTGTTAACTTACATCATTGTTACTGAACATTTCACAATGTCAGCACAATGATAAGAAAATCATGTTTCCATAGGTTTGCTGTCGCACTTGCATCACAACTGATTGAATGTCTGACTGTATTTTCGTATGAGTTAGTACAGATTATTTTCAACTTCAAGAGATGTATTACAGCTTTTGACATTTCACATACGACGTGAAATTTGATACCCAGTCATTACCGCTTCACTTTAATATTTGGATTTTACGGAGTTAGCTAGCGGCTACCGAGGCACTATATCGTATGTTGTAACACACATCATGTACATTCAGCCTGCTCAGAAGTCAGGCTTCTTGTCGTCTTGTATTACTTCTAAAACATGATGGAACACCTGTCAAGTGTCGTGTTTTAAGTAACTTTTCGCGTTTGTTCGCAAAATGCTTCAATTTATAGTAATGACCAGACAGTATTAACTACCTGCAACACGATGCCAATAATGGCAAAAGAAAACTTCAGTAAATTTGGCGTGATCAGTGAATTCGTTGTGAGATAGCACCAAGGACACAATGTTGTATAAATATGTTATATTTACCCCACCTAACAAGTGTGCAATCAGTGATGTATGAAGAACCCTTGCATCACTTATTGCCTGTGATCCATTCGTATTATTTACGCCCAGTGGAATCTGTTTCGGCAGGTAATCGAGTCTGAATACATCTCGTTTTATGTTTAGAAAGTACCATGTACAATCAAACTGTCACTGTTACTACAAACATTTTTGCTATAGGGGAGGACATGCCTACCCTTTTCGCGAACACCTGGTGTCATCACTGATTTTCAGTGATCTATGATTCATGTAACGTTCACCACTATTTTGTCTTTAACGCTCAGTGGAATGTATTTCGGCAGATAACCGAGTCTAAATACATCTCGTTTTATGTTTAGAAAGTACCATGTACAATCAAACTGACAGTGTTACTACAAACATTTTTGCTATAGGACAGGGCATGCTTACCCTTTTCGCGAACACCTGGTGTCATCACTGATTTTCAGTGATCTATGATTCATGTAACGTTCACCACTATTTTGTCTTTAACGCTCAGTGGAATGTATTTCGACGGATAATCGAGACTGGTTATTCTCTGGCATTGACGGTATATATATATATCGGATTGCAAACTACAAATTAAAACTGGCAGTGTTGAAATATTTAGCTCGATCTGAAATGGTACAATACATAAGCAAACAATACAACGAGACAGGCATGAAACACCATCCCATGTTTGATACGAGGTTACAGATGAAGAAGGTGATGGGAGTTTGGCATCATGCGATACATTATTCAGGATGATTATCCAATAAAACTAATAGGTGTAAAACATTGCTGAAAGCTTTTTACTGACGATCAGTGTAGGAAGCACACATCATTAAACAAACACTGTGTCATTACCACTTATTGACCAATGTGTTAAACGTCATCGGTACTCTAGTCGTTGATGGGAAATATACACTTTTCAACTTTTGATAGGGATTGGGAGTATCAAGGTGGGATTGAATGAGAATGGTTGCTTGGCTATATTGTCAACTTAAAATTTGACAGTACCATTTGACTTAGAATTTGTACATTTATTTCTTGTGCCATACGTTGCCGTGTTATTTTCTGGTGAACAATTGACTTGCCTTTGCGTGTATTTGCGACGTGTGCTCACATTATCGCGAACACCTGGTATCATCACTATTTGATTGTGTTTCATAAACATGATCATGAAATAGTGGGAATCGTACAATCGAGATATCTAATGAATATGGACACGGTTTTTGTCGCTGTTATTGTCTGTGGCTTATTACAAATGGCTGTATTGCAGTTCTATATTTACAAACAAGGTTCACAATCATCAAAATGATTCTACAGTAAATAGTTAAACCAGGCACCGTTTTAACTGTTACGAGTAGCCTCCCTGAAACATGTGTTTCATTAATGGCAAACAAATTGATGTTGTATTTTACTCTTGTTGTATTTTACACTTGTTGTATTTTTACCAATATGAATATGACTGAAAGATCTGAAAACATTAGAAACTGAATTGCTCTTACTTGAAGGGAATTTGACAGAGTGATAGAAATGTTAAAACGTCTGTCTCTATACACCACAGGAGCCTCTCTGACCGTTGTATAAGTCAACCAATCTCTGTCCATATCCTATCCGCTAATCTAGATGGGTTCACCCTGTCTGTAAATCTACCATAGCCAATTATACTTTTGTATTAAAATATTTAGACTGACACAGAATGATAACATTCGTGTTCAAACTGGGTCCGCAGTTTGTAGATATCACCTTTCAAGTACCTCTTCCGCCCCTATCCCCAACCCTTCCCCGACGACCCCCCCCCCTCCCCCCCCCCCCCCCCCCCCCCCCCCCCCACACACACACACACACCACCCAACCTTCACCAATCCTCTCAGACATCTCCGGACACACACCTCCACCAATCCCCTGAGACACCTCCCTCATCCCACTGTCTCCATGTTTACCTCGGACTCTGATATCTAGTTGATAACGTATGCCGGAGTAAAGTTTACACTGTATCCGATTTCGCATAAAAAGTTGCTCTGTCTTTGTATCGTCACTTAACTTGCAAGATATCATCTACGCAATACGCCATTGCATTCAATATACGAATGTAGGCTATATGCCAAGTCATGTCCACTTTGAGACCATCCTAGCGTGTATACACTCATCATCATAATCATCATCATCATCATCCCTCTTGGGGTCGGCCGGTGGGTAAGGTTTGAAAACAACTGCTTGACAATCCCAATCACACTCACACAGGAAGCATGTATATGAAATTCATTAACAAATCAGTCACCACTACATCCTGTGCGACCCGTGAAGATCCGGGGTAGAAGAGGTCTTCCGCAACCCATGCTTGCCGTAAAAGGCGACTATGCTTGTCGTAAGAGGCGAATAACGGGATCGGGTGGTCAGGCTCGCTGACCAGGTTGAAACATGTCATCGTATCTCAAATACATGGATCGATGCTCATGATGTCAGTCACTGGATTGTCTTGTCCAGACTCGATTATTTACAGACCGTCCGTCGTCACATAGCTGAAATATTGCTGAGTGCGGCGTTAAACAACAAACAAACAAACAAACAAACAAACAAACAAACATTCTGTGCAGCTCCTGAACAAGCCTGCACTTCTCTATCATATACCAAATGTACACTGTAACCCAATACTAGATGGTGTCTGTATCTTTAAAACCAGCGATATCTATCTTCCTCAGTTGATCCAATCACGAACATCATCTGAATCGTTTTTTAAGTCTGCTTTACAAATTTGCTGAAGCAGACTTAAGGCAGTTACAAAAGCGGTATGGTCATCGCATTTCAACGTTGCGCAATCTAGTTGATCTATATTTTTTATCATCATGATTGTGCTAAGTGGCATATATTGTTTAAAAAATGCAGTATGAGCTTGAGGGTGAGCATTCGGTCTTGTAGACGTGAAATCACGAGTTTGTAAGAGTTTATTTGTGTTTTTGCATGAGAATTTGATCACTGATATCTGCTTCGAGCTCTGAAGGATAACACCGTCAACATATACTCGAACACTGGAACTGCAGTACCGTATTGTATGAGGTAAATGTTCTGTCCCTTGTACAACACTGTTCGTTCAGGAGGTATGTACCATGTTATCAAAATACATTAATGGCATCAGTACAATAAATATACAAATAAGGGCGTATGATTATCTGTACAATAAAAGTATATGATAATTTAACAATAAATGTTTTGTTTGTTTGTTGTTTAACGCCGCACTCAGCATTATTCCAACTAAATGACGGCGGTCTGTAAATAATCGAGCCTGGACCAAACAATACAGTTATTGACACCCGAGCATCGATCTAGTCAGTTGGGATACGATGACACACATCAACCAAGTCATCGGGTCTGACCACCCGATCCCGTTAGTCGTCTCTTACGACAAGCGCAGCCGCTTCTTCCGACAAGCATGGGTTGCTGAAGACCCATTCTAACCCGGATGTTCACGTGTATCTGGTAAAGGCGTACAATGCGATTGAACACTAAGGGTATACACTACATGTACGGCGGTACACTGAGGGAATATTATAAGTCACACGGATAACGGATGATACACCAGTGTGTGCCCCCTGTCTTGGGTTGAATATGGCAAAGCGCCTGGTGTTGGATGTTGTGAACAGATAGCCGCTGACAGTCAAATATGGTACTGGTTGAAGCAACCCTACAATGTCCATGTAGGGTCATACTTGTCATGGAGCAACGTGAACGCACAAACATCACGCACGTTGCTCCTAAGGAACGTACTACATCCCAAAGCGTTGTCTTAGCACATTTTGCAAGCTTCAATTATCTGATCTTAATATTTCAATCCGATCAAGCAGTCTGGGAAAGTGAGGCCACCCTCCTCCGCTGTAAGTCGGTATTGCTCACACCAGACTGATAATTGGAATGTAAGACTAAAATACATACAGATAACACATGCTGTATCAGCGAATCCCACACCTAAAACTCCTGTGAGCACATTGCGGACTTCAACGCCCTTTTGTAGGTAATCCTCTACTGCTGATACCATGAAGTCAAATGTGCTATATCTAAACGTGAGATTATGTTGGTCTTAAGGAGATACCATGGATCACAGACATCATTTGAAGAAATCGGGAAACCATTATCAGTTACCTTCAATTTAAATAGACAGGAACACACTCGAACACAAACATATATATTTGACCAGGATTAGAAGTTGTAACGTTTCTAACTATGGACTGTAAAACCATGTGTGTTTGTTGTTTAACGCCGAACTCAGCAATATTCCAGCTATATGACGACAGGCGGTAAAAAAAGCGAGTCTGGACCATACAATCCAGAGATTGATATCATGAGCATCGATCTAGGCAATTGGGATATGATGACATGCATCAACCAAGTCAGCGAGTCTGACCACCCGATCCCGTTAGTCGCCACTTTCAGGGTTGTCACATATGACCACGATTATTATTAAACATATTTTATTGTCCAAAAAGACAAAGGGATTGGGCACAAGTGCAGCACTTATTACCGCCTTCTCCCTAACAAAAAAAGCGACCACGACATTTTATATATTGAACAAAATAAGGCTGGGATCATGAATATGTTTCAGGATATTTGTACAATGATACAAGCTAAAATTTCCCTATTGAATAAGTCTCTCAGATGTTTTCGGCTTGCAATACTTATAATGATATGAAATAAATAGAAGCTGGTCTTTAAAAGTAATTGTGTGTTATGTATAAAGCGCTTTAAAACCCGTCAAGTTCATTCAAGTCTCTTAGAAAACAATGAACGGCGTTTTTAGTTTGTTTAATAAATGCTGAATAAATCAGGTTTGATGTGCTGATCTTTGTGGATGAGAAGTAAATTTTTGAGAGACTGAAGTTAAGGTAGTGTGTATATGCCACATGTCGCTTTCTGACTCGCGTTTCGAGACATGAGTGCTTGTTGGAAGCCATTATGAAAGGGCCAGGCAAGGGCGGAGAGCAACTTCACTCGATATGAAAACGTGGAGAAAATCTTTGTCCTGGAACCTGTTAACTAAAACCCTTTAATGTCTATGTTTACCGTACTGGTCCATCAGAAATGCTTTGACGTAGTGTTCTAATGGTCAAGCCTTGAAAAAAGATTGCATGTTTATATAACTCTAAAGTAGTGTCAAGTGTCTGAAGCAGATAAGCCGATCTTTAATAATAATAATAATAATAATAATAATAATAACACTGAGGTGATGATGATGATGATGATGATGATGATGATGATGATGATGAATGAAAATATACTAAGACACCAGTTGGACTGTGCTATGGTAAGGACAAAGGAATTCAAAAGCCATTAATCAGAAAGAGCTTTATGCTAAAGCAGGGTGGTAAAAAGCGGGGGTGAGTTTGAAGCGCAATGTGAACATTGTCACGTCGTTTGGAGTGTAGGCAACGCGAGTCACACTCCAGGAAGTTGCTGGGTGACTGCGATCAGCCATACCTTGACGCTGGAATCAATACTTTACGAGGCCGGCACTCCGCCTTCATAGTCTCAACCCATCCCTCCACGCTGCCTCCCTCCACGCTGCCGGTATAAACACACACCGAGTGTGAATGTCTTGTGTTGGGCAGCGCAGGAGTAGGTGGTGGTTGTTTCAAATACCACGGGAACAGCGTTGTTGTTGTTGTTGCTTGTGTCACATGGTGGCAGAGTCACAGAGAAGAAGACAGTTTGTTGGGTAGTTCGGCTGGTGCAGGGAGTGCTTTGGGATAAATCACATTTCTGGTCACGATATATGAACTATATCTAAGAAGTTTTCCTACACAGTTCAACTTTTCTCATGCGATAAAGGTAAGGATAAGCTTTTGTTTATTTTAACTTTGGGGTCGATCCTCAAATTACAATGTGTTATTTTCTCATTTCTCCAGGAAAATCTTATAGCATGTTAAACTAATCATACGCAATATGAATAATCAGAAGTAATAAAAGCATAATTTAATTAACATAATTTAAAATATTTTTGATAAATTATTTTACCGCGTTTGTTTGTAACTGGTATCGGTCTTGCGATCTTAAAAAATAGCAGTAAAGTAAAATACAATGTATGATAACATGGAAACTATGAATGTTTGTTAATTAAATGTTATATTCTTTAGTTTATTGTCAATTTTATTTTTAAAATATACACATTATAAGTAGCAAATGCTTGATCCACAATGTTGATATGTTATTTGTATAAGTGCTTTCTTGCTAAGCAGTCGAAAGGATAATACTTTCTGAACAGATTGGGACTGCATATTAATGTTACATTCTATCAGTCAAGCGGGTCTATAAAAGAATTATTATATACGCTCTAGTGTACATGAATACATCTAATATTAGATTTATAAAACACATCTAGTTTGAAGTTAGATCTCTGGTATGACCTTCGTTTATGTTCATATAGAACAGCAGCGGAGGGTGGCCTAAGAGGTAAAGCGATCGTTCGTTACAATTCCGCGCATGCGTACAGTGGTGAGTGAGTTGGGTTTAATGCCGCTTTTAACAATATTCCAGTCATATATCGGTGTGTCAGCTTAAAGGGCAAGTTCACACGGAAATGAACCTATTTTTCTTGTACTTTTTCCACATTAAAAGTGTTAACATAGAAGTGTCATAGACAAAAATATAAAAATATCACAATTAATTAACATATTTTTCGCATTAAAACGATTTATATTTTTCACATTTACCAAGTGTTCTATTTCCACAATAAAAACACCATGGCTTATGCCCCTTGCAATATGACGTCATTGGTGCCAATTGATAAACATTATGACGTCATCATGCTTTGTTAGAGCCGCTTCACGTGGTGTAGATCCAGGTGTGTGATTCTAGCGTCTCAGATGCCAGCCAGCATAGTGTTATGCTGAGTCACCACTGCGCCGGAGTGTGTCGTAGGCCATGTTGTTTTACCGCAAACTGGTACTTGATATCTTTTGCGTTGAGAATAGACAGGGACCCAGTTGAATTGGCACCAGTTACGTCATAATCTAAGGGGGATAACTCAGGACTGTTTAGCTCGAAAAACGAAGGCCTCATAACGGCATATCATTTCCACACTATTGTGAGCTTCCTACGTTCACTGTGAAAAAAAATGAGTGTATATTTTCAAACACAGATACTAATTAATTCTAAAATTGCGTTTTGTTTAGAAAAAGAAAGAAAGTGATTTTTGCGTGTACACTTCCCCTTTAACGTGGGAGGAAAGCCCGAAGTGATGCAGGTCTCAGACGTTTACCACTTTGGTGAAGCCCACGAGCACGGATATGGTGCTGACAAACCTAGAAACATAATCGGGGCGAACCGGGATTCGAACCCACAATCATAGGTTTCTGGCGTGCCACAGGGAAGCAACTCACACAGCGAATTGTGGTGCCTTAGACGACTTGGCCCCCCGTGCACCCCGCATGCGTACAATGTGTGAACCCCATTTCTGTCACCCTTCTCCGTGGTATACTGCTAAAATCGATTAAAAACCAACTTCACGCACTCATGTTCAAGTCGTCTAAAGGGAGGCTGTTCACGTTGTAGAGTTACGTCCCTTACGCGTATCAGAATCCTATAATAATGGTTCTAGGTTGTAAGCACCATACTCAAGGGTTTCACTGTAACATCGTGACTTGATTCAGCCATCTATATTATAACTGCAAAAACATTTCTAGTATGCATGGGTTTGTCAAGATATTGAATATGTTTCACATTTCTATCGATGCTCGGGGCGGTCGGGTAGCCTAGTGGTTAAAGCGTTCGCTCGTCACGCCGAAGACCCGGGTTCGATTCCCGACATGGGTACAATGTGTGAAGCCCATTTCTGGTGTCCCCCGCCGTGATATTGCTGGAATATTGCTTAAAGCGGCGTAAAACCATACCACTCACTCACTCACTCTATATCGATGCTCAAGCAGCGGTTAGGAGACTGAGGGAAAGCTAAATATATTTAGTAATATGAACGATTCCACACCACTTGCACATTATAAGAACATACCCCCCCCCCCCCCCTTTTTATTTCGAAAAAAATCTCTATTTCTGTATAAATTACCACCAAAGACAATAAATAGATCTTAATTGTGCACCCCCCCCCCCTTTTAAAAAAAGCTGTATCCCCCCATGGATAGCAATCAAGATAAACTCCATTTCATATGTATCTTTTTGAAAAAAGTATATGCCAAATGGGATGTTTCATAAAATATATATTTTTAAGTTCATAAATTATTGACTTCTAACGATGTATCAATTTTGTTAATGAATCTGAAATGAAAGTCTCTTCTTAGGGGGCTCTAGTGGAGAGGTAAAATATTGAACTACTTTTCTAGCCCCAGGCCGCCTGTAGATCCGGGTGGGTCAGATATTGTAATTTGTATCCGGGTGGGTCAGATATTGTAGTTTGTATCCGGGTGGGTCAGATATTGTAGTTTGTATCCGGGTGGGTCAGATATTGTAGTTTGTATCCGGGTGGGTCAGATATTGTAATTTGTATCCGGGTGGGTCAGATATTGTAGTTTGTATCCGGGTGGGTCAGATATATTAATTTGTATCCGGGTGGGTCAGATATTGCAGTTTGTATCCGGGTGGGTCAGATATTGCAGTTTGTATCCGGGTGGGTCAGATATTGCAATTTGTACCCGGGTGGGTCAGATATTGTAATTTGTATCCGGATGGGTCAGATATGGTAATTTGTACCCGGGTGGGTACAGGTAAGATCTTGGACTGCCGGTACATTTTCATCTAATCGCGCCTGTTTATAGTGTTGTGGATCATGTACTGCCATTCGGATCTCTGAGCGCCAGTGGTTGGGACGGGTAAGATCTTCTTCTGTATGGCGTTGTCTCGTTGCAAGTGAAGGTCAAGCCATCTTGCAATACATATCTGACAACCCGTGAAGATCCGGGTCAGAACAGGTCCTCAGCAACCCATGCTTGTCGAAAGATCGGGATTGGATTGTCAAGCTCGCTGACTTGGTTAATGCATGTCGTCGTATCCGAATTGCGTAGATCGATGCTCATGATGTCAATCACTGAATACATATCTAACAAACAAACATGGTGGTAGTAGGGGTGGAATAAGACTTTGTTCTACACTCCGTCCGGGGGGGGGGGGGGGGGGGGGGGGGGGGGGGGAATCGGATTACTACTTGTTATGGGAATGTAAGAAGGTCAACCATCGCATTAACACACTGGTCTCCATTGTTTGGGGATGTCATTTCATTAGCTTGGCTTTATGGATGGACCGTTATTACGGCCTTCAAATGTCAAGTTTTCCTTCAAGTGTTTATGGTCTCAACAATGACCAATGAAACCTCCCCATTAGAAGATGTTTAGTCAGTCGAGACAGTTGGTTTGCTCTTTCAAAAGTGAGACAACGTGTAAACTCGCGTTTTATGTTTCAGTCTGAAATTAGACAAGGCTGTCGTAGAGATGCTACCAGCAATATAACAAAAAGCGTTTTTTTTATACATAAATAAAAGCGACAAAACCTTTTCCATATTCATAAGAAATCTCTGCTGAAAGCAAAGTCGACAGTACGATTCCAAATTTACCATACGCGGGTGATTATGAATCGCTTTTAAATAGTGATGATACCAGATGTTGGCCAAGACTACCATCAGCCTGTACCTGTTCGTTAATCTCGGTTGGCATGTTATCTCATGAATTCTTCCCAATTCGTGCATTCCAACACAATAAACCCAAAAACATATATCAACAGTTGTTAATGTAAGACATTCTGTCTCATCCAATGCTAATACTTCAACATGGATGTCTTATTTGGTCATTAGGAAATAATTTAAGTACTCAGTCCTGACATCTGTGGTCGTGTATATGTATGTTTAAGAGCTCTCTAAGTAACGTGCCGGGATGTCGGTACTTACTGATCATGCAAAACCAGTACATGATTGGACAGCTTTCAACTTCTTCAGACGGATCATTAGAACGTTAAGATCCTTACCGCAGATCAGAAAAGGCTTTCGGCGATGTTTTAACAGTTTTATGGCACACAGAATCTGAAATTAGCTAAAACATCGTAGTCATTACTGATGTGTTTTTGATGAATGATACTATCCAGAAGGTATATCATCAGTCCATTTACAGAGTGGCATTAATCACTCAGCATCCACTGTCTCTCACTTCACTATAAGAGCTAGATGTATGTTGATACTATTATTGTCTTTATAAAAAATGCTCCCTTTTTTACTCTATTTACTTGATTTACTGATCCCAAAACAAATAAAAAACGCAGGAGAAAATAATTCAGTCAATACTTTTCATAATTGATGTCAGTACCATTTGACTTGTCATACATAAAAGCATGTTTTTATGTCATTCTACCAACCATGAATTAAAGGGATGACTCGAAGAATGGTTTATTAATGGTTTATTTTATCCACCAACTTTATCATTCTGTATACCAAGTGACTGAGTGTGTGAGCCGCTTTAAGCAATATCACAGCAATATCACGGCGGGGGACACCGGAAATGGGCTTCACACATTGTACCCATGTCAGGAATCGAACCCGGGCTTTCGGCGTGGCGTGCGACCGCTTTAGCCACTCGGCTACCCGACCGCCCCGTATACCAAGTGAGATCAAACTGCCATATATACTGAATAGATGTTTGTAATTATTCTACTGGCAATTGAGAATGTCAGTTATTGGAAGGTTAGGCAGCTGTATGTGTCTTTGAGCATCAACATTAATCACAGCTATTTCCCCACTTTTCATTAAAATGCTTTTAGAATATCAATTTAATCAAGCATTTATTTGTCTTCTTTTCACACCAGCTACGACGATCTGTCATTTAGAACACGAACATTATTATATTTGCTTTGAAGGGAATGTTTGATAATCATTTTTGTAAAACCTTCAGCAAACTGAAGCCAATATCTCTCAAATGGTCTTATCAAAATAGTGATGGCAATTTGTCATGATTTGATTTCGGATTCCGTCTAGTTGGTATTGTTGCTCATGGCAGAGGGCGTACTGTGCACATATCAAGAACATCTGTTGTTGGTGAAGTGAGGGAGTAAGTTGTTTGAACAATATTTCAGTGATATCAACCCAAAAAAATTACAGGCCATTGATCCTATCAGCTTGGTGAGACCCACGCATAATTTGCTGCATAACAAATCGAAATAAGACCATATCTCTTTTATTATTTCTCTCACCATGCTCAAACTCTAAATATTTGCCCATCCAAGTTTAAAAAGCCCAGAATACACTCGTTCAATAGTATGCTTAGTATATTTATATTTCCTTTCAACAATAGAAATACTTGGCTTTATAACGGATCTCCAGCCATTCAAAAACGAATGGTCATTAGGGGTCATGATTTATCACATGTTTTATAAAATCTGTTAGTGCTATCGAAAATCCAGGTGGTAAAAATCTCGACCATCGATATTTTAATTCTTAGTAATGAATTGCACTGGATCATGACCAGTTTTTTTTTTTATATATTCTGCTGCTGTTCATTGTAAACTCAGCAAAAGCAAAATAGAAATGCCAAAGAGCTGGACATTAATTCTACAATTTAAGCTGTGGTTATCAAAACCATACAGCCATTTGAGTAAACATGTCAAGGAACAAGACACAAATTTTATGTGGAACTGGATATGTGGCAAAAGTTTTGTATTAGTAACGAGAGACCGTTTCCGTGGGATGAGCAAAAACGATTTGGTGTCCACTTTTGAAATATTCAATGCTCGTAAACACTTTTGATACTAAACATGTTTCCAGTTTTACTGCATCTAGGTTTTGAACACTTGTTCCAGATGTCAGGTTTGTTGGTTCTGTTGGCGCCTTGGGCAACACCGGGGTGCCTCTACACGTGCAGCTGTTAATGGTTCTGTTGGCCCCAAGAGTAGGGCTGGTAGTAAATGAAAGTAGAAATGTGTTTAGTATCTAAAGTGATTACGAGTATTGAATATTTAAAAAGTACTGACAATAGTTATCTAACACGTTGCATTTCTTCAGTGAGTTGAGTGGCTTAGCCATGCATCTGCCTGTTATTCACACTGATTTTGATCTTTCTCTTGTGGTTTGATCAAGGGAACCCATTATACCCGTCGCTGTTAATGGTTCTGTTGGCCTCTAGTGTAGGGCTGGGTTGCCAATTACACATATATCTGTTGAGGGCTTTGTTGCCGACTTAAGAAGGGAAAAACTTCCATCCACACTTGTCCTGTATATATTGTTGTGTAGCTGTTTACTCCTGGAGCATGGTCGAAATTCACCATGAAGCTGTTGCTGATCGCATCCATTTGAGTGAGGCAGGTGGGTTTAACGCCGCTTTGAATGGTATCCCAGTTATATCACGGCGTGTCAGCAGCTGAATGTGGGAGGAAAGCCCGAAGAGATGCAGGTCTCAGATGTTTTCCACTTTGATGAAACCCACGAGCACGGGTATGGTGCTGACAAACCTAGAAATATAATGGGGGCGAACCAGGATTCGAATCCACGATCATAGGTTTAAACTCTGCACAGTCCCGGCATCCATTCGAACGATGTCATTACTGATAGTGGTGTCATGCCAGGCTAATGAATGCAAGGCGTGGGACATGATGGTCCGGAATCATTAAGAAGATATTGTTCTGAACCAGCAATAAAATAAACGAAAGATAAAAATGAAGCCGAAAGAAATTTGTAAATTGTTTGTGATTTAGATAATTAGAGGTCCTTTGAAATCAGGATCAGCCTCCAGCAGTAGTAGCAGAGAGTTGCTGTGAGTAGAATAGCCTTTTTATTATTTTGATCGTTTAAAATATAACTTTAAGTTATGTTACGACCGATCACAAAAACAGTCCTTGTCTTCACCTAAAGGGAGAGTTATTGCATTGTAAGTACATCTCTTTATCTCTTGCAAATGGTTAAAAATTAAAAAAATAATAATTTGTTTGAAGGATTTGCGTGTGTGTGTTTATTATTACTAGTTAAGTGCATAAAACAATGTTGTATTTAATTTTTAAAAGTGGTTTAGGAGGATGGAGTTTGGAGAGTGGTTGTTGAGATTGTTGGTGGTTTCCCACACCCCCCTGGGATCGTCTATCGATTGCTGTGTGAGGCGTCAGGGGTGGGAAGGTAGTTTAGTAATGAAAGCATTTGAATGTTATTTAATCAAACTTGTAATTCTTTAATTTTCAAACCAGCTACGACGATCTTTTAAAACATGATCTATTTTATTGTGTTTGTTTTGCCAGTGGATGTTTGATACCATCAGCAAAATGAAGTCAATAACATTCACGTGGTCTTCTGAAAATTGTTGCGACAATCTAAAGATCTACGTTGGATTCCTCACGTAGCATAATGTCTGAAGCCAGTTCTTATGTCCCTCCTACCCACACTCTCCAGCTGTTGCTAAAAACAGCACAAAACTATACTTACTTATTTGTCTTGCCTTCACATCTCGTTCATGTTTCTCCATTAAACAAGAAACAATATGCCGGAAGTAACTAAACAGTTTCAACAGGAAGCTTTTGCAACAGCTAAATGTCACGATTATAGTTATAATTGCAAACTATAAACTAAGGCTAACACTCTTTGAGGTAAACATAATTTAACGGTGATGGAGATTTGATTTAATGAATTGAACACGACAGGAGGTATCTAGTTTCCATTATGGATGAACGTGTCACAGGGTTTTATCGTCAGCCTGGCCCAAATTCTGCTAAATGACAGTGTTATCAGATTAGTGCGACGCTAGAGGCAAGTTAAGAGATAGTTAGAATACCGGTCTTTGTGAAGCAATTCTCATGGAATTAATTCCTTTTGACATGTAAATGCATTAAAAAAGCACGTCGTGTTTTTAATTTGCAAGGACACACTGACCATCAGAAGAGATGATACTAACAAAGACTTTATACTTGTCTACATATATGGTCAGTTACTAGACAAGGCTCGCTAAATGAAATGGGTATTACTTATACAGGGTATTTACCATCCCAAAACACACTAGCGTGATACATGGGTCAACAAATACTTTACAAACAGGAAACGCAGCACATAATCTAACTCGACTATGAGATTATGAGTATTTAGAGAAGAAAAGGCTACAGCCCGGCAAAGCCACATTTCGAAAATAGATAGCCCAAATTGATGTGGCTCTCGCGGCAATGGTTATGGTTGCGTGATTGTATAATGTGGCTCTCGCGGCTATGCTGTCAAAACATGCTTTGTGATTCTAACAGGTTACCGTATATAACAAAACAAGTCTTGTTTTCTCATTTTTTATTCAACAAGGATAACAGTAACATATTCATCAAAACTTTACATTGATGAATATGAATAGCATAATGGATTTAATGTCATTACTGCAGAAGAAAGGGGGTCGCCCACGTGGTCAGCATATTCCATCTAACTCAAGTGTTGGTTCAGGAGCTGGATCTTGAGGGACGCAATACGTGCATCGATTGCCTTGTACTTCTTTCTTCGTGAAGGTTCTGACCACTGGTGAGAGAGTCCCAGGACTGTAACCTCTTTGAGTGACTGCTCTCGCTGAAATAGCGATCGATAGGCTAGTGGTTAAAGCCAGGGTGGAAGACAAGGGTTTGATTCCCGATATGGGTACAATGTGTACATCCCATATTTAGTGTCCCCCGACGTGATATTGCTAGAATATTGCTAAAAGGGGCATAAAATTAAACTCACCCACTAAGAGAAGCAATGAACTCAGAAATGTATAAAGGTCAGTTGCGCGAGTGAGTGAGTATAACATTATTTCAGTTATATCACGGCATGTCATCTAGTTGTGGGAGGGAAGCCCGGAGTAATGAAGGTCATAGACGATATACGCTTTTGTCACGAGGTGCTGACAAACACAATAAGAGAAAACAGAGATTCGAACCCAAGATCATAGATTTAATTGTGGTACCTGGATTGGAAGTGCACCCTCAGTTATTAGAATTATAACTACTGAAAGACAAACGTTATTGTGACATCGGTGAAAATATATTCCTGTAATACATTGAATATCACGTTGATAGGATAATCATGTCTGACAGTACGGTGAGGGGAAACAGTGCACACGAAGAGCACTTCTGTGATTGCAAAAGAGTCACACGTCGGAAGTTGTGTCTTCCACCTTGGGAATTGATGCAGGCCAAATCCGCTTCAATGAGACTGGAGAATGGTTGGGTAAGCCTACAAGGTTGTTGGAGGACTTGGAAGATGTTGCAAACATCATTTATTTGATCGCAGACATGTTCGATTGGTGACAGATTTGGGATCTTGCAGGCCAGGATAACACATTGGCATTGTTCTGAGTCAATTTCTATTGCACAACTCAAGCAACATGTGGTATGGCGAGATCGTGATGCAATGATACTTAAGGGCCGATCTGTTGGTACAACTTCCGTTTGTAATATATCATCCCGGCAACTCGCAGCATCCAATTTTCCATCAAGTACAATTTGAGTTCTTCCGGTAGCCGTCATTCTCTCAAGATCATAACGCCACCACGTCCAAAGCGATCGCCTTCAAGAACACATGGCGTGACATAACGTTTACCTCTACGCCCGTAGACACGTGCCCTGCAAGTGGAGTCATCAGTAAAGCGGACCACTGCAAGTGCTGACAGCACCATTGGAGACGTCGAAGTTGACATCGTTCTGGCGTCAAGATTGTCCGTCTGGCTGGACGCCTCGCACTGATAACCGAAGATGCATAGTGAGATTGGCCTCTGCTCCCAGGATGGTCCGGGCTGTTAGAGTTGCTGTCGAAGATACGTCGTTTGAATCCATACATCATGGCGAAGGCTTTCACGCGTTGACGGTCACTACGGGAGCGGTCTGTGATGTGGTTGTTATGTTGATAACGTCGTCATCGATGTCACATGGCGTTCCTATCGACATTGAATTGACGTGCGACGTCACGGAAGGCGCGGCGCAATGAAAACAATTAATCGTGCTTTTTCTTCTTCTAAACTCTGCACTTTTGAAGACTGCTTCGAGTCTAATATAGAATTGGATATTTGTTCTTTTATATACAACATTAGAATTTCTCTCCAATAATCTTCATTTCTTGCACGAGAACCCATGCTTGACGTAAAAGGCAACCATGCTTGTCGTAAGAGGCGACTAACGGGATCGGGTACCCCAATTGCGTGGATCACTGATCATGATGTCAATCACTGGATTGTCGGGTCCAGACTCGATTATTTACAGACCGCCGTCACATAGCTGGAATATTGCTGAGTGCGGCGTAAAACAACAACCCAAACAACATTTCTTATACGAAACATGCAGTACCATCCACATTTGCTGGGTTGCTTTTTCATAAACATTTTCAAGTTTTAAATTTTAAAAATCAAGTAAAGGTTTAAGTTTTACTTTTGCGTATATTTTGTAAGGATTCAGGATTATATTTTCAAAACAGTTGTGTTGAGAACATGTTATTTCTTCTTGAAAGTAATTAAATAACGTGAAACAAATAAACTAAACAAGCACACTTTTGTTTGTGCTGGGTTCCTGACTGTTCTCCATCTCTCAGGTCTGTCCAGTAGGCTGATCCCTTGAATCATTGATAGTGAGTGGTACGATAGAAATGTTAATAACTGTCTGAGGCCATGGTAACATCAGTTTTATAGTTGTCAATTTAGAATTATGATCGTGTATTGTGTTGAAGGAATACAGTGATATGTCTTCATTAACTTCAGTTTGGATACGGGGCGGTATCTGGGTGGTTAAAGCGTTCGCTCGTCACGCCGAAAGCCCGTTTTCGATTCCCCACATGGGTGCAATGTGTGAAGCCCATTTCTAGTGTCCTCCGCCGTGATATTACTACAATATTGATAAAAGTGGCATAAAACCACACTCACTCAGGTTGGACAAGAAATATATCCATAATGTAATATGATGTAATGTAATAATCTTTACAGGCAAATAACATGCTGAATTTATATTGTTGCCATTATTGTGTCATTTCCCAAAAATAGGATGGGATAAAATCAGATATTACAAAGAAATGCATTTGAAGCTTTCCTGTTACCATTATTGAACATCGAGAACATTGCAAAATCCCACTAGCCAGCTTTGATGGACTGGGCCTGGGATTGATGAACACTGAACACAACATTGTAGTATCATGGTGGGTTAGTTTGATAGAACACGGACGTTAAATGTTCCATCGTATAAAGACAGCAGTGTCATTTACTGTTTATAAACTGTTGTTGGCAACTGTACTGTTATGAATCTCTTGATAGTCAGTCACCGCTATTTCAG
The DNA here is from genome assembly GCF_023055435.1 of Haliotis rufescens. Taxonomy (NCBI): domain Eukaryota; kingdom Metazoa; phylum Mollusca; class Gastropoda; order Lepetellida; family Haliotidae; genus Haliotis; species Haliotis rufescens. The sequence goes on along the minus strand of NW_025964001.1, from coordinate 41,865,019 downwards.
GCTGGTGAAGTTAGTTGGCATTGTCCCTGGTCACCCATGGGATTCTGGCAGATACTGCTCATTGTTGAAGGCCAGCCTTGACGGTTTAAGCGTGGATTGTTTACAGATGCCAATACTCCCCAGGGTATCATTATTCTCCTTCAGGGCTGTCATTGATTTACCTTGATTCTTGTGATTATCAGAAGGGAATGCTTGATGCGTCTGGAGATTGACTCTGTCGTCATCCAACCACTCCTCTGACATCCAGATACTATCATGCGCAGATTTGGTTCTGAAACTTTTCACGATTTAGTCCTAGAACTGTCCAGAACACTGCCAGTTTCAAGTTGCCGGCAGAGCACTATCCAGTGTATTGCCACAATGATATTACTATAAATGGTAATTGCATCTGGGATATGTCTGTATTGTGATTGCTAGTATTTGGTGACATGATACACCAGACAGCAATTCACAGGCATTCAGTAATGAAATCATTAAAACCTACATTTACCATGTCAACAGAGCATCAATGTTTTGTTTAAAGGCTATTATCATATGCCCTTTCATGTATAACAGCTTAACACCAATCATCAATCTCATTTTGGAGGGTAAAGAGTTTTAATCAGGGAATAATCTCATTACTCCAATGTTGAAACTTGAAGCTGGAGAGATACGTATGTGATTGGTGCGGACAGATTCAACCTGGTGATCTTCTCCAGTGGGTTCCAGGTGACAGAGCAGATGGTCGACAGGGGGGTGGCTTGCTACAAAACACTTAGTTATTATGTACAGTTGTCAGCAACAGATGCTACCTGAGGGTCATCAATCATACCGGTGGAAATAGAAAAATATATATGGCCAGAGATGAAAATACAATCCAACGCAAACATTAATCTGGTGAACATGTAATGCTATACAACTACAGTAAAGTACGGTTATAACGAACTCAAAGGGACTACTAATTTTAGTTCGTTATAACCGTAGTTCGTTATAAGCATATATACAGCATAATACAGCTAATTATCGGGACCAAAAAAGTAGTTCGTTATATCCGTCAGTTCGTTATAAGCGTGTTCGTTATAACCGTAGTTTACTGTATTTATTTCTATTGATTTTGTGTTTTGTATAATGCTTTTCTTCCTCTTCTCCGAATGTGTAAGGATTTTTGGTTTTAACGAAATATAATAATATACAAACTGTATCCATCGGATTATCCGATAATCTAGAAATTGGAAGACAAAGAGAGATGTAAACTCAACATGGTTTCTGATATTTTCGGTTTTCTGATCTTTTCAGTTTTCTGATTCGTTTGGCCTCCACATGGGATATCTTACTTCCACGAAAACACACAGAAATTATTCATCATTAATTATAAGTATAATTATAAGTGACCCAGCACAAAGTTCTATATTAGCATATAAATGTAATAATTTGTGACCCTCTCTATTTTTTTCTGTTGTGTCTCTAGTTCGGAGTAAGATGTCAGTGTGTCTATTCATTGAGTATAGTTAAATGACAAGGCAGTTTCCACAAATGATTGTCAAACAGTAACACATTTACACTCCCTAACATCGTGCCCAGGATAAAATAGGAAATAAATTGTGTCGACCACACTTTAGACTCAAATAAAACCACTGTGTGAAACCGAAAATTCGGTAACAGAATTCCCGAGGATAGTAATTATGTTTCTGTGGATCCTTTCAGCCCTTTTGAAGCGTAATCCTGAGTGAGTCTATTTTAGGGACAGTTACAACAAGAATAACGCAGACGCTTTGGGCCTAAAATGTGTCCTGTTTTTTAAAGACAGTTAAATCATTCCCACCATCAATTCATTAAAGAAGCCTGATTGAAGGGAGTCTGTGTGTCATGGCAGCTGGATGCAGTTAATGATGAGGCATGAGATGCGAGGATGCTGGGTTTGAACAATTCTCGACTGGCCAAATACATCCTTATCACTTTATAATATTCTATTTCACAAAGTACAGCACTTAAGCCTTCATCTTTTGTGTGCTATAAATATAAAACTAGATGAGACGTGATGGGCAGGTTGCGTGTGGATTGTATGGGGATACGAGTAACTTCCTGGTTTGGAGTTTAAAACAAGCCTTTCCCTTATTATTTGAGTTTTTTGCTGAATGCAGAGTCCATTGTTCGACTCCGACTATGTCATAAACATGCGTTTATGAATCAGTATCAAACAGTGATGATACAAGCGTAACGTTCTCCACCAGCGGCACCTGTCACAAACACACGCAAAGTCAAGTCAATTGTTCAGCTGATTTGTTTGTTTGTTGTTTAACGCCATCATGCTCATTGGTCTATGCATTTGGGATTCGATGACATGCATCAACCAAGTGACCGAGCCTGACTACCTGATCCTGTTAGTCGCCTCTTATGACAAGCATGGGTTGCTGAAGACCAGTGAACACACACGGGGATGTATGCTATATTGGACATTATCTTTGTCAAACATGAAAATGTTCTTCATAAGTCTACCATAATTTATCTCACTGAGGCCTTGAGTGTTCAACAGTTATCAAATAATTTTGGAGGAAGAGTCGGAGAACTCTCTTTGAAATCACCGTAGAAGAAGCTCGACTGTACCCAAAAAGTTGTGAGATGTAGACACGAAAGGCTGCTGGAATATTGCTCAACATAAAGGGAAAGTTGAATTTTGTAAACTTGAAGTCAACTCTCTTGTCACACAGTCTTAAGTAAGTCATCAGTAAACCCAATCGTAGATAACAAATATCAATGACCTTAGCCTATCTCTCATCTTCTGTGCTGAACTTCTGGCTACGAAGGTGAAAGCTAATACGGAATCTTGTACGGAATCGTGTCTAAATGAAATTTGAGAAAGCTGTTTGTTGTCTAACTACGAGTAATGTTTTCTTCGTGATTTCATATTTCAATATGACAAAAACATTTCATACTGATAAATGTGAACAAACTTGAACTGCATCCCACATATGCTAAAAAAAACAACTATCTTGAATATTTTGTTCTGGTCTGAGATTCTATAACATCAAGTAGATCTTTTTACTGTTTCAAGATCCACATGGGATTAACTCCAATTGTCTCATATATTCTCTGGCAGTATTTGATTAGACCTTGCTTGATTGTTGTCAGAAGTATTGTCAGTAATTTTCAGGAGTATTTGGTAGTACATTTGCTGGACCCAACATGAGATCTCTCTGTATATGGATTCTTGTGAAGCTTAGGAATCCAATATATAGCAGGAATGGATCTATTCTACGATGTTTTAGAAATGTCACGAATACATAGATATTATCCATGATTGTCACATATTTTGATCTAGCTTTGTATGTTGGATTAGTAGCAATCCCATCAACGCCAAAATCTTTGTATAGACAGTTCACATAATTTGTTTACAAATGAGAATGATGTTTGTCGTTTTGTCAGTTGGAACCATGACAAATTTTCTCACAGCAAGATTTGTAACTGAATTTTAGAACAACAGGGGTCTTTTGTACTCATAGAAATTCCGACGGAGTTTGTGAAACCTTCCATTAGTTAAATGAATTTATCCATGGGGAAAGACATTTCACTGTTTCTTTCGCTTGTTTTGCCCTCTGTTTGGTTGAACATCCGTGATTAATTTGAAAAGTCCAAATTGATTTCACACTGTTCACAGAATGTTAAGTCACTAACATTATACATGCTATCGTTTTATTCCCACACATGTCCCTTTCAACACAGCCTGCCTGTAAAACGTAGTTGTTGATGTACGTGTTCCTTGGTGGGTGGACGAACGAGCATGCTATTACTTTTCTACCATTACCGCATGGGAACATCTTGTTTAAGTACCAATTGCCTGTTTGACCAGGATTTGTATTTCCTGATAATGATGTTTGATCAATTATGACCAATCACGTTATTTGTTTGTTGTTAAACGCCGTGCTCAGCAATATTCCTGCTACATGACGGCGGTATGCAAATAATCAAGTTTGGGCCAGACAATCCTGTGATTGACATCATGAGCATTGATCTTCGCAATTGAAATACGATGACATGCACCAAGTCAGCGACCCTGACCATCCGTTAGTCGCTTCTTACGGGAAGCATGGGTTGATAAATATCAATTCTAAACCGGATTCACGGGGGTCAAGTTAAAGAATTGCACTAGGGTGTCCGAGGATATCAACCCAAATACTGAAATGAACACGTTACGTAGCGTCTTTATTTGAGCGACGAAGTAAGGTCATTCAAACCACACGCTGTTGTCTGCTATTCATATTTTGAAGATCTTGTTTTTGGGGCATGGTTTCGTCCACCTACTGAATTAAGTCAGTGTATCAGTTTCACACAGGGCAGCAATTAACTGTATATTACCGTCACTGCAACCGAGCTCATTTTACTGAAGAAATTAAGAAGAAACACAGGAATAGGGATAATATAAATCTGACATTTATCACTTTCTGAAGTAATCATGTCTGTTACAATAAATCTATTATCAAATATCTTTTGCTTTCAGAAACATCAAACCTAAGATCAGCATCTATTCTTCAGAATCGGAATACATTGTAGCTTGGCGACGATCTACCTGCTCACTGGTTCTTTTATCCAGCAACCAATTCTGCAGAGGTCATAGTGGTATTAAAGACTTATTGTTCTCTGGAGGGGTGGTATTTCCTGGGTCGAGAAGATTGAAATTGGGTCTGGATTAGTCGAACTTATTGTGGACTGATTTGAGGCCACCGTTGACTGACAACAATGAATCCATGGACAGCATGTTTGGTGGTGGTGCTCGCTGTGCTGTCTCTGTTGTCTCACATTCAGGCCAGACATGCATGGGAGAACCCAGGCTGCTTCAAGATGGGTAAGTGGATGGATGTGTCGTGTATACTCGGAGTGGATGTACTGTAGATTCATGCAAACTCCAAGTATAGCCGGTGTACTGGAGACAGGGATGGCTGGGTGTGTCCGATATCTACTAGAGTGGTTGGTGTAGGTAGTGGATGTATTGTAGATTCATGCAGACTCCAAGTATAGCCGGTGTACTGGAGACAGGGATGGCTGGGTGTGTCCGATATCTACTAGAGTGGTTGGTGTAGGTAGTGGATGTATTGTAGATTCATGCAGACTCCAAGTATAGCCGGTGTACTGGAGACAGGGATGGCTGGGTGTGTCCGATATCTACTACAGTGGTTGATGAAGTATGTACAATAGATTCATGCAGACTCTAGGTATAGCCGGTGTACTGGAGATAGGGATGGGTGGGTGTGTCCGATATCTACTACAGTGGTTGATGAAGTATGTACAATAGATTCATGCAGACTCTAGGTATAGCCGGTGTACTGGAGACAGGGATGGATGGGTGTGTCAGAGTATACTCTGGGTGGTTGATAGGGTGGGTGTACTGGTGGGTGGTGTGTCCGATATCTACTAGAGTGGTTGGTGTAGGTAGTGGATGTATTGTAGATTCATGCAGACTCTAAGTATAGCCGGTGTACCTGAGATAGGGATGGGTGGGTGTGTCCGATATCTACTACAGTGGTTGATGTAGGTAGTGGATGTACTGTAGATTCATGCAGACTCTTAGTATAGCCGGTGTACCTGAGATAGGGATGGATGGGTGTGTCCGATATCTACTTCAGTGGTTGATGTAGGTAGTGGATGTATTGTAGATTCATGCAGACTCTAAGTATAGCCGGTGTACCTGAGATAGGGATGGGTGGGTGTGTCCGATATCTACTACAGTGGTTGATGTAGGTAGTGGATGTATTGTAGATTCATGCAGACTCTAGGTATAGCCGGTGTACTGGAGATAGGGATGGATGGGTGTGTCCGATATCTACTACAGTGGTTGATGTAGGTAGTGGATGTATTGTAGATTCATGCAGACTCTAAGTATAGCCGGTGTACTGGAGATAGGGATGGGTGGGTGTGTCCGATATCTACTACAGTGGTTGATGTAGGTAGTGGATGTACTGTAGATTCATGCAGACTCTAGGTATAGCCGGTGTACTGGAGATAGGGATGGATGGGTGTGTCCGATATCTACTACAGTGGTTGATGAAGTAAGTACAATAGATTCATGCAGACTCGAAGTATAGCCGGTGTACTGGAGATAGGGATGGGTGGGTGTGTCCGATATCTACTAGAGTGGTTGATGTAGGTAGTGGATGTACTGTAGATTCATGCAGACTCTAGGTATAGCCGGTGTACTGGAGATAGGGATGGATGGGTGTGTCCGATATCTACTACAGTGGTTGATGAAGTGTGTACAATAGATTCATGCAGACTCTAAGTATAGCCGGTGTACTGGAGATAGGGATGGGTGGGTGTGTCCGATATCTACTAGAGTGGTTGATGTAGGTAGTGGATGTACTGTAGATTCATGCAGACTCTAGGTATAGCCGGTGTACTGGAGATAGGGATGGATGGGTGTGTCCGATATCTACTACAGTGGTTGATGAAGTAAGTACAATAGATTCATGCAGACTCGAAGTATAGCCGGTGTACTGGAGATAGGGATGGGTGGGTGTGTCCGATATCTACTAGAGTGGTTGATGTAGGTAGTGGATGTACTGTAGATTCATGCAGACTCTAGGTATAGCCGGTGTACTGGAGATAGGGATGGATGGGTGTGTCCGATATCTACTACAGTGGTTGATGAAGTGTGTACAATAGATTCATGCAGACTCTAAGTATAGCCGGTGTACTGGAGATAGGGATGGGTGGGTGTGTCCGATATCTACTAGAGTGGTTGATGTAGGTAGTGGATGTACTGTAGATTCATGCAGACTCTAGGTATAGCCGGTGTACTGGAGATAGGGATGGATGGGTGTGTCCGATATCTACTACAGTGGTTGATGAAGTATGTACAATAGATTCATGCAGACTCTAAGTATAGCCGGTGTACTGGTGAGTGGCTGGTTGTTGTCAGATGGTCCACCGTTACTACCTTCTCGCACGAAACAATGTTGATAACGACCATTCCATTCTATATTATTTATAGGTCATACGAGGACAGTTCAAATTCCTGGATGCGTGGATTTTCAAGTGCCGACAAATGCCTGTCGAGGCTTCTGCACCTCATACGCCATCCCGTCACCCTCCCATACCCTCAGCACGAACCCCAATTATCTCATCACGTCACGCGCGGAGTGCTGCAGCATTGTGGACACACATGATGTAAGTATAGCTACATCAGCTGAGACCCGTGAAGATCTGGGTTAGAATAGGTCTTCAGCAACCAGTGCTTGCCGTAAAAGGCGTCTATGCTTGTCGTAAGAGGCGACTAACGGGATCGGGTGGTCAGACTCGATGACTTTGTTGATGCATGTCCTCGTATCCCAACTGCGTTGATCGATGCTCATGATGTCAATCACTGAATTATCTGGTCCGGACTCGATAATTTACAGACCGCCGTCATATAGCTGGAATATTGATGACTGCGGCGTTAAACAACAGACAAACAAACCAACAAACCTCAGCTGAAGACACAACCACTTCAATGTAAAGCTGTGCGCTTGATCTGTCACAGAGGAACCCTTTTCATTTGGACACCTCTTATCTGTATCCTTAGATTGACTCAAGTTATCAACATTCAAGCCGTAAGATATAAAACGTCAACGCCAGAGAACACCCAGTCTCGATTATCCACTGGAACAGATTCCATTGGGCGTAAAAGGCAACATTACGGTCGAAATTATATGGATAGATCAGTGATGAAAGTCAGTGATGACAGCAGGTGTAAACATGTAAACATGTTCTGCCCTACCGGTATTTCAGCTGAAAACACAACCACTTCGGCAAAAGAAAGCATGCCGATTATTGTTTTATGAAATTGAAAATTGAAAGTACTGTTGTTAAATTTGATTATGCCTATTCAACCATCATTTCTGCAGCAGTTTGTAAAAAGTCATCTGTGGCGGTGTAATTGTGCGTAAAAACAAATTGGTTCAATGAAAACGGGGACCAGAAATACATTTGCAACCACATGACTCCTACCATGTTTGAAATGTTGTAAATCTTTGCCGAAAAAGCAAATTTATTGATTTTCAAAGGTAAGACGTCTAAGTTACCTATCAGCACATGTGTGTTATGCTATTATTTATTTTAATTTTAAAAGTTTTAAGTCGAATTCAATTTTTTTTTTGAAAAGATGTGGAATTATTCTTTGAGTACTGACTAAGTGTCGGTACAGTTCTTTTTTACTTAATATTTCTTTAATATAATATTACTTCTAAATCAATTGTGAGATATAGTTTCTTTCGCTCCTCAGTTTAATAGCATCAAATGAAAATTAATTTCGCAAGTGTGATATTTAAATCAGTTTGCATGCGATGAGTTTACTGCCAATTGTGTGATACTCGTAGATAACAATGAACATGACAACTGAAATATGCGGATATGAATTTATGACTACTTTAATATCTAAACCTGGCATGAATGAAACTTGCTAAGATTGCAAATTATACCAAGCTTATCTCCCCGTCAAAGGACGATTTAAAACGTTCAATTGTTGAGAGGTTGTTAAAGTCAAGATAAGTCCTTACATTTTAATAGTTTGAGTTTGAGAGATCAGTGGATCGCAAGCAATGCACTGTTGGTTAAACCAACATGATCATGAAACCGGATAGTTTAATGCAATATGATATTGTGGTTCTCATGTAGGTGCCTTACACATTGGATCCACACCCACGCATATAACCATTACTCGTTAGAACATTCGAAAGTAGCTCACCCTTAGATATATTTCCCGGTCATTTATTTACGAAATTGCCGTTAATAAATATCCACCTTATTACTACACAAGGGTAATCCTGGGCTGAGTGTTGTTCCCGGATATAGTCTGTTTGCCATTGTTGTATGGTGTTATCATGTAGAGGTAATCTTGATAATCTCCTGAAAGCTGGATTTGTACGGGTGTATCATATCCCTAGCTCACTACGCGCATTCAGGAGATCAATCACTGTTGCGATGACACATGCCTCGTGTCGCTGGCGTTACCATGCGCATCTCGACATGACCTAACAAGGTTGGTCCGCTACATCACTCTTACACTAGGCAGCATCCGTTTGTTTGTGGAATCTTCAGTGTCTTGTGTTTGATATGGTTGTTTCAAACAGATTTAGACGGTTTGTTATCTGCAGCGCTTTACTGCTGTAGTATGTTTTGGAGGTGGTTCCTTACATCAGAGAGCGTGACGAATGTGTGTTAATCTCTCCTCATATGTTGAGGAGCGACATCTGCAGCTATGTGTTATTACTTGCCAACTTGTTCATCATATGGTATTAAAGAGATTACTAGTGATTCCCTTCAGCAAGATTAGTTTACAGTTTTGTTAATTTTTTTCTTGTCTAGATTAAGTCTGTTTTTCTCTTGTAGTGTTCCGTTAATCTCCGAAGTGTTTGTGTACCGGTTTGTCGTCCTTTATTCATTTTCTTGTTTAGCATTCAAAGGACGTACACAAGTCTCCCCTCCAAGGTGTTTTTTTGCGAACACCTGGGATCATGACTTATTTTCAATGATTCATTTATAATTTGCGTCGTTATATTGCCTTTTACGCCCAGTGGAATTGGCTGATTACTTTCTGGCATTGACGTTTTATTTTTAATCAGCTGTCTTTGTGAAAACAAGAAAGGAAATAAAAAGATATGACAATTGAGAACCATTAATTTGACACTGACTGATTGTCAACCATGGCAGCACAAATTGGTTTTCTTGAGCATTATTGCGTTCAATCTGTTAAACAGCTTTTTGCTCATTCAACTTTCAAAAATAGATAAATGTCATTTTAGAAAAGAAGGAATGGTTACATTGGTGACACATCAGACAAGGAGAAATGGTGACTTCCATGAAATATCTCTCAGATAAGAATGGTAACAACAATGGCATCTCTTTGAAAAAGGAATGATGAGACTGTGAACTCCCAATGAAATATGGTGAAGAATGGTGGCATTGAACAGTTGGAAACGCACTCAAACTCACTCATGGTGAAATAGTTACGCTGGTGAGACAATAGTAAGACAGAGTGACAATAGCGACATTTCACTCAATACATGGTGACATCTACATATTTGTACAAAACAGTGACAATGACAGACAGTTAATGACATTCAAGTAATTAAAGAATGGTGACGGTGATGACATTTCAATCAATAGGCTAAAGGAATGACAATGACACTTCGTGGTGAGAAAGTTTATCAATGATTACTATAAGATAATGAGTAATGATGACCTTTTAGTAAAGAATGATGACAATGATGTCAGTTTACTCATGTAAGGAATGGTGACAATGATGACAGTTTACTCATGAAAGGAATGGTGCCAATGATGACAGTTTACTCATGAAAGGAATGGTGACAGTGATGACAGTTTACTTATGTTAGGAATGATGACAATGATGACATTTTAATCATTTAGGGAATGGTGACAGTGATGACAGTTTACTCATGTGAGGAATGGTGACAGTGATGACAGTTTACTTATTGAAGGAATGATGACAGTGATGACAGTTTACTTATTGAAGGAATGGTGACAATGATGACAGTTTACTCAAGTAAGGAATGGTGACAGTGATGACAGTTTATTCATGTAAGGAAAGGTGACAATGATGACAGTTTACTCATGTGAGGAATGGTGACAATGATGACAGTTTATTCATGTAAGGAATGGTGACAATGATGACAGTTTACTCATGTTAGGAATGGTGACAATGATGACAGTTTACTCATGTGAGGAATGGTGACAATGATGACAGTTTACTCATGTGAGGAATGGTGACAATGATGACAGTTAACTGGTGACAATGATGACAATTTACTCATGTGGTGAATGGTGACAATGATGACAGTTTATTCATGTAAGGAATGGTGACAATGATGACAGTTTACTCATGTTAGGAATGGTGACAATGATGACAGTTTACTCATGTGAGGAATGGTGACAATGATGACAGTTTATTCATGTAAGGAATGGTGACAATGATGACAGTTTACTCATGTTAGGAATGGTGACAATGATGACAGTTTACTCATGTGAGGAATGGTGACAATGATGACAGTTTACTCATGTAAGGAATGGTGAAAATGATGACAGTTTACTCATTGAAGGAATGGTGACAATGATGACATCTTAAAGACGACATTTCAGTTAATAAGGAATTGTTACAACAATTGCACACATTATGTTTCAGGTGAAGATGCGTGTGCGCTGCATGGATGGGTTCCGGGAGGTTGTATTCAAGTCTGCTCGTACCTGCGCTTGCTCCATCTGCCGGAGAAGCTAACCCACCAACAACAGGACCACAACTACCACAACACATGATGGGGTCAATCTCAACAACAACAACAACACACCCACACACACACACGCACTTGAGTAGGAGACATTGATGGGCTGTAAGCTCGTTACCTATTCAGTTGGCACAGAACAGAATGCACCATGAGAGGGGCCAGACCCGGCCAGAAACATGTTACAGGGGTCAATGAAACATTCCACTTTGCTGCAATCATCATTGTTTCAGAGGTACACAGTGAAGTAGGTTCGTGTTCTGCGAAAACAGGTGTATCCTACAGATGTACATGTCATGTACTACTATATTGTAATACCCATGACACTTTTCCTTACGGTAGATAAAGTACAGATGTTTAAGTATGTAGTTTAAGTTGTGTTCTTCTGTACTGACACTTAATAATATTTTTTTTAAATGAAGACATTTATTTCTCTTGGATTTTAGGTGAAATATTGCTTTCTTTAAATGTTATTAACTTTTTCTTTTGCAAAAGAACTTTATTTTACTTCATAAGAGGAGTATGAGTTATACAATAGTTGACAAGTATGAGACATTTGTGGCGTGGCGTGGCGTGGAGACAGTTCCATTGAGAGCATGGAGGGAGATATATCTCAGCTGTCTGACATCATTGAGGATGCTACACCCAAACTTTACCTCTCAAAGAAACCATCCGACGACTTCAGCTATCATGTTTCTCGCGTGACATCAGAAACGTTCAATGACAAAGAAAAGTAAAATTTCTATCAGAAAGATTTTTTACAATTTCATTTTTTGAAAGAATAAACGTGTTAGTTGAGACAAAACTGATTAGGTTCCCGTCAATCACCTCAGCTATTTGATATGCAGTCAAAGAAAATTTCATAGTTTTGTTTTAAGGTTCATGTTCATATACATTCTGTTCAAATATAAACATAATTGCCAGACCAAAGATGTTAAAATAAATATTTGTTCAAGTTGAATTATTAATGAAGAGAAGTGCATTAATGTTTAAAGAAGGTTTCAATTACTTGAAAATGATTTATATCAATTGTTCATCATGGACTATTTTGAAGATGTTTCAGATGTTTAGTGAATATATTGGGAATCGTTGCATGTTGTCAAACTGACATTTTCGTATTGTGTTTAAATGTACGTTCGTACCCCAGTCAATCGTATTTAAAAGCGAGTGTTTAAAAGTGAGGCTTGCTTTCTACCCCAGTCAATAGTGTTTCAAGGTGAGGCTTGCTTTCTATTCCAGTCAATAGTGTTTCAAGGTGAGGCTTGCTTTCTATTCCAGTCAATAGTATTTCATTGTGAGGCTTGCTTTCTATCCCAGTCAATAGTATTTCAAAAGTACTTCAAGGTGAGGCTTGCTTTACACCCAGTCAATAGCATTTCAAGGTGAGGCTTGGTTTGTATCCTAGTCAGTAGTGTTTTAAGGTGAGGATTGCTTTCTATCCCAGTAAATAGCATTTCAAGGCGAGGCTTGCTTTCTATCCTAGTCAGTAGTGTTTTAAGGTGAGGTTTGCTTTCTATCCCAGTCAATAGCTTTTCAAGGCGAGGCTTGGTTTCTGTCACAGTCAGTAGTGTTTTAAGGTGAGGCTTGCTTTCTATCCCAGTCAATAGCATTTCAAGGCGAGGCTTGGTTTCTGTCACAGTCAGTAGTGTTTTAAGGTGAGGCTAGGATCCCATCCCAATCTGTAGTTTTTCAGTTTGAGGTTTTATTCCTTTGTGACTGTGTAGTTATAAAGCTTTAGTAAGGTTCATAAGGAAAATACTTCTACATGTTATGAACTTGTGTTTGTTCGGTTGGCAGTGAGATTGACAACATCCTGTAACTTGCTGTGTTTACAGTGTGCTCTGCTATCCCTGTTTCGCTTGGTTTTCATGGCCCTCATCATTGGCAGGTTACAAACATTGTTCATTAGCTCTCTCTGCTGTCTGGTGTTACCCGATTGCTGGTGTGCTTAATCCTGTGATACCAATCATACTCTGGTCAGCATGTGCTCATGCATATTATTCCAGTCCTATTGATTCCAATTGAGTAAGCATGAGATATATGGATGAACAATTTCTTTATTACAATTACAATCCATATATCTTATCCTTACTATTGCTTCTCAATGCCTCTCAAAGAAGTGATTCTAATTTGTCCACACATTCTTATCATTTCCAATTGGTCAGCACATTTTTCTGCTTATGTTGATAGGTGCAGATAGAATACTCTTAATACGTCAACTTGAGATGGGGGTTACTTGCCTGTTCGACAACGCGATCTTCGTGTTACAAACGTTTATGCTTTAACACAGACGTATGATAGTTGAGGCTTTAAAGTCTATATTTCTGGAACAAAACAGCTAAAAAATAAAACCTGATACATTAGTCAAGGACAATGTCCTGTTTACATATCTCCCATCAGAGTTTCCCCAACTATATGTCATCAGAATGTGCCGTTTCTTGTCTTTTCATTCGCTAATTTATCTTTTCTCACGTTTGCTGTTGGTTTGCTGACTGAGAATAGAGGAGATGCTGTGCAAATGTAAAACATGTATTAATGTTTTGATGGATTTCCCAAGACTAGAGGCTGGACAAAGAAATCATTCAACTATCCTAAATCTTTTTTCACAGATGCTTATGACAGTTGTATAAGTGGGAGATGAATTTGCTATGTTTATATTAGGAAATCTATTTATTGGCAACACAAGTATGATTCATTACTTGTGTGAGCCGTGGTTCATCACATGCCAGAGAGTGCCCAAAATAAATCTGTAACATTCCTATCATCAGAAGCAGGATTGTGTCATCAAAACATCCTGTTCAGGAAATAAGTTGTCAGCTTTTCATAGATTACATGTGAGTTATTTTCTTAAGATAGAAATGATGGATAAAGAGCATACAGAATCAATAACATCCTTTTAAAAATAAATTCTAAATGTAAATTAGTTATGAAAAATAGGTCATGCATTTTTTGTGATTGTCATAAAGCATGTAGCGACACCGTTATTGGTCACGTTCGTGGATTAAACCAATGGCATTGATTCGTCCAGACACAAAGGTGGTAGGTAGTTAATGACAAGGGCTCGGTCAGTGCTACATGTAGCTGGGTGATGGCAGTTAGTTCCAGTCAGTGCATGCTGTACGGTGGCATTGTTTGAAACACCTATAAAGAATTTAAAACATCTTGTCAGTGACTTGTCACTTTTCTAAAAAGCGAAACTTTGAATAGAAAATCATAATGCGGTCCTGCTAGCCTCAGTTATGCCTGTGATATAATGATATTGTTGAAGAAGAAAAGATTCTTGGTCTTAAATCCCTTGCAATGTACTCTGAATTTATGTAGTTAATGATTTAATGCAAATCAATACCAAATGAGTTGATGGTTCTCCTGCTTGGATAATTATTTCTCCTTGTCCAGATACCATGTCAGTGGGAATAAGAGGTTACACTAAAGTTATAAACAACGTGTGTCGCCACTTTGGACTTTCTCCTACATTTAACTGAGATGTCATTAGAATACTGAAATACTGTTTAAAGCAGCATCCTGAATCACTCACTCACTTATGATGGCACTGCTTGTGTTGTGCGTTGGTGTATATTGCCGATGCTACAAATTAATGCGGTGGCTGTTTATAGTAGTGATACTGCTGTGACTGTGGTCATTAATGGGATTAAAAGATAACGTCAAGATATGAACGATCACAATACACTGTTCTGGAGTAAAACCGTCTGAATGCATTTCAGTTTCTTTCATATGATATTGGAACATAAAATTTGTCAAATGCTGATACTATCTCTTAAGTAAAAACAAACACATGGTCTTACTGAATAATGGACTGTAAACAATAAAATCAAAATGTTAATAAGTTCCATTGTATAGACAATGTAGTTATCAGATGATTCAAATAATTTATGAAATAATACAAATCAATGACATTTTGCAGATCAGTAAGCTCTTTCAGCCATCGTATCCTTCTAGCTAATTTCACTGCCATAGTGTTTGGTGACTTGTTGTCCATATTGTCTGATAGATGTGCACTTATCGTGTGCAACATTCCTTTGATCACCTGAACAACAGCCACATCTTAAGCCACCCCAGCCATGGAACGAGATCACTTGCATCATATATGGCTTTATGCAGCTTATACAACTAAGACCTGGAACTCTAAATAACTTTAGATAACTCTAAATAACTACCAACAAAACAGACACTTCAACTGATTTGTGTTCTATTTTTGAGCCACGAAGGTTCTGACCGAATGAAATTGTAAACACAACGCAGTACACCACTAATTAGATTGGTGCTTGATTGACATGTGGATAAATTGTTGGATTCGTTTTCTGCTTCACACCCGCCGCGATGGAGCAAGTGAAGTCCAATTTGTCAGACCACGTGTACTGGTTCCAGCAGTGATAATTGTAAGCGAGGACAACAATGGGTGTCGAAGCTAAGGAGGTTGTAGACAGCAGCGTGGGTGACTTGACACGTTTTATATTGAAATGTAAGAATTAGGAAGGTTTTGTTCAGTAGGGGGTGCCGGATAGCTGTTACCGTGAGCCCGGACATTGCCACCTGACTGTGACTTGATAAGTCTTTCACTCATTTCATTTCTTTCAACGCATTCTTTTCTGTTTTTACATTTTTTTCACATTAAACCCTTGCTTGAAATTATCACAAGCCAACGATATCTCATTGAAAAGGCAGTAACCTCATGCTCTGACACAAAACCTAAATTTGTAAACTTTGAATTACTTGGTATATATGATTCCTTGTCCTGCAAGAATAGGCTTAATTGTAGCTGAGTGTTGAAAGTGAGCTTTGATTGTAACGACTGCGTGAAAGGTAAACTTAATATGTTGTATTACCTCACGATTTTGAATCTAAATTGAAAGAATTATTTTGTTTAAATAATATCTATTTCTTGACATTTGTTTCCTTGGTATACCTGTGAGTACTTGGTGCATGGTCATTGGCGAATAGAGCTTTGAATGGATCTCCTTATTAGGAAGTATATGTTGTTTAACAACTTGTCCAGGTGGCCCCATAATTATAATTGACCTGCCTCGCTATTTATTGTCTACAAATCTATATATCAATATATGAAAATAGATATGATATATATCTATATATTTACCTGTGTGGTAGTATACACCACATTTATTTATTGCAAATCATAGATTTCTATTTATATGTGTGTATATTGTGAAGAGGTGCAATATTTTGAAGTGAAAAGAAATTATTTTTCTAACCCCTAGTGCGTATACCATATAATGTGATCAGTGTTTCATATCCAATGAAACAGACATTGGTTTCTTAAATTGTAACTATTGGTAAAACGGTATTTATGTTTCAAGTCTATTACGTCCCCTTCAGTATAAGATGTTTACAGCTTTCTAATCATTTCCAGAAGATTGAGATGTAACGAGGTGATGAAATGTGCTGCTTTGCTTTAGTTCTGATATCTACACCTAATGTTGGGGTCCATTGAGAATTATTTTGAATAAAATATTGTCATAAGGCAACATGACTCTTGGCTGTTCTTTTACGCTAGTGTTCCTACCGGTGTAATATATCATTGGAAGTATGTTCTTCCCCTTCTGGAACACCTATCTCCCAGGCGAGAGGGTTAACTGCTGGAGTACATACTTTTCTGGTTGAGAGGGTTTACTGCTGGAGTACCCATCTGCCTGGCTGAGAGGGTTAACTGCTTGAGTACCATCTGCCTGGCTGGGAGAGTTTACTGCTAGAGTACCCATCTCCTAGGTGAGAGGGTTAACTGCTGGAGTATCCATGTGCCTGGCAGAGAGGGTTAACTACTAGAGTACCCATCTGCCTGGAGGAGAGGGTTAACTACTAGAGTACCCATCTGCCTGGCTGAGAATGTTAACTGCGAGAGTACCCATCTGCCTGGAGGAGAGGGTTAACTACTAGAGTACCCATCTCCTAGGTGAGAGGGTTAACTGCTGGAGTATCCATGTGCCTGGCAGAGAGGGTTAACTACTAGAGTACCCATCTGCCCGAAGGAGAGGGTTAACTACTAGAGTACCCATCTGCCTGGCTGAGAATGTTAACTGCTAGAGTACCCATCTCCTAGGTCAGAGAGAGAGAGTTAACTGCTAGAGTACCCATCTGCCTGGCTGAGAAGGTTAACTGCTAGAGAACCCCTCTGCCTGGCAGAGAGAGAGTTAACTGCTAGAGAACCCATCTGCCTGGCTGAGAAGGTTAACTGCTAGAGTACCCATCTCCTAGGTGAGAGAGAGAGAGAGTTAACTGGTGGAGTACCCATCTGCCTGACTGAGTGTGTTAACTGCCGGAATACCCCTCTGCCTGGCAGAGAGAGAGTTAACTGCTAGAGTACCATCTGCCTGACTGAGAGAGTTAACTGGTGAAGTACCCATCTGCCTGACTGAGAGAGTTAACTGGTGGAGTACCCATCTGCCTGACTGAGTGTGTTAACTGCCGGAATACCCCTCTGCCTGGCAGAGAGAGAGTTAACTGCTAGAGTACCCATCTGCCTGACTGAGAGAGTTAACTGGTGGAGTACCCAACTGCCTGACTGAGTGTGTTAACTGCTAGAATACCCATCTGCCTGGCTGCGATGGTTAACTGCTGGAGTACTTATCTGCCTGATTGAAAGGGCTCACTACTGGAGCACCTATCAACAACTATGGTTGACACGTAGGCGTGTTTGAGGCAGTTTATCACGGAGGGTCGATGAGCTGTACAGGTGAAAGTCTTAATGGGAAATAATTCACTGAAAGAACAATAGGATGATGTCACAAATTATATTTATATACAGTAAAGTACGGTTATAAAGAAATCAAAGGGACAACTAAATTTAGTTCGTTTTAACCGTAGTTCGTTATAAGCATATATACAGCATTACTACAGCAAATAGTCGGGACCAAAAAAGTAGTTCGTTATATCCGTCAGTTCGTTATAAGCGTGTTCGTTATAACCGTAGTTTACTGTATTGATATTTATCGGTAATGTATGAAACCAATCCGCTTTCAGATACAGTTTGTACTGTACATATTTGGACACCTGAACATTTAATAAATGCTCCGTTTATAATAAGAGGTTAATTCAATCATGTCTTCTTCAGTTTAACAACCAGAGAGTCAACCCGCAATGCATAACAACAAACGAATATCTAATACAATGTTGTGAAGCATCTTTGTATGTCCTGTAGATGTATTCTCTCCTTCTTCTTCTTCTCTGACCTTAACCACAATTTCATCGAATTCAGTCCATAACTATTTAAAAAACAAATATGAAATAATTTTGTTACGAAATCACAAAAAAGTCACGAGCTTGAAAATATATAATATATATAATTGTAATTATTGAGCAGTTGCTGTATGGCGCAAAACCTTCAGACATCAAACATTATTCTGCAAATAACATTTCTTAGTCCTGAAGTTTTCCGTAGCATTTTACATTGTAAGAAGCGAATGTTGACGATAAGCTCTGTTACGTAAATAAATACATTTAAAACGCTCAATAAAATATTGGTTCATTGTATATAGCAGACCACCGGTATGTAAAAACATGTTATACTATACTCTTGGTGTTTGTTGTAAATTATAAAAGAAATTGGACATCTGAAGTTACACATGGCAAGAGCTGTTGGTGATAAATGTATACAGTTTTTTTAATTTTTTTCTAGATCGACGGAAATTATCACATGAGCAAAATTGGCATTCGTCTCTCTCAAATTTCTCAAAAACGTTTGGCAACACAACTTTCCCACATCTTTATGTCGTTGAATCTTATATCAACATTATATATATATATATATATATATATATATATATATATATATATATATATATATATTAACACAGACGGGCACTTGCTCGACGTATATGGCAGACATCTTCGGGAAAACAGGAACGATAGACAGTGCATTTTGGTTAAGAAAGAAGATGTTGCAGGTGAAAACATTTTACGTATTTGTAATATCTACTGACTATAATTTATTGAGATGTGTGTATATTCCAGCCATTTGGTATCTTAAGACACAATTACCCTCTTTTCCATGTCAACTGACCACCTTCTGTGGTCTAATGGTTGAGCGTCCGCCCGGAGAGCGAAAGTTGGGGTTCGATCCTATGCCGCGTCATACCAAAAGACGGTAAAAGGTGTAAAAGGTATTTGTTGTTACCCTGCCTGGTGCCCGGCATTTAGGGGCTAAGACAATGGCTGGTCGGCTCGTGGTCAGTATACTGTGTCTGAGTGGGGTATTCATGTTTAACTGCGGCATTGTATCTCAGTGGGCGAGCACTATAAAATCGGCATTACATTGCTGTATAATAATGAAAGCAACGTTAAACCCCATTTCGCCTCACCCCACTTCATGCCACTGATACTATAATCAAGCAATTAATACTATGATCGTCGGGCAATATATTAAGGCAATCTCTATTATCATGCTATATTTGACTTCGAAACGGGGTATAAGGAATCTATTCTGCCCCTTTGAAATGCACGTGCAGCTTGACTTGCTCGTGGCGGGGTATGAGAGATATATTCCTCCGCTGAGAAATGTATTTCCCTCCAAGGCGGGATACATAGTTTATCAAGATCACGAGGACCAATCAAATATCATCATTCTGACATGGAGGTATGATAAACAGATTTCTCCAAGTCCCTCAGTAATCAAGTATTAACCATCCCTGAACTGGTCCCTCTATAAGAACTAGTAATCTGAATCTGTTCGCGTGCATCTGCAGGTGTGACAGGTACAATGTAGAAACGGTTCATGAACCTTCACACACCCTACTGACACCATAATGTATTGATATCAGTAACACTCAGGTGGCGCAGGTGGCCCAGACGTCTAAGAAGCTGACATTCTCTGTATAATTCGCCCACTCATTACAAAAAAGTCATATTTGAAGCGACGCATTTAAGAATCTACACTCACTAATCACGCTGTAAAGGAATGCTTGTGCTTGCAATGCAATACCGATCACGAAAACATGGAAAGGCTTTGTCGAATGTATGTTTAATAATGTGATTTTGTTTTGCAATCCTGTTTTTTTGGAAATATGCAAACTGACCAGTTGAAATAGAGACCTGTTTACATCCTACGTTACTATATCTCCTACCAGGGTGTATTCTAACAGATATCGCCCTCCACATATAGGCAGGAGCATGTTTGTGAATAATCTGCTAAAGTCAAACGATTTCTTCCATACGTCCCTGACGTCAAGGAAATATGTGATGGTACTTCTCTCCATAGCAGTACGCCCACGACTGGCACGGTTCGTGACAAGGACACAGACCCAATCCCTCTCAGCGATGTACACTTGTCCCCGCCTGTCACGGTGTTCACAGGTCCCCTGCCTGTCACGGGGTACACTTGTCCTCTACATGCCACGGTATACACAAGTCCCCCTCCTGTCATGGTGTACACAGGCTCCCTGCCTTTAACGGTGTAAACAAGTCTCCCCCCTCCCCCTGCCACAGTGTACACGGATTCCGTGCCTGTCACCGGGTACATATCTCTGCGGCATGTCACGGTGTATGTCCCCCGCCTGTCTTGCTGTACACTTGTCCCCTACATGTCACGGTATGACCAGTCCCCCGCTTGTCACGGTGTACACAGGTCCACAACCTGTCGTCCCTCGCTTGTCCCTCGCTTGTCTTGGTGTACACTTTACCCCCGGCTGTCACGGCGTACTATTGCAACATCGCCCCCCCCGGTGTACACTTTTCCCCCACCTGTCACGGTGTACACAGGTCTCCAAACTGTCACGGTGTACACTTGTCCCACACCTGTCACTGTGTACACTTGTCCCCTGCCTGTCATGGTGTACACTTGTCCCCTGCCTGTCATGGTGTACACAGGTCTCCCGCCTGTCACGGTGTACACAGGACCCCCGCCTGTCATGGTGTACACAGGTCCCCCGCTTGTTACGGCATGTCATGGTGTACACAGGACCCCCGCCTGTCAAGGTGTACACAGGTCTCCCGCCTGTCACGGTGTACACAGGTCCCCCGCCTGTCATGGTGTACACAGGTCCCCCGCCTGTCATGGTGTACACAGGTCTCCCGCCTGTCAAGGTGTACACAGGACCCCCGCCTGTCAAGGTGTACACGGGTCTCCCGCCTGTCATGGTGTACACAGGTCCCCCGCCTGTCATGGTGTACACAGGTCCCCCGCCTGTCACGGTGTACACGGGTCTCCCGCCTGTCATGGTGTACACAGGTCTCCCGCCTGTCATAGTGTACACAGGTCTCCCGCCTGTCATAGTGTACAGTTGTCCCCCGCCTGTCATGGTGTACACAGGTCTCCCGCCTGTCATAGTGTACACAGGTCTCCCGCCTGTCATAGTGTACAGCTGTCCCCCGCCTGTCATGGTGTACACAGGTCTCCCGCCTGTCACGGTGTACACAGGACCCCCGCCTGTCATGGTGTACACAGGTCCCCCGCCTGTCATGGTGAACACAGGTCCCCCGCCTGTCATGGTGTACACAGGTCCCCCGCCTGTCATGGTGAACACAGGTCCCCCGCCTGTCATGGTGTACACTTGTCCCCTGCCTGTCAAGGTGTACACAGGTCCCCCGCCTGTCATGGTGTACACAGGTCCCCCGCCTGTCATGGTGTACACAGGTCCCCCGCCTGTCATGGTGTACACAGGTCCCCCGCCTGTCATGGTGTACACTTGTCTCCCGCCTGTCATGGTGTACACAGGTCTCCCGCCTGTCACGGTGTACACAGGTCCCCCGCCTGTCATGGTGTACACAGGTCTCCCGCCTGTCATGGTGTACACTTGTCCCCCGCCTGTCAAGGTGTACACAGGTCTCCCGCCTGTCATGGTGTACACAGGTCTCCCGCCTGTCATGGTGTACACAGGTCCCCCGCCTGTCATGGTGTACACAGGTCCCCCGCCTGTCATGGTGTACACAGGTCTCCCGCCTGTCATAGTGTACACAGGTCCCCCGCCTGTCATGGTGTACACAGGTCCCCCGCTTGTTACGGCATGTCATGGTGTACTCTTGTCCCTCACATGTCACGGTATACACAGGTCCCCGCCTGTCATGGTATACACAGGTCCCCGCCTGTCACGGTATACACAGGTCCCCGCCTGTCACGGTGTACACTCGTCCTCCGCTTGTTACGGCATGTCATGGTGTACTCTTGTCCCTCACATGTCACGGTATACACAGGTCCCCGCCTGTCATGGTATACACAGGTCCCCGCCTGTCACGGTATACACAGGTCCCCGCCTGTCACGGTGTACACTCGTCCTCCGCTTGTTACGGCATGTCATGGTGTACTCTTGTCCCTCACATGTCACGGTGTACACAGGTCCCCGCCTGTCACGGTGTACACAGGTCCCCCGCTTGTCACTGCATGTCATGGTGTACTCTTGTCCCTCACATGTCACGGTGTACACAAGTACCCCGCCTGCTACGATGTACACATTGAATAAGCAGTTTTCCGCCTGTTATGCTTTTTACGGGTCTCTAACTGTTATGCTTATGCAGGTCATATTCTGATATGGCAGTGTGAATTATTGTTAAACAATAATTGTAACTGTATTACAACTGTTTCTACTGGAGTAGGCGTTCATTGCATAGCATTTGGACCATGATTAGTCCTCAGGAATGTAGTAGTATTTAATGAAATCAGTGGCATTTAGATGCTCGAAATATCTATAAACCTGCAATGCCATTGGCAGGTCTCTATGCAGTCGCATGCTTAAGAAGGTCTCTATACCTCATGCTATAAGCAGGTCTCCACCTGTCATGCTATAAGCAGGTCTCCACCTGTCATGCTATAAGCAGGTCCCCATTTGTCATGCTATAAGCAGGTCTCCACCTGTCATGCTATAAGCAGGTCCCCATTTGTCATGCTATAAGCAGGTCTCCACCTGTCATGCTATAAGCAGGTCTCCACCTGTCATGCTATAAGCGGGTTCCACCTGTCATGCTATAAGCAGGTCCCCATCTGTCATGCTATAAGCAGGTCTCCACCTGTCATGTTATAAGCAGGTCTCCACCTGTCATGCTATAAGCAGGTCTCCACCTGTCATGCTATAAGCAGGTCTCCATCTGTCATGCTATAAGCAGGTCTCCACCTGTCATGCTATAAGCAGGTCTCCACCTGTCATGCTATAAGCAGGTCTCCACCTGTCATGCTATAAGCAGGTCTCCACGTGTCATGCTATAAGCAGGTCTCCACCTGTCATGCTATAAGCAGGTCTCCACCTGTCATGCTATAAGCAGGTCTCCACCTGTCATGCTATAAGCAGGCCCCCATCTGTCATGCTTTAAGCAGGTCTCCACCTGTCATGCTATAAGCAGGTCTCCGTGTGTCATGCTATTAGCAGGTCTCCGTGTGACATGCTTTATATCCACCTATCATGCTGTAGGCAAATCTCCTCCTGTTGGCTATGTACAATTCTCCGCCTGTCGTACAATGAGTGTCTCGATGTCTTACAGGGTACTTACAGGTAGAACGATTGGAGTGGCAGCCTTTTGAATAAATGTTGAAATAGAACCTGAGGCTGTTATGTAGGCGGATCAATTGCATTGGTTTACTTTGCATATTTTTTACAAATCGATGCACATTGTTTTGTGAAGACAAGTCAATACTCTAGTCTCAAATACCACAAAGCGCCTCAAGAGTAGATATGTTTCATGAATGCATGAAGCGGATAGACGTATTGTTTGAATAGTTGTGCCGAATGAAATTGTATATTTCACCTCGGCAAAACAACAGGAATAATCTATTTACGAACAACGACAAGAAATTGATATTGAGATCGTTTAATTTTGTTTTTCGTGATATTATATTGACTCTGATCTGTGGCATTTAGAGACACCTTTGTTGGGTCACCTGAGGATTCAACATTGCACATGATGATGATGATGATGATGATGATGATGATGATGATGATGATAATGATGGTGATGATCAGTGATGATCAATAATGATGATGATGATGATGATGATGATGATGATGATGATGATGATGATGATGATGTTGTTTTGGGGAGCGCTTCTGCAAAACCCGATTTCGCAGGCATGACACACGGAGACCTGCTTATAGCATGACTGCACTCTGGTGAGATATAAACGCAAGAGTCGGCCCAGTGACAAGTAGATGGGCAGCGATTACTGGAAGCCTACGATGGCCACTAATCCCGTTGTGACCACAATCGGAAACTGAAAAGTGGCTGACCATGGCTGATTGACTGCCCGGGCCTTTGGTGTCACCAGCAGGAAGTACAGACACCATTCCTTCAGATAAGCTCTGTAATTAAGGTGTTACTATCGTGTTGTCATGGCAACTATAATACCGAGGTTAGCTAAATATATGACACACAAGAGGGGAGCTTCTGCCTTTGTTTGTTGTGTAAACACAGGTCTGTTTTTCATGATCCCCCAAGGAAGTAATATTATAATACAAGGTATTTTGTACTTTAAAGATTTAGTCAGCTACACCATTCAAGACATACGGCTTTGGTCACGTATTACACATGAACTCCACCATTTAGTGAGCGACGTCTCTGCTTTAGACAAGGGTTTAGGTCAATCCTCGAGCCGGACACGCATATTTCCCCACAGCTTGTATTGAATTATATATATATATATATATATATATATATATATATATATATATATATATATATATATATATATAGATAGATGGATGGATGGATGGATGGATGGATGGATGGATGGATGGATGGATGGATAGATAGATAAATATTTGTATCTATCGGTATGCCAATGATTTCTTGTTATATCCAGTATACATTTGAAAAGAGGCGACTTATGGGATCGGGTGGTCAGGATCGCTGACTTGGTTGATGCATGTCATCGTATCCTAATTGCGTGGATCGATGCTCATGATGTCACTGGATTGTCTGGTCTAGACTCGACTATGTATGGACCGCCGTCATACAGCTGGAATATTGCTGAGTGCGGCGTTAAACAACAAACAAACAAAACTTTTGAAAAACATTTGAAAAAAGGAACAATGCACGATGGCCCGATTCATGTTAAACTTCGGAATGGTATCTCAGTGGGTTAGCACTATAAAATCGGCATTAGTCCGGACTAGTACAAGCAGGCACACACACCTCACCTCACCTCACCTCACCTCACCTCACCTCACCTCAACTCATGATCAACTCAACTCAACTCAACTCAACTCAACTCAACTCAACTCAACTCTGGAACGGGGCGCCGCTCATTAATGACAGCTGTCTTATTTTACAATGTTCAGGATCATTTGTCTAAAATGAACGCGAATGTCAACAGAAGTTCACTGAGAAAACAGTTTGTGAAATGCTGGACTTCCTCATAGAAGACATTTAAATGACATTTGGGCATTCAGCCAACATGCAGCCATCCCCATGGGCACCACTGTGCTCGCATTGAACACATTGGAAGCCTTTGTGAAGCTTTGAAAAGGTAGATGAATTAGTGATAAAACAAAACAATCCCCCCTTTTCACTTGGGGGGGGGGGGGGGGGGGGGGGGAGGGGGCAGATCATCAACCCAGCAGTAGACGCATAGATCACCAACGGCATCACATTATCCACTCCATGCAGCCCTACGCGGATCGACAAGTATCATGATACGAGATTTAATAAAATTCTGTACTAATGTCTGTTCAAAAGCGGGTGTTATTGAGTCTAATGCCGATGTCTTCTTGTTTCCCATGTCGGTGTTTCCTTGTTTTTCCGTGTTGGTGTGTCCATATTTCCAATGTCGATGTCCTTGTTTCCCATGTCGGCGTCTTCTCGTTTCCAGTGTTGGCGTCTCCTTGTTTCCTATATCGATGTCTCATTGTTTCCCATGTCAGTGTCTCCTTGATTCCCATGTCGGTGACCTGTTTCCGGTGTTGGCGTTTCCTTGTTTCCCATGCCGATGTATCCTTGTTTCCCATGTCGGTGTCTTCTGGTTTCGGTGCTTCTTGATTCGAGTGTTGGCGTCTCCTTGTTTCTTATGTGTCCTTTGTTCCGATGGTGAGTTCTTCTTGTTTCCAGTGTTGGTGTCTCCTTGTTTCCCATATCGATGCATCCTTGTTTGTCACGTCGATTTATTCTTGTTTCCCATGTCGATATATCCTTGTTTCCCTTGTCGGTGTCTTCTGGTTTCGGTGTCTTCTTGTTTCCAGTGTTGGCGTCTCCTTGTTTCCCATGTCGATGTATCCTTGTTTCCCATGTCAATGTCTCCTTATTTCTCATGTCGGTGTCTTGTTTCCAGTGTTGGCGTCTTCTTGTTTCCCATGTCGATATATCCTTGTTTCCCTTGTCGGTGTCTTCTTGTTTTGGAGTCTTCTTGTTTCCAGTGTTGGCGTCTCCTTGTTTCCCATGTCGATGTATCCTTGTTTCCCATGTCAATGTCTCCTTATTTCTCATGTCGGTGTCTTGTTTCCCTTGTCGGTGTCTTCTGGTTTCGGTGTCTTCTTGTTTCCAGTGTTGGCGTCTCCTTGTTTCCCATGTCGATGTATCCTTGTTTCCCATGTCAATGTCTCCTTATTTCTCATGTCGGTGTCTTGTTTCCCTTGTCGGTGTCTTCTGGTTTCGGTGTCTTCTTGTTTCCAATGTTGGCGTCTCCTTGTTTCCCATGTCGATGTATCCTTGTTTCTCTCGTCGATGTCTCCTTATTTCTCATGTCGGTGTCTTGTTTCCAGTGTTGGCGTCTTCTTGTTTCCCATGTCGATGTATCCTTGTTTCCCATGTCAATGTCTCCTTATTTCTCATGTCGGTGTCTTGTTTCCAGTGTTGGCGTCTCCTTGTTTCCCATGTCGATGTATCCTTGTTTCCCATGTCAATGTCTCCTTATTTCTCATGTCGGTGTCTTGTTTCCAGTGTTGGCGTCTCCTTGTTTCCCATGTCGATGTATCCTTGTTTCCCATGTCAATGTCTCCTTATTTCTCATGTCGGTGTCTTGTTTCCCTTGTCGGTGTCTTCTGGTTTCGGTGTCTTCTTGTTTCCAGTGTTGGCGTCTCCTTGTTTCCCATGTCGATGTATCCTTGTTTCCCATGTCAATGTCTCCTTATTTCTCATGTCGGTGTCTTGTTTCCCTTGTCGGTGTCTTCTGGTTTCGGTGTCTTCTTGTTTCCAGTGTTGGCGTCTCCTTGTTTCCCATGTCGATGTATCCTTGTTTCCCATGTCAATGTCTCCTTATTTCTCATGTCGGTGTCTTGTTTCCCTTGTCGGTGTCTTCTGGTTTCGGTGTCTTCTTGTTTCCAGTGTTGGCGTCTCCTTGTTTCCCATGTCGATGTATCCTTGTTTCCCATGTCAATGTCTCCTTATTTCTCATGTCGGTGTCTTGTTTCCAGTGTTGGCGTCTTCTTGTTTCCCATGTCGATATATCCTTGTTTCCCTTGTCGGTGTCTTCTTGTTTTGGTGTCTTCTTGTTTCCAGTGTTGGCGTCTCCTTGTTTCCCATGTCGATGTATCCTTGTTTCCCATGTCAATGTCTCCTTATTTCTCATGTCGGTGTCTTGTTTCCCTTGTCGGTGTCTTCTGGTTTCGGTGTCTTCTTGTTTCCAATGTTGGCGTCTCCTTGTTTCCCATGTCGATGTATCCTTGTTTCTCTCGTCGATGTATCCTAGTTTCCCTTGTCGGTATCTTCCTGTTTCGGTGTCTTCTTGTTTCGAGTTTGGGTGTCTCCTTGTTTACCATGTCATGGTGTCCATATTTCCTATGTTGATGTGTCCTTGTTTAGAATGTTGGCGTCTCCCCGATTTCCATGTCGACGTGTCCCTGTTTCCGATGTGTTTCCTTCTCTGCGATGTTGGTGTGGCATTGTTTCCCATGTTTGGGTGGATTATGTCTTTCTTGATGTGCTGGTACTTTTATCTGAACGACCTGCGACATTATCTGGACATGATAACATTTAAAACGTTCCCAGATCGGATTCCCGGCGTGAAGTCTGAGACGGCAGTTCCAGGGAGATCAGACACGGATTGGTCACCTACCGGTGTTAGACAGGCCACCATTCAATAGCGGAACTCTGCTATTGGCGCTTGTTTGTAAACTGAATAATATTGCTGGAGAGTTAAATCAGCCTGGGAAGGTTTATTATTAAGAATATTTGAGCAGTATGTTAACAGACTGAGAGTAGGGAAATAACATATTGTTACACCTTAATAAAGATTTTTTAAATTTAATTGGTTAGCAGTTGACGAAACCTCAATGCTGACCTCACAATACAAGACCGTCCCTAAAAGGTTTTTGGTTTGATATTGCTGTTATGAATTGAAAATGATTTAGTAAGTGGATGCGACAATATAATTAATGAGCATATCAAAGTTCAATTGGTATTATTTAAAATCTTGGTTAAATTATAAGACCCATTTATAAAACTTAAGTAGATTTTAATGACCCAAAGAATTGTAGACCCATTACACTTCTATCGTGTCTGAGCAAGTTATTTACATATGTCTTAAACAACAGACTAACTTCTTTTCTTGATTACACGGAAATCCTCTCTGAAATTCAAACTGGATTCCGGAAGGGATATTCCACGAGTGACCATATCTTCAATCTGTACAGTCTTATTCATATTTTGAAAACATAAAAGAAAACGTTATTCTGTGCTTTTATTGATTTAGAAAAGCCTTTCGACAATGTCTGACAGGGACAATGGCAAAAACTTACAAAATACGGGATTAATGGAAAATGTCTTAAGGTAATATACTCCATGTACAACAATATTAAATCAAGTATTTCAATCATTGGAAAATCGTCAAAAATATCCTTTATTATGTATAATTATTGTTTGATAAATGCAATAATAATTATTCTAACATGTTGATCTCAGCAATTAAAAATATTCTTTTCATACCAGGATATAATAATTTCTGGATAAATCTATCTTCATGCATACCAATACTTTTTAAATGTGTGGTTAAGACACGTCTTGAAGATCAGTACTTCCAACATTGGCACTCTGATATGAAGGCATCCTCAAAATCTAGATTCCATAAACCTATCAAATACGTAGTTAAAACAGAATTCTATCTATATAATTGACCCCTAAAATATCACATGCCACTATTACATTTTAGAATGTTTTGTAACAGGCTACCAGTTGAAAAGGGTCGCTGGACAAAAACGCCACTTGTTGAAAGGACATGTCCATTCTATACATGCAATGACATTTCTGATAAGCATCATGATGTCTTATTTTGTGGAAAGTTTGTTTCCTATGGCTCAAAATATATCTATTAGTATTATACAAGAAATCCTTCAATGTTTAAACAGGTGAAATTGTTTAAATGTAAAGATAAACTTACCATGAAGAATTTTCTGTAAATGTAATATAAATGATTTTAAGTGATTATTGTACATAATGCCGACATGTATGTGTATATATTGATCTCTGCTAACCCTCAACATGCTATTTCTTGTAGCCTTGAATGAAATATAGTTCAGTTCAGTTCAATCACGTGACTGACACTTATTTGGAATATTGACTTCGTCTTCAACACGGTCTCTGCGTTTGGCAATACACGGTGCAACGATCTTTCTTTCTTAGAGTGGAAATTAAACACTTTGTAAATGAATTTCGGTAACAAAACAATTGATTGGTTGTTACGAGGTCATCATGCGTAAACAAGGACCCGGGGACCGTCCCTTGAGGAGGTCTGAACGGACCGAGGACTGCAGGTTCCATGATTAAGAAAAGAAATACAGCGACAAACACAATGACGTCATGTTGTTGAAAAAAATAGTTAAATATGATGTCTGTCACAACAGGAAAGTTTAAATTTGAAAATCTCCTAAACCTGATCGCTTCCTGGTCATGGGGTATATATGCTCATATCTGACACACGTATTTATATCAAACGACATTTGGTCCACCTTTGGTGTCGTCATATTTTGGACACGTTTCACTTGATAAGTTGATTGCATTGATTTATTAACATGAAGAATACGGGACAAAGAGTCATCGCGACTCTAATATAATTCATTAGGGCTCAGTCACACATTCAGGATTTTTACTGCCGTCCTTGATAGGACCATTCCCGATTAAAATTTGTCAAAAGTCTGATCAAGATCCTGTGATTCGTAATTTGGAAAAACATTTATTTAATCACGACAACAATCAGATATCGATCAGGAAGCGTCCCGATTCTCCCGTTCTCAATCCGAATCTGATCCGATTTGTATCTTCTGCGTGGTAAAAAACGATAGAATCTGTCCCACCAGCGTTCCGATTCTCCCGAATGCGATCCGACAGAGATCCGACAGTGAGCGGACAGGGAATCGACAAAGACGATTCGCATTCCGCAAGATCTGGACGCAATCTGGACTCAATCGACAAGAAACGGCAATGAACAATTTCTCCAAATCATGCCCGTTCATAACGACAGCGTCCCGATCCACAGGACATCGTCCAGAAAACACAAGACATTGTTCCGATTTTGATCCGATACAACAGAATCTGTCAAGATATAGACACGATTGTTTCCCGAATGTTACAGGACGCACCATACTGTCGGGAGTGCTTGGCCGACCTCTCTGGACCTTTCCCGATCCGTAGCTAGGACTCTGTTACGAACGTATACGACTGCGTTCAGACAATGATAGGACATTCCAGATCATTGAGGATAGTAATCCGACTTTTTCACTTTTCGTGTCGTAGCGTTGTCCGATCTCAAACGGGAGCCATAATCGGCACTGTGTGAACGCAGCCTTAGCAACACTTGACAGCGTCAGACAACAGTGGCATACAATCAGTCAGGTCAGACATTGTAAAATCTCCATATAAATCCTTCACGTTCTTAGTCTAGCCTAATTTTCCCCCTGAATCCCTATGGTGGAAAGACGTTTGATACTTGGTTTCGAATTCAACACAAGGACACAAGCATGGCACACATTGAAGGGATTGGTCCACACAAAAAAACAAGTGTGAGTCACCAAAGAACTATCATGTCCAGAAATACAAATGGGCATAAACGCAAGGGTCCGGATACGCACGGAGAGGGAAATGGTGCTGCGGACCAGTCACAGTCTACCACGGAACTCGCTCAGGGCGATTCATAGGAAGACGACCATCGGGTACTGATGTCCACTGGTTCTCCACATGGTCCTGGCAACTCTCGGATTCACAGGGACAGTCAAACACTTGGTTCTTGGGGATCTCTATCTCGGTTATGCACAAGTGCCCAGATCATCTCCAGCAGATATCTTTCTAAATGTTGTTGGTTGCACAACAAGGAAACGAAAAAATGATTTTAATGCTCTGATTAATACCATTTAACTGTTGGTGCACGAATTTCAAGATGTGTCACTTAACTGTTTAACGCCATGATCTTTCTAATGTTGACCGAAAGTCAACGCTAGGTGGATAATTTTGGAAAATTGTGTGGATAGAATATATCTTTGCTGCTGTTGTACGAAGGGCAAAGGTAGATGGATAATGAAAAGATAAATGTCCAATGTAGGTCCAGACGTGGTACGTAGTGCAGCGGAGGGAGACATTGTCTCTCTGTAATGAGGCTAATATTTAACGGATAGGATGATGATACATCCTTTCAATTTGGAGAAGCGAGGTGAAATGGGAAGCAAAGGCAGTCGTCCTATCAGATGCACTAAGTGCACTTCAAGCCATCAGCGGCAGAAACTCCAGGCTAAACACAGTCAACAATATTCTATACGAATATACAAAACTATCGGACCAAGGGCAACAGGTGGAGCTGTGTTGGATCCCCTCCCACATAAATATTAATGGAAATGAAAAAGCAGACACACTGGCGAAGCTATCTCTAGACAAAGCGGAGACTAGAGTAAACTAGAGATAAAAAGCAAAATCAAAGCCTCCATAGCCCAAAGATGGCAAGCCCAGTGGGACGCAAGTAAAATCGGCAGATGGCTATACAAAATTCAACTCATACTCAAATGAAAGGGAAGTTGAAATTGCCATCTCACGCCTCAGACACGGTCACAGAAAGCACTATGACAAGGTTTGTTCATCTTGCAATCAGGCTGAAACCATTGACCACGTGTTACTAGAATGTCAAGACCACACACCAGCCCGGGCTAGGTTAAAACAAGAATTGCATTTAGATCCGGTATCTGTCATAGATCTCCTAAAACCAAGAGATGCAATAGCAAAGGCAATACTAACTCTATTTCTGAGAGATGGACAGCTACTTGAACGTACATAAACAGAGCAGCCAAAGATAATACCAGAATACCAAACTTACAATAGATGCGCCTACCCTACCCTACTCACACACATGAGTCCCAAAGAGAGACAGGTCAGCCTAAATTACTTAGGCAGAAGGCGACCTCTTAAACGCTTAATGCAACAACAACTATGTACATCATTTGTTTGATAACTGTGTTAGAACCTTCACCGAAACGTAAAGAAGTTGTTCATCCATATATCTTATCCTTACTCATAACATATTCTTCCAGCTGTGGCGGAAGGTCAAATCCAGATGGATAATTAAACTCGTTGTTTAGCGAAAATTGTGTGCATACAATATGTCTTCCTCAGCTTAAGGCCAAGGAAATAGTGTAATTTATTCTTATTTAGCGAACGCGTAGATCTAGTGGATAAAGTCTTCTGTTGTTGAACGAATGCAAATTCGGTAAGGTTCTCTCCGTGGTCAGATGTCTAATTGTAACCATTACCCCCTGTCACATCGCATTTGAACAACACACGAGTCCCTTGGGGCGAGATAAGCCCTACATTAGTTCCCTTATACGAATAGTGTTGTTTGGAAACTTTTAATCCGCGAATGATTGGAGTCGGCAGTTTATGTAGGGTGACCCTTCTGTGGCAGAGAAGGCTGTCAGCTGGATTGTCATGTGGCGTGCATATCTCGGGGGAGGAAGTGGGGAGGGGGTGGTTAGGGAAGTCGTTGAGATGATAAAAGTGCTGTGACAGGTCTGACACGGTGTCAGCAACTACACTCCTAGACCTCATCTGCTGTCACGGCAGCATCAGCTACGGGTTGTGATGTGTTATGACAGAGGGGCAGGGGTGTGTGTGTGTGTGTGGGGGGGGGTGGGGTGGGGTTGTTGGTGGGGGCGCATATATGCATTAGTCTCTCGTGACAATTGACAGCCAGGCGTGTTGGGGAGATGCTATCTACCAATTTCATTGACTCACAGAATATCTTATCATTCTAAGAGAATAGATATGCTGTGTGAAAGTGGCTATTACTTTGTGATGTCCGGGTGATATAAATCGATGCTCATGATGTCAATGACTCGATTATTTACAGACCGCCGTTATATACTGAAATATTGCTGAGAGCGGTATTAAACATCAAACAAACACCAAACTTACTTTTCCACCGTGTAGAACATATTGGCATATATACACGATTAGATAGAGTTTGGTCATCTCTGATAAAGAAAGATCGGATTGACAGCCATTGGCGAAATGTGACACGGATACATTGCTAATTGCTTTTTTGTGGATTTGGATCAAGCTAATCGCGTATTGAAGACTATTATAGCGTTTGTCTTTGGAGCGAAACGTTGAGTTTGTGTTTGTCAGCTCTAGACAGAACAAAACTTCATTATACTCGGATCGCTGTCACCGAATAAGAGGCACTTGGAATTCGTGTGGACAAGATGTAGTTTCAGCTTATATATAGATCAAAGTAACTGAACCTTGTTGATTGCTCTGCGGGGATACGGGCGGTGGGTGTGTCCGACTGTGGCAACTCCACATAACAAACACTGTCAGTCTTTAGAACAGTTTATATAGTTCATAAGGTTGGCGTGCACATTTGCTGGATCACCGGAATGATCGCCATGCTGTTACAAGAGAGATCATTCATTGTATATGAATGCTCGATGTACATTAGGGAGCGAGATCTATTACACTCCTCCCACCTAGTTTTGTTTTAGCCATTCAAAACTAAACATTACTCAAAAGCAATAAACATTTGAACATTATGCATTGAAAATTAACCTTTTCAAATGCTGAATAAATGTAAACTATTCATTGCATTATCCTGAACATTTTACATGTTGACAAAATACAGTATACTGATAAACATATCAAAATAAAATTATTCCCTATCATTAGATAAATAATATTATCTATTTGGGAAGAACATTAACTTCAATAAAAGAACACATTTCAAAACTTCAAATCATTACACATGTACTTAGTAATGAAAACACAATTTCACTGAAAATGACTAGATTTGTCAAATTAAAGGTCTTTTCATTTGTCAGTTTACAGTCTTTTGATTATTCCGTTTAAAGTCATTATTCACTGTTCACTTGCAATCTTCAAGTTCAACCTGTCCGGACGTACAGTTTCACTTGGGTGTACTGTAGATTTGGATTCTGTCATCACAGGATCTCACACTGGTTTATCACATGATTTTGAATGTGAACTGTGAATCTGCTACCACACATGATTGACCCTGTGGCATGACATTTTCATGCGTTTCTACAACTTTGGGCTCATTTCCTACACCTAGAGCTGGTGGCTCAAAATTAATGAACACAGGTGCTTTAACTGCTTTTGGCATATATACACTTTCTGCTATAATAATTGCAGATTCACTTTCTGCTTTTGCAGATTCACTTTAAATCTGCTCACTTGCGGGACGAAGCCGCACATGATCTATGTGTCGTCTCAGAACAACACCATTCACAAGACGAACCCGAACTGACACTGGGCCCGTTCTCTCTGACACCATTCCTTGTAACCACTTTTCACCTGAACGAAAGTTTAGTACAAAAACTGGATCATCAACCTTGATTGTGGATCTCTAGCAGACTTGTCATGTGTGGATTTAAGCTTCACTTGTTTCTGACGAACCTTGTCACCTAGATCTGGATGGAGTAAATCTAGATGACATCTTGGACATCGACCTAACAAGAGTTCAGCTGGTGAAACTCCAGTTGTAGTTTGAGGTGTGAGTCGATACTTGAATAAGAAACGGGAAAGTCTCGTTTCTAAACGTCCTCCTTTTATGCGTTTCATACCACTTTTGAAAGTATGTACGGCACGCTCGGCCATCCCATTTGATGCAGGGTGGTACAGCGCTACACATGTATGCTGAATGCCATTGCGTTTCATGAACAAGGTAATTTCCTCACTTGTAAAACAAGTGCCGTCATCTGTCACCACTGTTTCAGGCAAACCATGAATTGCGAAACTTTGCCTCAAACACTCTATTGTTGCACTGGAAGTTGCACTGTGTACTGTATATGCATCCAACCACTTCGAATGTGCATCAATGGATATCAGAAACATTTTACCCATAAAAGGTCCTGCATAGTCCAAATGCAATCTACTCCAGGGTCTCTCTGGCCACTCCCGTGCATGAAGTGTCGCTTCAGCTGGGACTGATCTTGTTTGATGACATATAGAGCAAGTGTGAACATTCTCCTCCAACTCATTGTCAAGGTATGGCCACCACACCAAACTACGAGCTACTGACTTCATACGCGATTTCCCTGGGTGAGCTTCATGCAACATTTCAATCCCTCGTTTGCGTCCTTGTGGTGGAATGATGATGCGATTTCCCCACAGAACACATCCATGCTGAATACTGAGTTCAAGTTTACGCTTCATATATGGACTGAGCTCATCTGACTTGTCCAAACTATCTGGCCATCCACTGTGTACAAATGTTCGTACCCGTGACAATGTTGGATCTCTGTCTGTCCACGTCTTTACCTGTTGCACATTTACAGGAGTTGATTCCATACTTTCAATCAGACGTATGGTGTCTCCAGGTAATGGAGGGTCTGGTACTACTTGAGGCAATGGAAGTCGACTCATACAATCTGCACTTGCTATCACTGTGCCTTTTCTGTACTCTATAGTATAGTTGTAGGCTAAGAGCGCTACGGCCCATCTCTGTACTGGTGGACATTGGTGAATTGTCTGGATTGAAGATACTTTTCCAGAGGTTTGGGATCCGATATGAGCTTGAATGAACGTCCATATAGATATTGATGGAAAGTCTTAGTTCCGAAGATTATGGGTAACCTTTCTCGATCCAGCTGCCAGTAATTCTTCTCGGCTTGAGCAAGTGAGGGTGAAGCGAACGTTATTGGTTTCTCAGAGCCATCATCAAAGATATGAGATGGCACTGCTCCTACCCCGTAAGGTGAAGCATCGCAGGCAAGTGTGATCTGCTGTTTTGGGTCATAGTGAGTGAGTAAGCTGCTCGATGACAAGTGACGTTTCACAGCTTTAAAAGACATCTCTTCATTTGGTCCCCATTTCCAGGATACATCTTTCCTGAGCAATCGATTTAGCGGAGCAAGTGTAGTGGAGAGATTAGGCAAGAACTTCTGGTAATATTGTACCAGTCCCAGAAATGATTTCAGTTCCTTGGTATCTCTAGGTCCTGGAGCCGCTACTATGGCTTGCACTTTTACACCCAAAGGATGCCGTCCTTCTGCATCTATTCTGTGTCCGACATACTCTACAGATTTGGCGATAAACTTACATTTCTGCCCATTGAGTCGTAACCCTGCTTTACCCAGTCTGGATAAAACAGTCTAAATGTTCTCCAGATGTTGACGCTCAGTCTCTCCACTGATCAGTATGTCATCAAGGTAAACACATACGAATGGAATGTCTCCCAGCAAACACATAGTGCGCTGAAAGATGGCTGGCGCCGCTGAAATCCCAAACGGAAGTCGAAGATACTTGTAGAGTTCCTCGTGGGTGTTTATGGTTGTTAACTTTTGTGATTCTTCATCCAGATTTAACTGTTGGTAAGCTTGACTGAGATCAAGTTTTGTGAAAGTCTTTCCACCAGATAATGATGCGAACAAATCCTTAATACGGGGGAGAGGATATTCATCAGGCTGAGCTACCTTGTTGACTGTTAGTTTATAATCACCGCAGATTCTCACGGAACCATTTGATTTGATTTATCGGAACGATAGGCGCCGCCCACTCGGAATGCTGTGCGGGCTTGATGATACCTTGCTTCTCTAGCCGATTCAACTCTGTCTTCACTTCCTCTCGGTGAGCATACGCTATATTTCTGTGTTTATAGAATCTAGGTGTATTTGTCGATATCTGGATTTTCACTGTGTGACCTTCAAACTCACCAATGTCTTCTTGAAAAACATCTGCATGTGATCTCAAAATGTCCTTTATTTTTCACGTTCAGGATTCTTCCCCAATCTAACTTGATACATTTTAACCAGTCTCTACCTAGAAGGTTCTCACTATCTCCTTTCACTACAACAAGAGATAATGTTGCTTCTTGATTACCAACCATATCCGTGCTCGTAGGTTTCACCGAAGTGGTAAATGACCTGCATCACTTCGGGCTTTCCTCCCACATTAAGCTGACACGCCACGCTATAACTGGAATACTTTTAAACGCGGCGTAAAACCCAACCTACTCACTCACTCACTCTTGATTACCATAACATACATGAACATTACTCCTACCCATGACTTCAATCTTCTCTTTTAGTGTACGATCCGATCGAAGAATTTCATTCATTTCACACAGTTGTGGTCTCTCATAAGGTCTCAATAACGTGTTGAATGTTCGTTCACTGATTACTGAGGTTGCCGCCCCCGTGTCAATCTCCATAGATAACTGTTTCCCATTTACAGTCATATCAATCATGTAAGGTTCAACTCTTCGCCCCACAGGTTGTGACGTACGCTTATTATGAGCGTCTATCTTGAATAGTTCATATTCTACATCTTCCTGGGCAGTAGAACTCAATTGATGTGTCTCCCCTCCATGTCCACGGCCTCGGCCTCTACCACGATGTGGTTGACCACGTCTGCCTCTATGTCTGAAACCGCGACCACGTGACTGTGAAGAATGTCGATTCTGAGATGATGAGCTATGACACACACGCACAATATGTCCCAGTTTACGACAGCCATTGCAAACAGTATTTCTGTAAAAACAATTTCTGCCATTGAGACTGGTGCCTCCACATCGGTCACATGTCATAGATTTCACTTTGTGTACAGCAGTCGTGTTTGCTTGGGGGTTTGTTTCATCTCTATTGTCTTTGACGTCATCTCCATGCCAAGACACAATGAATATGCTTTACTATAATCCAACGTTTTCTCAGTTAAGAGGCGTTCCTGCATTGCTTCATCATTAATTCCACAAACCAAACGATCCTCAACTGCACCTCCCAATCAGTATACTCACAGGTTGATGCAGGTCTCTTTAAATCAGAAACATAATCTGAAACACCTTCAATAGGCTGTCTATTTCTGATATTGAATCCTCGTCTTTGCACCATGACATTCGGTTTCGGGTGATGG
This sequence comes from Haliotis rufescens, assembly GCF_023055435.1. NCBI lineage: Eukaryota > Metazoa > Mollusca > Gastropoda > Lepetellida > Haliotidae > Haliotis > Haliotis rufescens. Next base: position 41,826,560 of record NW_025964001.1, on the reverse strand, counting down.
TATAATTGCATCAATTTGACCAAAGCAGAAAATGAATGGTCCCCTGGCTTCCCGGGAGACGCCAGATTTTTCAAAAGTTTTTAAGCTTTAGCACCTACATTGCAAATTAGGATTGCACGCTTCCTACTTCTTTCAGTTATTTCGTTAGCTTCGAAATAAAACTCGAGTCTCTCGATATATTCACCCCAATCATCTTTATCTAGGTCATGTTCATCTACCTTCCCGAACGCCGCCATGTTGATTCACTGATGAAAACACTCACGACGCCGACTATCCCCGAAGAGCCGATACGGGAATAACTCACAGCAGAGAGGTTTCATACGTCCATAAAAGTTTTCCTCGTCGCCAATATATGTGGTAACTCCACATAACAAACACTGTCAGTCTTTAGAACAGTGTATATAGTTCATAAGGTTGGCGTGCACATTTGCTGGATCACCGGAATGATCGCCATGCTGTTACAAGAGAGAGCATACATTGTATTTGAATGTTCGACTTACGTTAGGGAGCGAGATCTATTACACCGACTTTAGGTCGAGATTCCAAAAACGGTGCTGTTTGACTTTTAACTTTTCTTACAGATGTTCTACGTTCTGACAGCCATGCGCTTGTGTTACCATGAGTTTAAGAAATTCATAAATAAAGGTCTTGAGCGCTGCTGCTGTCATGTTTGCACACAACAGCAAGAACAGTTTGTTCACACGTACGCTTAGAAACGCTAACAATGCCCATGTTTTGGCATATATCAATATTCATGCGCAACCAGATTTGTAACCGGTTTCGGTTTGGTAAGTTTAAAAAACGAAAGTTGTTTACCTCCACTTAAATACTTATTTAATGTGGGTAATAAATATTATACAACCCACTCTCATTGGATACCTTTCCAACTGACCCGTGAAAATCCGGGGTAGAATAGGTCTTCAGCAACCCAGGCTTGCCGTAAAAGGCGACCATGCTTGTCGTAAGAGGCGACTAACGGGCTCGGGTTGTCAGGTTCGCTGACTTGGTTGATGCATGCCATCGATTCCAATTGCGTGGTTCGATGCTCATCATATCAATCACCGGATTGTCTGGTCCAGATTCGATTATATACAGACCGCCGTCATAGAGCTTGAATATTGCTAAAAAACCAACCAACCTTTCTAACAAAACTGTCTATGGTATTGACCTTGCTTTCTCTTGGTCAGATACCATAGATAATCCGCGAGTTTCGTGGAATTGGTATCTAATGACTGGCTTGTTCTTCACCTGTACATCCTTAAAGTCAGTTCCTGGTGTTATGTGCTAGCTGTCATAGCACAGCCCAAGAACCTGCACTGAAGGACCAGTAGGGCGAGAGACAATCAGGCTAATATGGATGTTGTAGTTTGATTCAGAAACTCAGACCTTGAAGCAGAAAATGATAACCGTAGGCCCATCTAGACCCATCTTCACAGCACGTGATCTTGGAGTGCGACGACAGCTGCCGTTGGCATAAACACGTGGTGGTCGCTGCCTTGCAGGTCGACCATTGAGAAATTATGAACTTTTTCATGTTTTGTTATCGATATAATTGGCTATTTTCTGGGAGGTATTTTTATTCACGTTTAATGATTGTGCTGTGCTCCACACAATGCAGTTGGTGTAGCAGCCTCTGTGGTTTGGACTAGGAAGGCAAGTTGAACTGTAATACATGAAAAAAGGTTTTCATCCAATTTACACCTCTATTAAGCGTTCAGATTTTGTTGTCATTGGATGTCAAATCCAAGTGTTTATTTAACGAAATCCGGCATTTATACAATAGAATTCGTGACATGTGGGCTGATGTTATTAGAGGAAATGTTGAAAGCGGATTGTCGTAGGAGTTTGCTCAGCGCAATGAGGGGCTATGCGTGTGTGTGTGTGTGTGTGTGGGGGGGGGGGGGGGGAGTTTGCGGATTGAGGGGCTGTGTGCGCGTGCGCGCTTGTGTGTGTGTGTATGTGGGGGGGGGGGGGGGGGGGGGGGGGTTGCGGCACGAGGGCTCCTGGGATGGGTACAATATGAATAGAAGTAAGAATAACATATGTATGTTTGTGTGTATCGGACCCGTGACGTTCCAGGCTAGAGTAGGTCTTCAGGAACCGATGCTTGCCGTAAAAGGCGACCATGCTTGTCGTAAGAGGCGACTTACGGGATCAGGTGGTCAGTCTCGCGGACTTGATTGATGCATGTCATCGTATCCCAATTGCGCGGATCGATGTTAATGATATCAATCACTGGATTGTCCGGTCCAGACTCGATTATTTAGAGACCGCCGTCACATAGCATCAACCACATCATCAAACCTGACCATCCGATCGCGTTAGTCGCCTCTTACGACAAGCATAGTCGCCTCTTACGACAAGCATAGTCGCCTCTTACGACAAGCATAGTCGCCTCTTACGACAAGCATTAGCAATTCTTACCCGGATCTTTCGGGGTGCCTCAGTTATCTTCGTGATAACAACTCAGCGACTTTTGGAATCTGTTTCGTCGGACCTTCGAGACTGGCTATTCTCTGGCGTTGACGTTTTACACTAACTGAAATAAATACATGTACCTAACAACATCTGAGATACAGAAGCAAGTCGCCTGTAGTCCCGGATGATAGTGAACCGGCCACACACCCACCTGGGGGCTTGATGGACCTATAGCTCTCTATTTTAATAGACTTGACCACACCGCCATCATCACTGGACATACCCCTGGGAAAAGCGGGAAATCAAATTACATTTTCTTAATCAAATCTTAACATTCTACCAGCATTGGCTATTCAACCTGTTAGTAGGTTAATCCAAAAGGGAAATGAACCTGCGATGTATTTTTTATGGGGTAATCTGAATGTTGATAAATAGTCGATAGTTTATAGGTATAGTTGACTACTGCATCAAGACACATCGGCTATCTTAGTGGATATTAGTTCGACTACAGGTAATTTGCTGTGGTCTTCTTGCAACGTGTGGTATTTACAATAGACTGGAATGAGCTAGCATTAAGGACGAGCTTCTTCCACAGGTTCCGGTTTACAGGAAGGATGAAGTGGCGTCTTGTATTCGCTGCGGTTAGAGTAATTCAGAGGATGGGGTTAGGGTGGAGATAAGGGTCGTTAAAAAGCAACAAGGGTTTGCCACTAACGTGGCTATATCCCTCGCACCTGTTGCAGAATTTATGACATAATTAAATCTAAACAAGCCCTAACCTTTTTTAACCGAGATGGAACTTGTCATGGAAAATTGTGAAAAAAAGAAGAGTTTGGAACCTAAGTCCATCTTGTTGCCATGGAAACGTAAAAAATAAAAATTTCTACAATTTCTAAATAGCAAAAGGCACCAGTTAAGCATGTACCTGACAGACATGCAAAGTTTCATGAAAAAATGTAGAACGGTTTATTGAGTTATGCTCCGGAAACGAAACGTGACGGACGGACGGAGCCCGTTTCTATAGCCCCCACCAACTTTGTTGGGCGGGGGATAATAACTAGTGGGAGTGATGTTTGGGTGGTCGAGTGGTGAGGAGACGGTAGGTAGTGATGGAGGGGCGACAGAACTGACGAACATCTACCGTGATGTGGAGGTTAGGGTTGAATGGGGTTTAACATCGCATTCTGACTCCGAGCCGACAAGTCCTTGTTTTAGCCCCTTAATTCCGACCGCCATGCAGGGTAACAAGTATCACATTTTAACGTCTTTTGGTGTGGCACAAACTGGGGATCGAACCCCGGACCTTCCGCTATCCGGGCGGACGCTCTTCCACTAGACCACACAGGCGGTCACATTGATGTAGAATAAGTATGGGTCTTGTGGTGGGGGGAAGTAAGAATTGGTGGATGGGAGATAACGTGATCCCACAGGGAGGGAGGCAGTACAGATGAGGCGGATTTATAGTAGGGGCATGAATGTGACGTGTCGGGGGAATGGTTGTGAGAGTCTATTAGAAGAGATGAGAATGGATTGCGGCGATGAAAGAGAAGACGGTGGGGTGAATATGGCGGTAAGGTTGAAGCTTTGAAGCGGACGATGGGTTGTGGGGAAACGGATGATGGGGTGTGGGGAGGCAGACGATGGGATGTGGGGAGGCGGATGATGGGATGTGGGGAGGCGGATGTCGGGATGTGGGGAGGCGGATGATGGGATGTGGGGAGGCAGATGATGGGGTGTGGGGAGGCAGATGATGGGATGTGGGGAGGCGGATGATGGGATGTGGGGAGGCAGATGATGGGGTGTGGGGAGGCAGATGATGGGGTGTGGGGAGGCAGATGATGGGGTGTGGGGAGGCAGATGATGGGATGTGGGGAGGCAGATGATGGGATGTGGGGAGGCAGATGATGGGGTGTGGGGAGGCAGATGATGGGATGTGGGGAGGCAGATAATGGGGTGTGGGGAGGCAGATGATGGGATGTGGGGAGGCAGATGATGGGGTGTGGGGAGGCGGATGATGGGGTGTGGGGAGGCAGATGATGGGATGTGGGGAAGCGGATGATGGGATGTGGGGAGGCGGATGATGGGATGTGGGGAGGCAGATGATGGGATGTGGGGAGGCAGATGATGGGGTGTGGGGAGGCGGATGATGGGATGTGGGGAAGCAGATGATGGGATGTGGGGAAGCGGATGTCGGGATGTGGGGAGGCGGATGATGGGATGTGGGGAGGCAGATGATGGGGTGTGGGGAGGCAGATGATGGGGTGTGGGGAGGCAGATGATGGGATGTGGGGAGGCAGATGATGGGATGTGGGGAGGCAGATGATGGGATGTGGGGAGGCAGATGAGGAGGCGAGAGGAAAGAAGACGAGGAAGATGAGGAGGATGAGAGGAAAGAAGACGAGGAAGATGAGGAGGATGAGAGGAAAGAAGACGAGGAAAATGAGGAGGATGAGGGAGATGAGAAGGAAGATGAGGAGAAGGAAGATAAGGAGGATGAGGAGAAGGAGGAGGAGCGGGGGGAATTATGATGTCAACAAGTGATTGTTACCTGTCGTTATTATTTTTTTATAAATCGTGAAACACATTGCATCAACCAGTAACATTTGCACCTAGGCAAGCCTGCCTACGGTTTCAAGCATGTCACCTGAGTCAAACTCAATAACATAACGCCAACGCTAGAATACAATCGCCCCTGCTCATCCGACGAAACAAGTTCAAGTGGGTGCAACAGGCAAAACAGCAGAGAAAAACACACGAATAGCCAACCAATAATCAGTGATGACACCAGGTGTTCGCGAAAAGGGTAAACATGTCCTGCCTTACCTGTATCTCCCACCACTCGCACAATTTGAATAAAAATGTAAGTGCTATTTCTCGCCTGATGCCAACCAACCATCTCACAACCAAACAATGGTAAATAGCCGCCATCGGATCGAAATAAACTTCCCAGTCATCAAATAACACAAGCAAAAAATGACAAAAATATCATCTAGCTGGCAGTCATCTGATAATTTTCGAAAAATTGAAAACTATTCAGTTTCACTGAAACATCAGGGGTAAATGTCAAGATAACAGACCGCCACAAGAACTTGCTCTCTTCAATGAATGCATTATTTCTAAACCTCTTTATCGTAAAAGCAAGGTGCCCAACATTTGAATATATATTTCCACATTTGCTACTGACTCTATATGTGCTAAATATATTAGAAAGGATATCTTTGTCTCCAGTAGTTCAATATTCCTTGACTGTCTCAGCTCGTTGTCAGAAACAAGATAATAATGCTGTAAATAGGATAACTAATCGTATCTGCGAATGCAGCTTTTATCTTTAGTGAAGCACTGTTGGGGTAATTGACAAACAACTCCCCATTGCTGAAAAATATGGGCGCGTTTTAACAATGGAATGACGTCACAGATGTGTTTTAATCTTTTGTATTGGATTCCCATGGGCAAGCTCCATAAAATACACGCAAAGAGAGATATATTTCAGGATCCATCAAATGTACCACCAAATCCCTGTGACAAAGACATAACCAAATTCCTTAAAACAATCAAGGAAGGACTTGGCGAACTCCTGGTGTCATCTGTGATTTTCAGTGATCTATTCGTATAATTTTTATCGCGTTATTACTTTTGCTCCCAAAGGATTTTACTTCAGCAGATAATTGAGACTGATTATTCTCTGGCTTTGGCGTTTTATGTTTCTCTACGTCCGAAGAGAGATATTTGAAAGGAGGAATTAATACCAGGTGGATTCTCAAAAAAGGATTTGTTTGAATTTTGGCAACCAAGTTAAATTCTGTCAAATCATTTGGTTTTTTTGTCATCGCTATGCACAACACTATCTCACACGAGTGAAGGGAAAACTTAATTCCTTGATCCATGGGGCATTTGTAACAAGACATGGTGATGATGGCTATACATGTACTTACAACTCAATTTTCAAAGGTTTGGCACAGTATGTAAATAATTATAACAAATTAAATTTATTGAGAAAGCAATATGTGAACAGCTGGTTTTCCAGATAGATACCATGTGAAAGTTTTGGGAAAGAACAGTTATGGAAATAGTAGGCATTCTAATGTAATACATTCTTCGTTCTTGTACATATATTCGTCTCATAAATTGCAACTCTTACCAGTGAGATACCTATCTATTTGAGGCCATGAAAGAGATCCCCAAACAACTTTATGTAAATTTTGATGTTTATCTCATAAATTGAATGTTCAGAAGATATTAGCAGTAATACTAAAACAGAATAATCGTTTAGTATAAACTTCTTCTTTTTCTTCTTCTTCTTCGTCTTCTTCTCTTTCAGAGTTACAACCGACCACCCCAAAGAATGTGTGACTTCATCTTTCCAACAGTCAACTTTCCTCTTATGGCGAGTAATATTCCAGCAGCTCCAAACTTGAGTGTCTCCATTTCACAAACTTTCCAGTGACAATCGAACATTCTCTTTCAATAAAGATTTCAAAAGGCGGCGACCCGTGAAGATCCAGGGTAGGATATATCTTCAGCAACCCATGCTTGCCGTAAAAGGCAACTATACTTGGCGTAAGAGGCGACTAACGGGATTGGGTGGTCAGGTTCGCTGTCTTGGATGAAGCATGTCATCGATCCAGATTGCATGGATCGATGCTCATGATGTCAATCACTGGATTATCTGATCAAGACTCGATTATTTAGAGACCTCGTCAAATAGCTGGAATATTGCTGAGTGCGGCGTAAAACAACAAACCAATCCAAAAAATCAAAAGGCGGCTCTTGCTCATGTCTGATTAGGGTGATCGAATTCCTGGCCTTTGTAAAGCTTCCAAAAAGTCTCAGGGTCAACATGTGGAGGACATCTTCAAGTTTGACTCATCAGTGACAATAATGATGTCCGATGCAATTCCCTTTTTTAACTTGTACCATATGTTCCCGTGTTTTTTAAGGTGAATACTTGACTTGTATTGCATGTGTTTGTGACGGGTGTCACCGGTGGACTGAATACCCTTACCTTTTTGCTGACACTTGGTATTACATATTCATAGTGTTTCATAAACACATGTTTGTGATCTAGTCGGACTCGTATAATGGCTTTTAGGGTATTTCCACTTTTACTTGCAGGTTCCAATGGCTTTCGGCATTGTGTGAAATTAAAAAATATATTTTTTGTGTTCGACAATCAATTTTTATCGGTCTACCGACTGGGGTTCATTTTTATATTCAACTTGCTGAGGTAAATACTTTGTTAATTGGCAGGCTTGAAGCCCCATGATGATCATATGCCAGAAGTCTTTATACTGACACACTGTTGTCGAAAAGATCACACAGGAGAGCATCATCACGTTTCAGATGTGGTGTAATCCCTATTCGTGTTGAAACGGGGCGTTATGATGGAACCTTTTACGTGAGAGAGTCTGTCTATTTTGTAAAAATGTTGTTGAGGATGAATGTCATATCGTATTAAACTGTCCGTTATTTGCCTTTGTTGAGGATGAATGTCATATCGTATTAAACTGTACGTTATTTGCCTGAGAAAGACTCCTGTTATTCAACAAAAGTGATGAATATAATTTTAAAAATTAAATCATTTGCAAAAATTACCTTATATATTATCCAACCTCGATGTATGCCTTCTTACTGACCAAACCTGCCATTTAATACTTTTAAAGCGAAAATCTTCTATATATGGCCGTTAATAACTTGTTAGTATATATGTATAACTTTTAACAAGTTTGTTTGTTGTTTAACGCCACATTCAGCAATATTCCAGCTATGTGACGGCGTCTGAAAATAATAGAGTCTGGACCAGACAATCAAGTGATCATGAGCATTGATCTACGCAATTGGGATACGAAGACATGTATCAAGCAAGCCTGCAAGCAGATCCCGTTAGTCGCCTCATACGACACGCAGCGTCGCCTCTGACGGCAAGCATGGGTATTTCACACAGTTGCTGAATACCTATTCCATACACGGATCTTCACGTGTCTGGAACATCAATAATGTATTGTAGGAGAATGCATGTCGATAGTCAACAACAGGCCGACAATTCAATGAAAGCTGTCGTGAATGGCAAACATACCAAGACAACAACCGAATACGTGGGCGATTGAGACACGTAACAGGCATACTACGAGATTGTGAAAATTTGATTCTTGTATGACCAAGGCTTTGTATTATCCATGAGTAATACCAGCTCGTCAAATGCGGGAAAATTGATGAAAATTGATGATGTTATTCATTTGGACAAAATATATACGGAGGTCTATTTACCAGTCAAAACACACGCACACGGTGCATTGTTGTCGCTATAACAACGTCATGCATATTTTATCCATATCGCCTCCGGTAGAAGCTATCTCACCTGCAGCGATCGTTATGATGGCATGTTGCCGTCAGCAGACGTACCCGACAAAGCCGAGACAACCGAGAGATGGTTTCCAATAGTCAACTTTCCCTTAATGTCGAGTCCAAGCCTTTTGTGTCAAGATTTGACATTGTTTGAGGTACAATCGAACATGCTTTTTCTAAGAAAATGTCAAAGAGCGTCATACGACTCGTGCTCATGGGGTCTTTAGTCGGGGTCACATATGTCAAGGTCATGGTAGGCGTTCAAGGGTTTATGGTAGGTATGTGGAGGACAATTTTTAAGTTGGACGCAGCAGTGACCAAAGTGATGTCCGATACAATTTCCCTATATCCCTTGTTTATTTTTTTGGATCATTGGCTTGCCTTTGCATGTGTTTGTGACTGGTGCCACCTGTTTGCGAACACCTGTTATCATCAATATCATGTGGCAACACTTGCACATAATCTATTCGGAATCGTACAAACGACTCGTATGATTATGGAAAGTTATTTTTTGCTTTTATTTGATTAATAGAAAAAGAAGTACTATTATTATTGCTGCTACTACTACTACTACTACTACTACTACTACTACTACTACTACTACTACTACTGCTGCTACTAATTCAACTTCTAATCCTTCTAATGCTATTAATACTAAATATTATTATTATTATTTCACTTTTAATCCTACTAATGCTATTAATACTAATTATTATTATTATTATAATTTTTTTACTATTTATAGTCAACTTACACATGCAACTAAATATATTAAAAATGTGAACGCAGACAAACGCTTTGATGTCCTGTAGATGGAATGAAGATGCTAATACCCGTGAAGATCCGGGGTAGAATAGGTCTTCAGCAACACATGCTGGCCGTAACGGGCGACTATGCTTGTTGTAAGAGGCGACTAACGGGATCGGGTTGTCAAGCTCGCTGACTTGGTTGATGCATGTCATCGTATCCCAATTGCTTGGTTCGATGCTCATGATGTCAATCACTGGATTGTCTGATTCAGACTCGATTATTCACAGAATACAGCTAGGATATTGCTGAGTGCGGCGTTAAACCACAAACAAACAAACGAAGAGTAAGTATATGCGTCCTAAGATTCATAGCATGGAAAATGAATTTCAATTTTTGTAATTGTGACATTATTTTTAGTCTCCACTTGTGAGTGCGGCGTTAAACAACCAACCAACCAACCAACTAATACAAGTGACCATGTTTGATTGCGCTGCTCGTATCGTTCTTTGAATCATCATAGGTACACTGTGGCGGCATTATTACAGCTACATCAGGCGGGTTGTAGAAAGCTGTCATGAGCTACAACACAGCAGCTTTCAGTCAGTACCAGTCCGCTGTCACACAGCTACATCAGGCGGGTTGTAGTCAGCTGTCATGAGCTACAACACAGCAACTTTCAGTCAGTACCAGTCCGCTGTCACACAGCCACATCATGGTGGGTTGTAGTCAGCTGTCATGAGCTACAACACAGCAACTTTCAGTCAGCATCAGCCACACCATGGTGGGTTGTAGTCATGTTGTCAGCTGTCCCACAGCTGCACCTTGGTGGGTTGTAGTCATGTTGTCAGCTGTCCCACAGCTGCACCTTGGTGGGTTGTAGTCATGTCGTCCTCTGTCACACAGCCACACCATGGTGGGTTGTAGCCAGCTATCTTAGAGGCACATCGTGACGGCTTGTCACAGCTCATCTACGCGTCATAGAAGGCTCTTCTATACCGGCCATTGGACTTGTCAGAAAATGTTAGGCTGTCTGTGTCTGGTGTATTCATCTATGCTCTCCTGTTCCTTGTGTTATATTGTCTGTTTAAGGCAGACTACATTTAACACACTTCTCCGCGGGATCGAGAGGGTGAAATGACTTCACCCACCTGATTCCACTTCCGCAGCGAGCACACAAAGCGATTCCTTCTCTTCTATTACCAATTTGTTCCAAGAGTTAACTTCTAAACCCGGATCGCCTGAAGTCATTACAATCTGTCTGGATGCTCAGATGGGGCAAGACGTATCAGCTAGTCACACGGATAACGAAGTTACCCTCACTGCAGCACTGCCGGTTGACAGTCGCTGTCAGAAGCAGTGTTACCCAGGTCTCCTCCGTGAAGGCATACATCGGCACTCATCTGTGCTCCATTTAAAGACTCCAGGGATACTGACTGTGAATGCAAGCATGTAGTACCTTGTTGAATGAGCGCCTTTAGGGACTGGTACTTTATTATAGGGGCATTATCATAGACAGGTTGGTATTAGGACTGTGTCATAAATTTGCTGACACCCCAACATTTATGACCCCCTCCCCCCCCCCCCCCCCCCCCCCCCCCCCCCCCCCCGGCAAGCATCGGTTCCTGAAGACTCTAGCCTGGAACGTCACGGGTCCGATACACACAAACATACATATGTTATTCTTACTTCTATTCATGTTGTTATTCCCAGGAGCCCTCGTTCCGCAAACTCCCCCCCCCCCCCCCCCCCACACACACACAATCGTAGTTGTGATAAAGTTTGGCTACCCCATTCTGTCGTGGTTTGGTTGTGGGGCTAGACAGACACAGTGGCAGCCAGACATATTTAAGAAGAGCCTTACTTCAATGTGAATATAAAAGACATAAAACGGAAATAATATGTTAATGTGTGTGACGTGGTGCAGTAGGACCTCATCATGTGTGTTGGTGATGGGCATGGTTCTATGTGCAGTCTTTTGGTTGTTAGCTTTGTCCTATGTGACCAAATGAAGGTTTCTCGCCTTATGTGATATGCAGTAAGACGCGGTCCTCCTGACAGACTTTTGGCGTGGTCCAATGTACATGATCTAGAGTTCTGCATTCTGTGACAGAGATTTTGTGTGGTCACAGGTTGTAGGACATGGTCCTATATGCCAAGCTGTTGGGTATGGCCGCATGTGACAGGCTTTAGAGCGTGGTCTTGCATGACACGTTGAAAGGTGTGGTCGCATGTGAAAGGTTGCAGGATATGATCCTGTATGCCAAGCTGTTGGGAGTGGTTGCATGTGACAGGTTGTTGCTGTGGTCTTGAAGGACATGGTCAGGCAGTTGGTGTTGTCGAATGTGACATGTTGTAAGACATGGTCGTGCATGACAGACTGTATCGTGTGGTCGCATGGGACAGATTATATGTCATGGTCCTGTATGATAGGCTGCAGTATGTTGTCGCTTGTGACAGGCTGCTGATGTAGTCTGGGGAGAGTCTATAGGGTGTGGACTATATGACAGGTTGCAGGATGTTGTCGCATGTTTGTTTATTTGCAGGTTAACGCCGCACTCAACAATAGTCCAGCTATATGACGACGGTCTGTAAATTATCGAGTCTGGACCAGACAATCCAGTGACTGACATCATGACCATCGATCCAACAAATCGGGATACGAACACATGCATCAAACCAAGACAGCGAGTCTGACCACCCGATCCCGTTAGTCGCCTCTTACGACAAGCATAATCGCCCTTTACGGCAAGCATGGGTTGCTGAAGACCTATTCTACCCAGGATCTTCACGGGTCTGTAGTCGCATGTTAGAGGTTGTAGGCAGTGGTCCTGTATAGCAGACTGTCGGGTGTGGACCTATGTGAGTGAGTCGCATCTGCATTATTTCAGCTATATAGCGAGTGAACCTATGTACATAATCTTGGGTCGATGTGACAGATTGAGGATGTGGTTCTATTTGTGACATACAGGTCCCGTACGCGTGATGCAGGACGTGTGGCCCAATGCTGACCTGGCAACATGCCCGTCGCGGTAACCGCACTACAGACGAGCCACACTGGCTGATAGACCCACGGAATCTACAATACTATTTATTGTTTATTACTTCTAATCAACACCTTACGCTGAATAGACAAATGAGAGAATGTTAAGCGTCTGGATCAATTCTCGAATTAGAATAATACCTTGCACGAGATGAAATTCCCTGATTGGTACTCCACCATTGCCGCTATACAACACTGCTTAAGCATGACTTCCATAGACTGAGGCACGGCCTGTGCGAAGGTCAATACTGCAGCAGGGAAACTAGGTGTGAAGGATTTAGACAAAGATTTAATTTTTTTCCAGGAGTCTAGTGAGGTTAATGAAGCGGAGGGTTTCCTCGTCATGTCCACCGAAGCCGTATTGACGTGATTCCACGAGAAGACCTCAGGCTGACCACAAGCCAATTCGCACCACTTGCACCTGGGGCACGTGCATAGAGAGGGGACACTCTCGCTGACCACAACACTTCATTACTCTGCCCATAGACAAAACACCCACCGCTCATTAGCTTCCGGGGCGAGTAATGAAGGTTGGGGTCATATCAATTCATTTGCCGGAACACAATCGTCCATATATTTAGTGCAGAAAACGGAATGCTGTGGAAGGTTGTGGCATGTGACTGATTTGTGACTTTCCTGTTCGTTGCATACTACTAAATGTCTGATACGGGTATTCGGATAAATGGATGGGGATCGAAATGTGACCGATTGGAAATGTCATCCCAACCACTGGCACATTTCCAGCATCATTTAATTTTTTTTAATAAAGTACATATTTCCATCTGCTATCCTTATTTTTCTAGCAGCGGGCGGCGGGGTAGCCTAGTGGTTATACGTTCGCTCTTCACGCAGAAGGTCCAGGTTCGATTCCCCATGGGTACAATGTGTAAAGCCCACTCCTGGTGTTCGCCGTGATATTGCTGGAATATTGCTAAAAGCGGCGTAAAAACATACTCACTCACTCACTCACTCACTCAATTTCAACAGTATGGGCTACATCGTATCACAACCAAAAGTAAGGAAGGGCATTTATGGATGTCAACTTCTTTATTATGAGGAACACAACGGACGAAGGAGTAAGCATATGCTCAGAAACGTTGTGTTCCTCATAATAAATAAGTTGACATTTATTAATTCTCTTCCCTATGTGTATTACTTCTAAAAGCCATTCAAAGACTTGAAATGTTATGTAGAATATCATGTATAATGTAAATGTGTAGTCGTCATCGGATAGGTCACATATATCTTTAAAGTGTTCTTGCTCTAATGTACAACACTGTTATTCACGTCACTGATATGTCGCCCGGGCACTTTGTGTAATACAGTATGATGGTAAAGCAGTTTTGTTGTCTGTAACTGCACCCAACAGTTTTCTCCCGGAAAGACGGGTTTCTAGCAGCGGGCGGCGGGGTAGCCTAGTGGTTATACATTCGCTCTTCACGCTGAAGGTCCAGGTTCGATTCCCAATGGGTACAATGTGTGAAGCCCATTTCTGGTGTTCGCCGTGATATTGCTTGAATATTGCTAAAAGCGGCGTAAAACAATACTCACTCGGAAAGACGGGTTTCCGGGCTAACGTGATTCACAGAGTATATCAATCAAAATGTGATCGTTGCCAACCTACTGCAGGTATGGAAAGAGATGGCACACGACACCCATCGGTAAATGACTGTTCAATCGCCCAATTATGTGGTAAGAATGGTAGAATTTATTTTAATAATAACGACTAAAGACTAAATGTCACAAAGACAGGATTAAATAATTGCTGAAATTAAAGATTGAGCATGGTATCTGATAACTTGCTGAAAAGTTAAATTGACTTGTTTGATGTGGTTGTTTGGTTTGGTTTGGTTTGGTTTGTTGTTTTTTCGAACTCAGCAATATTCCAGTTATATGGAATATAGATGAGTTCGGTAGTTGTGTGCGGTGATGGCATGAATTGAACGTGATATCGTGATATCGAAAAAACATTTAATGTTCAGTAATTTGTATTCTGAAAACGTGTTTGCTTTTAATCTGATCATTTGTTTCATTTTAAATAGTATTTGATACTTAAAGAAATGATATCTAAAGATAATGCGACACTATCGCCTTTTTTTCTCTTAAGCATCCATTCTCCTCTAAAAGAAATGTTACTAGACATATTCTGAAACCATGTTTGTTTAAAAACTGATCCGTTAAAAACTATTAACTCCTGAAATAGATATGATTACATTTACACAAGTTGTCGATATTGTTTTCCTTGACCAAACATTAGGTAGAACATATATAACTGGTTTGCATTGTAAAAAAAACTTCAGAGGAGCCATTATGAGTTTACTTCAGGCAATTTATAGTTGTATAAAGCTTTATAATGGCTTTTCTTTAATGGCAATTCATTCCACAACTGTTTATGGAAAGTCAACTACAAATGACATATTTGAACCGAGACATTAAAACTGGCCCCCACACTACTGTGTTGCAAAAGCATATTTCATAAGTGTTTCTCTTTACAAAAGTGGACCGAAAAATGTTTTCCAATAATCGAGGTTAAATGACATTGACGATACATCAGTCTAACTACAAGGACGTATGGTACACTCTTAGCAGTTGGCGTGCTTTAAGACAAACTTGGCTATCGCGCTATCATCATAATTCTCCAACTGTATCAAGTATTTCCATCCATCTATCTATGTGGACATTGTGGCAACTGTAGGTTGAGAGGTGGCCAGCGGATTTGGGGAGGAGCCTCGAAGAAGACCCAAGATAAAGAGATCTTCGCTTGCCACCACTGAGGAAAACGTTGATAAAATACATGATATGGTTATGAAGGATTGACGACACGTCACATATCACAAGGTCAATTCAGTAGGCATCTCTCATGAAAGAGTACCAGTTAAGATCATTCTGAGAATAAACTGGACATGACAGGTTTCAGCACACGGGATTCCAAGGCTTCTGATTTCTGATGGATCCAGATTCATCTCCAATGAGAATTTATGTTGTTTTGAAACATGTCCAGCTGATTTTGTTGTGCTTTTTGTAACCATGGTTATGTCATGGGTTCATCACTTTCAGTTAGAGACTAAACAACAGTCAAAGAAGTGGAGACATTTATCGCCTCATCCACCGAAGAAGTTAAATTTTGTGATTGCTTCTGATTTCTGTGATTCCAAAAGAACTCTACTGGTGGACAACCTCCCAAAAGTCCAGACCAGTAATAGCCAATGGTATGCTAATCTCCTCAGGCAACTGGATGAGGATATCAAGGCAAAATGTCGTGGAAAACTCACTAAAGATGTGTTGTTCTACCAAGGCGATGTACCAATGCACAAGTCTATGGTTGCAAAGGTTGCAATGCATGGTTGTTGCTTTGAACTCGTTGAACATCCTTCCCGCACTTGAAGACAGACGGTTTGGCAAGTTTTATTTAAATAATGAAGACTTCTTTTCTGCTGTGTAGGACATACACACAACCATGAGAAGGCCTTCTAGTGGGATCCAGGCTCTCCAGAATCGTTGGCAGAAGAGTGTGAGCCTCGAAGATACTGTCGAAAAATAATCAGCAACCAATTCCGTCAACACAGTCAATCACAGTTAGGCTCAGAACTTTTCAGCCACACCTCCTAACATAATCAGTATGAGATCGAAAGTCCGAGTATTGCCCGCGTATGTTTAAACTGTATCGACGCTTACTATATCATGTGGTTTGGGGAAAGCGCTTCTCGTGTTTGAACTACCGCAGCAATATACATCTACATGCGTCCATAGTAAACGGGTGGAACTTCATCAAATTAGCCATAAAAAAACCTTGAAATTTACATGGCGTGTTGCAAAATACATTGCGTGAAATATTGTTTATGCAATTCAGATCATAAAGAGAACACAATAGAACGCCATTGTACCTATTTGAAGATGGAGTAAAAGTTTGTATATAACGGAGGACCTTGTGCGTCGATCCCAATACAATTCACATTACACATTTTATTTTTGATGATGGTGCAACTCTTCTTTCACAACGTGTTACACAACGCAGTATATCTGAAGGTCATTTACCTCGCACGATAAGCTTATACAACCAGTCCCCGTGTAGCCTTATTCAACTTACGTCATCATATTGTGTTTTTCATATCATAGACGATACATTTGTCTAGTGGCCGTTCTAAACTGATCAAAGTACAACTGCCCTCTTACTGGACTCGAGGGAGAAGGACGGGGTATTTTCAGAACGTTTTTGTTGTAAAACAGCGATTATTGATTTTGGTAAACTGATGATTACTAAATGCTGGTCCATCATCCGTTATACATACGACACAATAAGCCACTAAGAGGTATTCGCGACGCCTTTTATAGCACTGACAATTAATCAAGTGGCACCCAATTCGGACCAACTTGCGTCAACTTCCCATCGTCGCTATGTTCTTTCTTTTCAATAAGACCGCAAGTAACACTTGACCATCTGTTTTGTGGTAGCCCTGTCAACCAGATGCTAATTAACGTTGAAATAACTTGCCTTGACATCTATTGTAGAAATGTTGGTGACATCAGGCTACACAAAATAAACAATAAGTGAGAAGAAAGCGAAAGCGGCAAACAGAAATTATCTTTTTTTAGAACATGTCGATTGACCTCAACTGAAAGAGGCAATAACAACAGTTGTAAGCGGGGGAGTTGGGAGAATTTGAGGGGGCGGGATAGATGACGTTGTGGACTTTTGCAGAGATTGTGTACACTAGATATGACGGAATTAACACCACCATGTCCAAGGCGGTATTGCTAAATCTCATTATGGAGATTGCTGTCAAACGAGAGTACGAATGAGACATATATGCTACCGAGCCTCAACAAGACGTGTGTACTCTTAATGAAACGTTGCTGAAAGAACGATTAAGACACCTATTACATTATGGAAGCGTTTATTTGGAAAGCGAAAAAGACATGATAGAATATAACGAAGCGTCACTCCAGAACAAGATGATCCGTCATTTCCCGACGTATATGTCATAACCAAAAGCTTCTTCAGAATGTTGGGGGCACGGGTGGCCCAGTCGTCTAAGGCGCCGCGATTCGCTGTGCAAAGTTGCGTCCCTTAGGCACACCAGAAACCGATAATTGTGGGTTCGATTGGTTTGGTTGGTTGGTTTCTTGTTTAACGCCACACTCGCACTCGGCAGATTAGTCGTGAGTGCTTTCACATCAGCAATATGTTACCGAAAGATGAATCTGCATAGGTTTGTTTGTTTGTTGTTCAACGCCGCACTCAGCTATATTCCAGCTATATGACGGCGGTCTGTAAATAATCAAGTCTGGACCAGACAATCCACTGATTAGTGTCATGATCATCGATCCACGCAATTGGGATCGATGACATGCATCAACCAAGTCAGCGAGCCTGACCAACCGATCCCGTTAGTCACCTTTTACAACAAGCATAGTCACCTTTTACGGCAAGCATTTGTGGGTTCGAATCCCGGTTCGCCGCGATTATGTTTGTAGGTTTGTCAGCACCATACCCGTGCTCGTGGGTTTCACCGAAGTGGTAAACGACTGAGACCTGCATCATTTCGGGCTCTCCTGCAACATTAAGCGGACATGCCGTATGTTAACTGCAATACTGTCAAAAGCGGCGTTAAACCCAACTCAGTCGCTCTTCAGAATGTTAACAAGACGCGCTTATCACATGCCATTAACAAAGCATATAATGCATATTACGAATTGCGATATGATATACAAGTATATCCGCGCGTGACTAAAATGTGTATGTGAGAAACAGTGTTCCCGCGGTGAGAACGGACGTTTATACCACAGAGAGTGACGTCAGAGTACGAACATCATATAAAAATATCTACCGTGTCGTTGGATTGTCTGGTTCATCTCTGGTTTGTCTGGACAAGACTCGATTGTTTACAGACCGACGTCGTATGACATGAATACTGCTGTGGGGCGATAGGTAACGAACACTTACTTACATTTTTATGCCCATTGTGTGAGTGGCGGGTACTACCGGAAGGGCGGGATATGATGAATACCCTTTTCTTGAACACCTGGTGTCATCACTGATTTTCAGTGATCCATTCATAGAATTTTCTCCGCTGTATCTCCGGATAATCGATACCGTTTTGTGCACACTGATGTGTGTGAATGAGAAGTGTATACTAACAGGTGTGAATGAGAAGTGTATACTGACGGGTGTTAATGAGAAGTGTATACTGACGGGTGTGAATGAGAAGTGTATACAGACAGGTGTGAATGAGAAGTGTATACTGACGGGTGTGAATGAGAAGTGTATACTGACAGGTGTGAATGAGAAGTGTATACTGACAGGTGTGAATGAGAAGTGTATACTGACAGGTGTGAATGAGAAGTCTATACTGACAGGTGTAAATGAGAAGTGTATACTGACAGGTGTGAATGAGAAGTGTATAATGACAGGTGTGAATGAGAAGTGTATACTGACAGGTGTGAATGAGAAGTGTATACTGACAGGTGTAAATGAGAAGTGTATACTGACAGGTGTGAATGAGAAGTCTATACTGACGGGTGTAAATGAGAAGTGTATACTGACAGGTGTGAATGAGAAGTGTATACTGACGGGTGTAAATGAGAAGTGTATACTGACAAGTGTGAATGAGAAGTCTATACTGACAGGTGTAAATGAGAAGTGTATACTGACAGGTGTGAATGAGAAGTCTATACTGACGGGTGTAAATGAGAAGTGTATACTGACAGGTGTGAATGAGAAGTGTATAATGACAGGTGTGAATGAGAAGTGTATACTGACAGGTGTGAATGAGAAGTGTATACTGACGGGTGTAAATGAGAAGTGTATACTGACAGGTGTGAATGAGAAGTGTATAATGACAGGTGTGAATGAGAAGTGTATACTGACAGGTGTGAATGAGAAGTGTATACTGACAGGTGTGAATGAGAAGTGTATACTAACAGGTGTGAATGAGAAGTGTATACTGACAGGTGTGAATGAGAAGTGTATACTGACAGGTGTGAATGAGAAGTCTATACTGACGGGTGTAAATGAGAAGTGTATACTGACAGGTGTGAATGAGAAGTGTATAATGACAGGTATGAATGAGAAGTGTATACTGACAGGTGTGAATGAGAAGTGTATACTGACAGGTGTAAATGAGAAGTGTATACTGACAGGTGTGAATGAGAAGTGTATAATGACAGGTGTGAATGAGAAGTGTATACTGACAGGTGTGAATGAGAAGTGTATACTGACAGGTGTGAATGAGAAGTGTATACTGACAGGTGTGAATGAGAAGTGTATACTGACAGGTGTGAATGAGAAGTGTATACTGACGGGTGTAAATGAGAAGTGTATACTGACAGGTGTGAATGAGAAGTGTATACTGACGGGTGTGAATGAGAAGTCTATACTGACAGGTGTGAATGAGAAGTGTATAATGACAGGTGTGAATGAGAAGTGTATAATGACAGGTGTGAATGAGAAGTGTATACTGACAGGTGTGAATGAGAATTGTATACTGACAGGTGTAAATGAGAAGTGTATACTGACAGGTGTGAATGAGAAGTGTATACTGACAGGTATGAATGAGAAGTGTATACTGACAGGTGTGAATGAGAAGTGTATACTGACAGGTGTGAATGAGAATTGTATACTGACAGGTGTGAATGAGAAGTGTATACTGACAGGTGTAAATGAGAAGTGTATACTGACAGGTGTGAATGAGAAGTGTATAATGACAGGTGTGAATGAGAAGTGTATACTGACAGGTGTGAATGAGAAGTGTATACTGACAGGTGTAAATGAGAAGTGTATACTGACAGGTGTGAATGAGAAGTGTATACTGACAGGTGTGAACGAGAATTGTATACTGACAGGTGTGAATGAGAAGTGTATACTGACAGGTGTGAATGAGAATTGTATACTGACAGGTCTGAATGAGAAGTGTATACTGACAGGTGTAAATGAGAAGTGTATACTGACAGGTGTGAATGAGAAGTGTATACTGACAGGTGTGAATGAGAAGTGTATACTGACAGGTGTGAATGAGAAGTGTATACTGACAGGTGTGAATGAGAAGTGTATACTGACAGGTGTGAATGAGAAGTGTATACTGACAGGTGTGAATGAGAAGTGTATACTGACGGGTGTAAATGAGAAGTGTATACTGACAGGTGTGAATGAGAAGTGTATACTGACGGGTGTGAATGAGAAGTCTATACTGACAGGTGTGAATGAGAAGTGTATAATGACAGGTGTGAATGAGAAGTGTATAATGACAGGTGTGAATGAGAAGTGTATACTGACAGGTGTGAATGAGAATTGTATACTGACAGGTGTAAATGAGAAGTGTATACTGACAGGTGTGAATGAGAAGTCTATACTGACGGGTGTAAATGAGAAGTGTATACTGACAGGTGTGAATGAGAAGTGTATACTGACAGGTGTGAATGAGAAGTGTATACTGACAGGTGTGAATGAGAAGTCTATACTGACAGGTGTAAATGAGAAGTGTATACTGACAGGTGTGAATGAGAAGTCTATACTGACGGGTGTAAATGAGAAGTGTATACTGACAGGTGTGAATGAGAAGTGTATAATGACAGGTATGAATGAGAAGTGTATACTGACAGGTGTAAATGAGAAGTGTATACTGACAGGTGTGAATGAGAAGTGTATAATGACAGGTGTGAATGAGAAGTGTATACTGACAGGTGTGAATGAGAAGTGTATACTGACAGGTGTGAATGAGAAGTGTATACTGACAGGTGTGAATGAGAAGTGTATACTGACAGGTGTGAATGAGAAGTGTATACTGACAGGTGTTAATGAGAAGTGTATACTGACGGGTGTGAATGAGAAGTGTATACAGACAGGTGTGAATGAGAAGTGTATACTGACGGGTGTGAATGAGAAGTGTATACTGACAGGTGTGAATGAGAAGTGTATACTGACGGGTGTAAATGAGAAGTGTATACTGACAGGTGTGAATGAGAAGTGTATACTGACAGGTGTGAATGAGAAGTGTATACTGACGGGTGTAAATGAGAAGTGTATACTGACAGGTGTGAATGAGAAGTGTATACTGACGGGTGTGAATGAGAAGTCTATACTGACAGGTGTGAATGAGAAGTGTATAATGACAGGTGTGAATGAGAAGTGTATAATGACAGGTGTGAATGAGAAGTGTATACTGACAGGTGTGAATGAGAATTGTATACTGACAGGTGTAAATGAGAAGTGTATACTGACAGGTGTGAATGAGAAGTGTATACTGACAGGTGGGAACGAGAATTGTATACTGACAGGTGTGAATGAGAAGTGTATACTGACAGGTGTGAATGACAATTGTATACTGACAGGTGTGAATGAGAAGTGTATACTGACAGGTGTAAATGAGAAGTGTATACTGACAGGTGTGAATGAGAAGTGTATAATGACAGGTGTGAATGAGAAGTGTATACTGACAGGTGTGAATGAGAAGTGTATACTGACAGGTGTGAATGAGAAGTGTATACTGACAGGTGTGAATGAGAAGTGTATAATGACAGGTGTGAATGAGAAGTGTATAATGACAGGTGTGAATGAGAAGTGTATACAGACAGGTGTGAATGAGAAGTGTATACTGACAGGTGTGAATGAGAAGTGTATACTGACAGGTGTGAATGAGAAGTGTATACTGACAGGTGTGAATGAGAAGTGTATACTGACAGGTGTAAATGAGAAGTGTATACTGACAGGTGTGAATGAGAAGTGTATACTGACGGGTGTGAATGAGAAGTCTATACTGACAGGTGTGAATGAGAAGTGTATAATGACAGGTGTGAATGAGAAGTGTATACTAACAGGTGTAAATGAGAAGTGTATACTGACAGGTGTGAATGAGAAGTGTATACTGACAGGTGTGAATGAGAAGTGTATACTGACAGGTGTGAATGAGAAGTGTATAATGACAGGTGTGAATGAGAAGTGTATACTGACAGGTGTGAATGAGAATTGTATACTGACAGGTGTAAATGAGAAGTGTATACTGACAGGTGTGAATGAGAAGTCTATACTGACGGGTGTAAATGAGAAGTGTATACTGACAGGTGTGAATGAGAAGTGTATACTGACAGGTGTGAATGAGAAGTCTATACTAACAGGTGTGAATGAGAAGTGTATAATGACAGGTGTAAATGAGAAGTGTATACTGACAGGTGTGAATGAGAAGTGTATACTGACAGGTGTAAATGAGAAGTCTATACTGACAGGTGTAAATGAGAAGTGTATACTGACAGGTGTGAATGAGAAGTGTATACTAACAAGTGTGAATGAGAAGTGTATAATGACAGGTGTGAATGAGAAGTCTATACTGACAGGTGTAAATGAGAAGTGTATACTGACAGGTGTGAATGAGAAGTCTATACTGACGGGTGTAAATGAGAAGTGTATACTGACAGGTGTGAATGAGAAGTGTATACTGACAAGTGTGAATGAGAAGTGTATACTGACAGGTGTGAATGAGAAGTGTATACTGACAGGTGTGAATGAGAAGTGTATACTGACAGGTGTGAATGAGAAGTGTATACTGACAGGTGTGAATGAGAAGTGTATACTGACAGGTGTGAATGAGAAGTGTATACTGACAGGTGTGAATGAGAAGTGTATAATGACAGGTGTGAATGAGAAGTGTATACTGACAGGTGTGAATGAGAATTGTATACTGACAGGTGTAAATGAGAAATGTATACTGACAGGTGTGAATGAGAAGTCTATACTGACGGGTGTAAATGAGAAGTGTATACTGACAGGTGTGAATGAGAAGTGTATACTGACAGGTGTGAATGAGAAGTGTATACTGACAGGTGTGAATGAGAAGTCTATACTGACAGGTGTAAATGAGAAGTGTATACTGACAGGTGTGAATGAGAAGTCTATACTGACGGGTGTAAATAAGAAGTGTATACTGACAGGTGTGAATGAGAAGTGTATACTGACAGGTATGAATGAGAAGTGTATACTGACAGGTGTGAATGAGAAGTGTATACTGACGGGTGTAAATGAGAAGTGTATACTGACAGGTGTGAATGAGAAGTGTATAAGGACAGGTATGAATGAGAAGTGTATACTGACAGGTGTAAATGAGAAGTGTATACTGACAGGTGTGAATGAGAAGTCTATACTGACGGGTGTAAATGAGAAGTGTATACTGACAGGTGTGAATGAGAAGTGTATAAGGACAGGTATGAATGAGAAGTGTATACTGACGGGTGTGAATGAGAAGTGTATACTGACAGGTGTGAATGAGAAGTCTATACTGACAGGTGTAAATGAGAAGTGTATACTGACAGGTGTGAATGAGAAGTGTATACTGACGGGTGTGAATGAGAAGTCTATACTGACAGGTGTGAATGAGAAGTGTATACTGACAAGTGTGAATGAGAAGTGTATACTGACAGGTGTGAATGAGAAGTGTATACTGACAGGTGTGAAAGAGAAGTGTATACTGACAGGTGTGAATGAGAAGTCTATACTGACGGGTGTAAATGAGAAGTGTATACTGACAGGTGTGAATGAGAAGTGTATAATGACAGGTGTGAATGAGAAGTGTATACTGACAGGTGTGAATGAGAATTGTATACTGACAGGTGTAAATGAGAAGTGTATACTGACAGGTGTGAATGAGAAGTCTATACTGACGGGTGTAAATGAGAAGTGTATACTGACAGGTGTGAATGAGAAGTGTATAATGACAGGTGTGAATGAGAAGTGTATACTGACAGGTGTGAATGAGAAGTGTATACTGACGGGTGTAAATGAGAAGTGTATACTGACAGGTGTGAATGAGAAGTGTATAATGACAGGTGTGAATGAGAAGTGTATACTGACAGGTGTGAATGAGAAGTGTATACTGACAGGTGTGAATGAGAAGTGTATACTAACAGGTGTGAATGAGAAGTGTATACTGACAGGTGTGAATGAGAAGTGTATACTGACAGGTGTGAATGAGAAGTCTATACTGACGGGTGTAAATGAGAAGTGTATACTGACAGGTGTGAATGAGAAGTGTATAATGACAGGTATGAATGAGAAGTGTATACTGACAGGTGTGAATGAGAAGTGTATACTGACAGGTGTAAATGAGATGTGTATACTGACAGGTGTGAATGAGAAGTGTATAATGACAGGTGTGAATGAGAAGTGTATACTGACAGGTGTGAATGAGAAGTGTATACTGACAGGTGTGAATGAGAAGTGTATACTGACAGGTGTGAATGAGAAGTGTATACTGACAGGTGTGAATGAGAAGTGTATACTGACGGGTGTAAATGAGAAGTGTATACTGACAGGTGTGAATGAGAAGTGTATACTGACGGGTGTGAATGAGAAGTCTATACTGACAGGTGTGAATGAGAAGTGTATAATGACAGGTGTGAATGAGAAGTGTATAATGACAGGTGTGAATGAGAAGTGTATACTGACAGGTGTGAATGAGAATTGTATACTGACAGGTGTAAATGAGAAGTGTATACTGACAGGTGTGAATGAGAAGTGTATACTGACAGGTGGGAACGAGAATTGTATACTGACAGGTGTGAATGAGAAGTGTATACTGACAGGTGTGAATGACAATTGTATACTGACAGGTGTGAATGAGAAGTGTATACTGACAGGTGTAAATGAGAAGTGTATACTGACAGGTGTGAATGAGAAGTGTATAATGACAGGTGTGAATGAGAAGTGTATACTGACAGGTGTGAATGAGAAGTGTATACTGACAGGTGTGAATGAGAAGTGTATACTGACAGGTGTGAATGAGAAGTGTATAATGACAGGTGTGAATGAGAAGTGTATAATGACAGGTGTGAATGAGAAGTGTATACAGACAGGTGTGAATGAGAAGTGTATACTGACAGGTGTGAATGAGAAGTGTATACTGACAGGTGTGAATGAGAAGTGTATACTGACGGGTGTAAATGAGAAGTGTATACTGACAGGTGTGAATGAGAAGTGTATACTGACGGGTGTGAATGAGAAGTCTATACTGACAGGTGTGAATGAGAAGTGTATAATGACAGGTGTGAATGAGAAGTGTATACTAACAGGTGTAAATGAGAAGTGTATACTGACAGGTGTGAATGAGAAGTGTATACTGACAGGTGTGAATGAGAAGTGTATACTGACAGGTGTGAATGAGAAGTGTATAATGACAGGTGTGAATGAGAAGTGTATACTGACAGGTGTGAATGAGAATTGTATACTGACAGGTGTAAATGAGAAGTGTATACTGACAGGTGTGAATGAGAAGTCTATACTGACGGGTGTAAATGAGAAGTGTATACTGACAGGTGTGAATGAGAAGTGTATACTGACAGGTGTGAATGAGAAGTCTATACTAACAGGTGTGAATGAGAAGTGTATAATGACAGGTGTAAATGAGAAGTGTATACTGACAGGTGTGAATGAGAAGTGTATACTGACAGGTGTAAATGAGAAGTCTATACTGACAGGTGTAAATGAGAAGTGTATACTGACAGGTGTGAATGAGAAGTGTATACTAACAGGTGTGAATGAGAAGTGTTTAATGACAGGTGTGAATGAGAAGTCTATACTGACAGGTGTAAATGAGAAGTGTATACTGACAGGTGTGAATGAGAAGTCTATACTGACGGGTGTAAATGAGAAGTGTATACTGACAGGTGTGAATGAGAAGTGTATACTGACAAGTGTGAATGAGAAGTGTATACTGACAGGTGTGAATGAGAAGTGTATACTGACAGGTGTGAATGAGAAGTGTATACTGACAGGTGTGAATGAGAAGTGTATACTGACAGGTGTGAATGAGAAGTGTATACTGACAGGTGTGAATGAGAAGTGTATACTGACAGGTGTGAATGAGAAGTGTATAATGACAGGTGTGAATGAGAAGTGTATACTGACAGGTGTTAATGAGAATTGTATACTGACAGGTGTAAATGAGAAATGTATACTGACAGGTGTGAATGAGAAGTCTATACTGACGGGTGTAAATGAGAAGTGTATACTGACAGGTGTGAATGAGAAGTGTATACTGACAGGTGTGAATGAGAAGTGTATACTGACAGGTGTGAATGAGAAGTCTATACTGACAGGTGTAAATGAGAAGTGTATACTGACAGGTGTGAATGAGAAGTCTATACTGACGGGTGTAAATGAGAAGTGTATACTGACAGGTGTGAATGAGAAGTGTATACTGACAGGTATGAATGAGAAGTGTATACTGACAGGTGTGAATGAGAAGTGTATACTGACGGGTGTAAATGAGAAGTGTATACTGACAGGTGTGAATGAGAAGTGTATAAGGACAGGTATGAATGAGAAGTGTATACTGACAGGTGTAAATGAGAAGTGTATACTGACAGGTGTGAATGAGAAGTCTATACTGACGGGTGTAAATGAGAAGTGTATACTGACAGGTGTGAATGAGAAGTGTATAAGGACAGGTATGAATGAGAAGTGTATACTGACAGGTGTGAATGAGAAGTGTATACTGACAGGTGTGAATGAGAAGTCTATACTGACAGGTGTAAATGAGAAGTGTATACTGACAGGTGTGAATGAGAAGTCTATACTGACGGGTGTAAATGAGAAGTGTATACTGACAGGTGTGAATGAGAAGTGTATAAGGACAGGTATGAATGAGAAGTGTATACTGACAGGTGTGAATGAGAAGTGTATACTGACAGGTGTAAATGAGAAGTGTATACTGACAGGTGTGAATGAGAAGTGTATAATGACAGGTGTGAATGAGAAGTGTATACTGACAGGTGTGAATGAGAAGTGTATACTGACAGGTGTGAATGAGAAGTGTATACTGACAGGTGTGAATGAGAAGTCTATACTGACAGGTGTGAATGAGAAGTGTATACTGACGGGTGTTAATGAGAAGTGTATACTGACGGGTGTGAATGAGAAGTGTATACAGACAGGTGTGAATGAGAAGTGTATACTGACGGGTGTGAATGAGAAGTGTATACTGACAGGTGTGAATGAGAAGTGTATACTGACAGGTGTGAATGAGAAGTGTATACTGACAGGTGTGAATGAGAAGTGTATACTGACAGGTGTGAATGAGAAGTGTATAATGACAGGTGTGAATGAGAAGTGTATACTGACAGGTGTGAATGAGAAGTGTATACTGACAGGTGTGAATGAGAAGTGTATACTGACAGGTGTGAATGAGAAGTGTATACTGACAGGTGTGATTGAGAAGTGTATACTGACAGGTGTGAATGAGAAGTGTATACTGACAGGTGTGAATGAGAAGTGTATAATGACAGGTGTGAATGAGAAGTGTATACTGACAGGTGTGAATGAGAAGTGTATACTGACAGGTGTGAATGAGAAGTGTATACTGACAAGTGTGAATGAGAAGTCTATACTGACGGGTGTAAATGAGAAGTGTATACTGACAGGTGTGAATGAGAAGTGTATAATGACAGGTATGAATGCGAAGTGTATACTGACAGGTGTGAATGAGAAGTGTATACTGACAGGTGTGAATGAGAAGTGTATACTGACAGGTGTGAATGAGAAGTGTATACTGACAGGTGTGAATGAGAAGTGTATACTGACAGGTGTGAATGAGAAGTGTATACTGACAGGTGTGAATGAGAAGTGTATACTGACAGGTGTGAATGAGAAGTGTATACTGACAGGTGTGAATGAGAAGTGTATACTGACAAGTTTGAATGAGAAGTCTATACTGACGGGTGTAAATGAGAAGTGTATACTGACAGGTGTGAATGAGAAGTGTACAATGACAGGTGTGAATGAGAAGTGTATACTGACAGGTGTAAATGAGAAGTGTATACTGACAGGTGTGAATGAGAAGTGTATACTGACAGGTGTGAATGAGAAGTGTATAATGACAGGTGTGAATGAGAAGTGTATACTGACAGGTGTGAATGAGAAGTGTATACTGACAGGTGTGAATGAGAAGTGTATACTGACAGGTGTGAATGAGAAGTCTATACTGACAGGTGTGAATGAGAAGTGTATACTGACAAGTGTGAATGAGAAGTGTATACTGACAGGTGTGAATGAGAAGTGTATACTGACAGGTGTGAATGAGAAGTGTATACTAACAGGTGTGAATGAGAAGTGTATACTGACAGGTGTGAATGAGAAGTGTATACTGACGGGTGTGAATGAGAAGTCTATACTGACAGGTGTGAATGAGAAGTGTATACTGACAAGTGTGAATGAGAAGTGTATACTGACAGGTGTGAATGAGAAGTGTATACTGACAGGTGTGAATGAGAAGTGTATACTGACAGGTGTGAATGAGAAGTCTACACTGACAGGTGTGAATGAGAAGTGTATACTGACAGGTGTGAATGAGAAGTGTATACTGACAGGTGTGAATGAGAAGTGTATACTGACAGGTGTGAATGAGAAGTCTATACTGACAGGTGTGAATGAGAATTGTATACTGACAGGTGTGAATGAGAAGTGTATACTGACAGGTGTGAATGAGAAGTGTATACTGACAGGTGTGAATGAGAAGTGTATACTGACAAGTTTGAATGAGAAGTATATACTGACAGGTGTGAATGAGAAGTGTATACTGACAGGTGTGAATGAGAAGTGTATACTGACAGGTGTGAATGAGAAGTGTATACTGACAGGTGTGAATGAGAAGTGTATACTGACAGGTGTGAATGAGAAGTGTATACTGACAGGTGTAAATGAGAAGTGTATACTGACAGGTGTGAATGAGAAGTGTATACTGACAGGTGTGAATGAGAAGTGTATAATGACAGGTGTGAATGAGAAGTGTATACTGACAGGTGTGAATGAGAAGTGTATAATGACAGGTGTGAATGAGAAGTGTATACTGACAGGTGTGAATGAGAAGTCTATACTGACAGGTGTGAATGAGAAGTGTATACTGACAAGTGTGAATGAGAAGTGTATACTGACAGGTGTGAATGAGAAGTGTATACTGACAGGTGTGAATGAGAAGTGTATACTAACAGGTGTGAATGAGAAGTGTATACTGACAGGTGTGAATGAGAAGTGTATACTGACGGGTGTGAATGAGAAGTCTATACTGACAGGTGTGAATGAGAAGTGTATACTGACAGGTGTGAATGAGAAGTGTATACTGACAGGTGTAAATGAGAAGTGTATACTGACAGGTGTGAATGAGAAGTGTATACTGACAGGTGTGAATGAGAAGTGTATACTGACAGGTGTGAATGAGAAGTGTATACTGACAGGTGTGAATGAGAAGTGTATACTGACAGGTGTAAATGAGAAGTGTATACTGACAGGTGTGAATGAGAAGTGTATACTGACAGGTGTGAATGAGAAGTGTATACTGACAGGTGTGAATGAGAAGTGTACAATGACAGGTGTGAATGAGAAGTGTATACTGACAGGTGTGAATGAGAAGTGTATACTGACAGTGGTAAATGAGAAGTGTATACTGACAGGTGTGAATGAGAAGTGTATAATGACAGGTGTGAATGAGAAGTGTATACTGACAGGTGTGAATGAGAAGTCTATACTGACAGGTGTGAATGAGAAGTGTATACTGACAAGTGTGAATGAGAAGTGTATACTGACAGGTGTGAATGAGAAGTGTATACTGACAGGTGTGAATGAGAAGTGTATACTAACAGGTGTGAATGAGAAGTGTATACTGACAGGTGTGAATGAGAAGTGTATACTGACGGGTGTGAATGAGAAGTCTATACTGACAGGTGTGAATGAGAAGTGTATACTGACAAGTGTGAATGAGAAGTGTATACTGACAGGTGTGAATGAGAAGTGTATACTGACAGGTGTGAATGAGAAGTGTATACTGACAGGTGTGAATGAGAAGTCTACACTGACAGGTGTGAATGAGAAGTGTATACTGACAGGTGTGAATGAGAAGTGTATAATGACAGGTGTGAATGAGAAGTGTATACTGACAGGTGTGAATGAGAAGTCTATACTGACAGGTGTGAATGAGAATTGTATACTGACAGGTGTGAATGAGAAGTGTATACTGACAGGTGTGAATGAGAAGTGTATAAGGACAGGTATGAATGAGAAGTGTATACTGACAGGTGTGAATGAGAAGTGTATACTGACAGGTGTGAATGAGAAGTCTATACTGACAGGTGTAAATGAGAAGTGTATACTGACAGGTGTGAATGAGAAGTCTATACTGACGGGTGTAAATGAGTAGTGTATACTGACAGGTGTGAATGAGAAGTGTATAAGGACAGGTATGAATGAGAAGTGTATACTGACAGGTGTGAATGAGAAGTGTATACTGACAGGTGTAAATGAGAAGTGTATACTGACAGGTGTGAATGAGAAGTGTATAATGACAGGTGTGAATGAGAAGTGTATACTGACAGGTGTGAATGAGAAGTGTATACTGACAGGTGTGAATGAGAAGTGTATACTGACAGGTGTGAATGAGAAGTCTATACTGACAGGTGTGAATGAGAAGTGTATACTGACGGGTGTTAATGAGAAGTGTATACTGACGGGTGTGAATGAGAAGTGTATACAGACAGGTGTGAATGAGAAGTGTATACTGACGGGTGTGAATGAGAAGTGTATACTGACAGGTGTGAATGAGAAGTGTATACTGACAGGTGTGAATGAGAAGTGTATACTGACAGGTGTGAATGAGAAGTGTATACTGACAGGTGTGAATGAGAAGTGTATAATGACAGGTGTGAATGAGAAGTGTATACTGACAGGTGTGAATGAGAAGTGTATACTGACAGGTGTGAATGAGAAGTGTATACTGACAGGTGTGAATGAGAAGTGTATACTGACAGGTGTGAATGAGAAGTGTATACTGACAGGTGTGAATGAGAAGTGTATACTGACAGGTGTGAATGAGAAGTGAATAATGACAGGTGTGAATGAGAAGTGTATACTGACAGGTGTGAATGAGAAGTGTATACTGACAGGTGTGAATGAGAAGTGTATACTGACAAGTGTGAATGAGAAGTCTATACTGACGGGTGTAAATGAGAAGTGTATACTGACAGGTGTGAATGAGAAGTGTATAATGACAGGTATGAATGCGAAGTGTATACTGACAGGTGTGAATGAGAAGTGTATACTGACAGGTGTGAATGAGAAGTGTATACTGACAGGTGTGAATGAGAAGTGTATACTGACAGGTGTGAATGAGAAGTGTATACTGACAGGTGTGAATGAGAAGTGTATACTGACAGGTGTGAATGAGAAGTGTATACTGACAGGTGTGAATGAGAAGTGTATACTGACAGGTGTGAATGAGAAGTGTATACTGACAAGTGTGAATGAGAAGTCTATACTGACGGGTGTAAATGAGAAGTGTATACTGACAGGTGTGAATGAGAAGTGTACAATGACAGGTGTGAATGAGAAGTGTATACTGACAGGTGTAAATGAGAAGTGTATACTGACAGGTGTGAATGAGAAGTGTATACTGACAGGTGTGAATGAGAAGTGTATAATGACAGGTGTGAATGAGAAGTGTATACTGACAGGTGTGAATGAGAAGTGTATACTGACAGGTGTGAATGAGAAGTGTATACTGACAGGTGTGAATGAGAAGTCTATACTGACAGGTGTGAATGAGAAGTGTATACTGACAAGTGTGAATGAGAAGTGTATACTGACAGGTGTGAATGAGAAGTGTATACTGACAGGTGTGAATTAGAAGTGTATACTAACAGGTGTGAATGAGAAGTGTATACTGACAGGTGTGAATGAGAAGTGTATACTGACGGGTGTGAATGAGAAGTCTATACTGACAGGTGTGAATGAGAAGTGTATACTGACAGGTGTGAATGAGAAGTGTATACTGACAGGTGTAAATGAGAAGTGTATACTGACAGGTGTGAATGAGAAGTGTATAATGACAGGTGTGAATGAGAAGTGTATACTGACAGGTGTGAATGAGAAGTGTATACTGACAGGTGTGAATGAGAAGTGTATACTGACAGGTGTGAATGAGAAGTCTATACTGACAGGTGTGAATGAGAAGTGTATACTGACGGGTGTTAATGAGAAGTGTATACTGACGGGTGTGAATGAGAAGTGTATACAGACAGGTGTGAATGAGAAGTGTATACTGACGGGTGTGAATGAGAAGTGTATACTGACAGGTGTGAATGAGAAGTGTATACTGATAGGTGTGAATGAGAAGTGTATACTGACAGGTGTGAATGAGAAGTGTATACTGACAAGTGTGAATGAGAAGTCTATACTGACGGGTGTAAATGAGAAGTGTATACTGACAGGTGTGAATGAGAAGTGTACAATGACAGGTGTGAATGAGAAGTGTATACTGACAGGTGTGAATGAGAAGTGTATACTGACAGGTGTAAATGAGAAGTGTATACTGACAGGTGTGAATGAGAAGTGTATAATGACAGGTGTGAATGAGAAGTGTATACTGACAGGTGTGAATGAGAAGTGTATAATGACAGGTGTGAATGAGAAGTGTATACTGACAGGTGTGAATGAGAAGTCTATACTGACAGGTGTGAATGAGAAGTGTATACTGACAAGTGTGAATGAGAAGTGTATACTGACAGGTGTGAATGAGAAGTGTATACTGACAGGTGTGAATGAGAAGTGTATACTAACAGGTGTGAATGAGAAGTGTATACTGACAGGTGTGAATGAGAAGTGTATACTGACGGGTGTGAATGAGAAGTCTATACTGACAGGTGTGAATGAGAAGTGTATACTGACAAGTGTGAATGAGAAGTGTATACTGACAGGTGTGAATGAGAAGTGTATACTGACAGGTGTGAATGAGAAGTGTATACTGACAGGTGTGAATGAGAAGTCTACACTGACAGGTGTGAATGAGAAGTGTATACTGACAGGTGTGAATGAGAAGTGTATACTGACAGGTGTGAATGAGAAGTGTATACTGACAGGTGTGAATGAGAAGTCTATACTGACAGGTGTGAATGAGAATTGTATACTGACAGGTGTGAATGAGAAGTGTATACTGACAGGTGTGAATGAGAAGTGTATACTGACAGGTGTGAATGAGAAGTGTATACTGACAAGTTTGAATGAGAAGTATATACTGACAGGTGTGAATGAGAAGTGTATACTGACAGGTGTGAATGAGAAGTGTATACTGACAGGTGTGAATGAGAAGTGTATACTGACAGGTGTGAATGAGAAGTGTATACTGACAGGTGTGAATGAGAAGTGTATACTGACAGGTGTGAATGAGAAGTGTATACTGACAGGTGTGAATGAGAAGTGTATACTGACAAGTGTGAATGGGAAGTGTATGCTGACAGGTGTGAATGAGAAGTGTATACTGACAGGTGTGAATGAGAAGTGTATACTGACAGGTGTGAATGAGAAGCGTGTACTGACAGGTGTGAATGAGAAGTCTATACTGACAGGTGTGAAGAAGAAGTGTATACTGACAGGTGTGAATGAGAAGTGTATACTGACAGGTGTGAATGAGAAGTGTATACTGACAGGTGTGAATGAGAAGTGTATACATAACCTCAGCGTTACTGACGGGTGTGAATGAGAAGTGTAAACATAACCTCAGCGTTATTGACGGGTGTGAATCACTGCTGCAGAGTGGAAATGTAAGCAACAGTCTTCGTTTGGAGGACAGTTGGTGTCCCCGTATTCATGGTTTGTCGCCATAAATCGATGAGTCAGTTTTATTTGTTAATACTGAGAAGGCCACGACCCTATTGTACATGTATACAAAGTAGTTGAGGGTACTTATGCAATGTACATTAATAACTGATAACTGTTAAATTATATCAAGTCGTGGTCCCGTGAAGATCCGGGGTAGAATAGGTCTTCAGCAACCTATGTTTGCTGTAAATGGCGACTATGCTTGTCGTCAGAGGCGACTAACGGGTCGGGTGGTCAGGCTCGCTCGCCCAATTGTGTGGATCGATGCTCATGATGTCAATCACTGGATTGTCTGGTCCAGACTCGATTATTTACAGACCGCCGTCATTTAGCTGGAACATTGCTGAGAGCGGCGTTAAACAACAAACAAACAAACGAAGAGTAAGTATATGCGTAGATTCAGGAAAAGAAAATTCAATTTTTTAATTGTGACATTATTTTTAGTCTCCACTTGTGAGTAGAATTTATGCAAGTAACGTTCCTTGAAACAAATATCATTAATGAATTGTTTTTTTTATTTCGAATAAAATAGAGAAACAAGTAAAAAGTGACATTCATCTTTGATATCGTTACAACCACAACTCCTTCAATCCTATTGCTATTCAGCGAGTCTAATTGCCCGATCCCGTTAGTCGCCCCTGTTTGTCCTAAGGGGCGACTAACGGGATCGGGTGGTCAAACTCGCTGACTTGGTTGATGCATGTCATCGTATCCCAATTGCATGGATCGATGCTCGTGATATCAATCACTGGACTGCCTAGTCCAGACTCAATTATTTACAGACCGCCGTCATATAGCTGGAATATAGCTGAGTGCGGCGTTGAACAACAAACAAACAAACAAACCAATGCAGATTCATCTTTCGGTAACATATTGCTGATGTGAAAACACTCACGACTAATCTGCCTCACGTAATGACAAAGTCAGTCATGCTATTGCATAATGAAAGCTTTAATGATGCCTTCTGCTCACAATAGTGTAGCAACTATTATTTGTTGATGGCTAGACCTTTAGTGTCGCCAGTAATTAATTATTGCCTGTACCGTCTCTCTCATCAACGAAGCAGCTGAATACGAACAAAAGCATGGCTCGCCACCGGCTTAATTCCTCCAGTATTGGTGTAGCGAGGAGATTACCGGTCTAATATTCTCAAAGGGGCTAAAATGTATACGGCGTGTGTCATTGTGATGGGTTATAGTAGAGCTTTCCATCCATATCCTTTTTGTATCAAGCATGCATGAAATTGGAAAAGTCTTTCGGTCATCGGATAATGATTATCTGAATAGCTCTTAACATAATGACTACAGAATCTTGATAGTAAAGAAGAGAATTCATGGATGTCAACTTCTTTACTATGAGGAACACAACGTTTCGTAATATATACTTACACCTTCATCAGAATCACGGTCAAGCATGTCCTGCTTGGCTGTGTTGATTTTTCCATCACAATTAAGGATATTTTTAATACTATCAAATTCCATGTAATTATAGTTTTTTAAAGGAAATTGAACTTATCAATGAATTCTAAATAGTGTAGATAGCTATATTTTATGTTTGTAATGTATAATTTGTAACTTAGATGCATCCTCAAAGGGAGTTGAAGGAGCATAAAATTATTGTCTCACTGAAAGGATATGTAAGACCACATCATTCAAAGTACCTTTATTCATGCCACGTTTTAAACGCAGTATATTTGTTATTTTAACTAAAGACTTCATTGCGTACCATCAGCAGCAGCTGAGGGGTTGGAGTAAATCGTGCTGGGGAACCGTGGAGGTAGCAGAAGTATTGGAAGTCCCCACTGTAAGGTGGCCTACCTTTGGTTGCTTGTGATCTATAGCCCATTTTTATATTATATTGTTGATTGAAATTGTATTCTTTTAAACGTTCTTAACTAGTTTTAAAATCGAAACTGTGATACTCTAGTTATTCTACTGTCCTTTGCTGACAGGTTTTTTAATCATATAAATCTATGTCAGTTCCCGTCACGATATGGCTGAAGTATTGCCGATGTGACGTTAAATTTTAATTCACTCACTACTCGTGAATAACCCGTGAAGATCCGGGTTGGAATAGGTCTTTAACAACCCATGCTTGCCGTAAAAGGCGACTAAGGGGATCGGGAGGTCAGGCTCTCTGACTTGGTATGTCATCGACCACAATTGCATGGATAAATGCTCATGATGTTAATCACTGGATTGTCTGGTCCAAGCTCGATCATTTACAGACCGCCGTCATATAGCTGGAATATTGCTGAGTGCAGCGTAAAACAACAAATCAAATCATCAGGTGAATTAAATGCTATGAAGCAGAGAACGTATATATGCATCTGAATGAACAACAAAAGTAATAAGATAACAAAGATTGAAACTTAACAATGGAAGCCAACAGTTAATTAGCGCCTGTAGGTGATAACGATGGACAACTGAACGCCGGGACTTAAATTA
Organism: Haliotis rufescens; assembly: GCF_023055435.1. NCBI lineage: Eukaryota > Metazoa > Mollusca > Gastropoda > Lepetellida > Haliotidae > Haliotis > Haliotis rufescens. The sequence goes on along the minus strand of NW_025964001.1, from coordinate 41,789,941 downwards.
TCCCTGATTGGCAACAGGAAATGGTCAACTGGGAAACGTGAGGCCGGGGGGAATTTTCACTTGGAATTGGTAATGGACAAATGGACAAGTGGAAGCCAGCTGGATAATTAGCTCAGTTTCAGGTTTTTTAACAGTAAGGACACTGGGAGGACAGGTTCCCGGGTCGCGGTTCATGGCTGGCTGGTGTCTCCTGGCTTCTTGTAGTTTTATTTGTCGCCAGTTGTTGTTGGTAGACAGGCATTTGGTGGCTTCCCACATGATGTGGGACATCATGGTCTCTGTTCCTGAGGATGTGTTCGGTAACGGCAATAGTGGATTTCAGTTCTAGTTTGTTGACAGAGGTCCACCTTTGTTATCTTATTACTTTTGTTCTCACAGTTACATATATATGTTCTCTGTTTCATAGCATTTATTCATGTGACGGAGTGAGTATATATTCCGAAACGTCGTGTTCCTCATAATAAAGAAATTGACATCCATAAATTCTCCTCCTTATGTATATCACTTCTAAATGCAAAATTAAAAGACTTCATATGTTAATAGTGTTTGGGTATATTGTCTTGATAATATGCCATGGATATGAATTGACTTATTGGAAATGAAACGATTTTTCGCGAGCTCAATATATCTGCCTTAAGACCAACATTATTACCTGATACACCTGAACGTTAAGAGCATGTGATACATGTAGGGTTAGTTGACAATCTTTAGCCATACTTCATATTAAATATATTAACACAATATTTTAAGTTTGTTTGTTGTTTAACGCCGCACTCAGCAATATTACAGCTATAAGACGTCGGTCTGTAATTCAGTGATTGACATCATGAGCATCGATCCATGCAGTTGGGATACGATGATATGTATCAACCAAGTCAGCGAGCCTGACCACCCGACCTGTTAGTTGCCTCTTACGACAAGCATAGTCGCCTTTTACTGAAAGCATGGGTTGCTGAAGACCCACATTCTTCACGGGTCTAATGAACTGGAATGCCAGCAATTGAAGATACAGAGAATCTATTACACTGCTTTTAAATATTATGACTGAAGAATATTTTCGAACAATGCTCAGACAAACATTCTTTTTCTCCAACTTTGTATTTACATTTGTCAGTATTCTCAGACTATTCACAGTACTCGGACCTCTGAGCACCACACAGGTATATATTAATAATGCGTTTGAAAACTAAAACAGTAAAATGGCAAAACCTACACAGGCCACATGTTCACATAAGGAATTAGCCCGCCTTCATTAATAAGGTTTCAACAAGTCATTATTGGAGTACCATTTTCTATTGATGCTCCGAAAGTTCAACACAAAGAATCGATCCCAGTGGGATTCTTAGTTTGCCAGCATCCGATACCCCTGCTCATGAATTCCACAGCATCGTAAAACCACTTCGGTACAGTGACATACTGTTTAAATTAAAGAATAACCAACGAGCTACGAGGAATAACGGATTATATGTGTGGTGTCAATGAATGGTGTTAATCCCGAGCCTTTGGCAAGGGACTTACATCATATATTCACGAAGGACAAAGAATCTGTTCCGACTTTTGAGTAGGTTATTCTGTATTTGTGACCAATCATGACATAAAGGACCTTATGGGTGAAAAATTACATTTGACTTCTCATAATATTTTAAAACTACATTATCTTAGGAACACAAAAATACAATCCAAAAGCTTTAAGTCATACTTATTACATAGATACATGACGTCAAACATTTGGACTCATTTTCTGCAAACTTCAATATTCAGACCAATAACAGTTTATGTAATAATTGCAATTTTTAGATACAGTGTCTGATTAATAGAAAGTAGATATGTGTGCGGAAACGTTTTGAAATAATGTTTTTATAACGTTATGAACTAACGAGAAAAGAAAAAGTTTGTAGTCCGCACACATGGACATGTAACGGAAGTTGTTTGTTTTTAACGCCGCACCCAGCAATATTCCAGCTATATGACGGCGGTCTGTAAATAATCGAGTCTGGACAAGACAATCCAGTGACTGACATCATGAACAACCATCTACGCAATTAGGATACGATGACATGCATCAACCAAGTCACAGAGCCAGACCATCGATCCCGTTAGTCGTCTCTTACGACAAGCATAGTTGCATTTTACGGCAAAAATGGGTTGCTGAAGACCCATTCTTACCCTAATCTTCACTGGTCAGAGAGAAAATGAAAACGAAAGGTATGAAACGAAACCTTACAGTTAAATGTCCCTGAAGGCAGCATTTTGTTCAGATGACGTAATGTAATCAATTTTTGACGTCATGAGCAATGGATGACCTCATATTGTATTTTACTCAACAATATAGCACCTTGACGTCATATGGCTACAATTGACCGATCAGCATTTAAAATCGCTTAAATGCATATGTGGAAATATATAGAGAATCTCACCAAACTGTCTTTTGATATCAAATATATCTACACGAGTCGATAAAAGCTTAAAACTCCCAGGCTTGCCGAGGAGATTCAAACTTTTATCGACGAGTTGTGATATATTTGATATCAAAAGACACAAGGGTGAGATCGTCTTCACCATCTAACATCGATATCATTCTTCCAGCTTATTCAGTTTGTAGACAGTAATAAGCAGTGTGTTAAGTGTATAAGGTACTGCGAAATAACTTCAGTAGCAGAACCATTAGTGATGTCATTTGATTGTGACGTCATTGTTACAATGACGTCACCCAAACCCAAAGTGACACAGGTCGTAGATGCTAACCACCTTGGTAAACCAGTGATCAACACTGCCAGGCAAAAGAAAGGTGCTGAGGTGAAATGGGATTTAACTTTGCGTTCAAGATTATTGCACTTATATAGCGACGTGTACTGACTTCGAGCTGACCAGTCTTGCTTTTTAGCCCCTTAATGCCGAGCGTCAGGCAGGGTAACAAATACCATCTTTAAACGTCTTTTGGTATGACGCGGCCAGGGATCGAAACCGCGACTTTCCGCTCTTCGGGCTGCCGCTCTATCCACTAGACCACGGAGGCGGTCCTGCAAGAGAAAGTATAAACTGACAATTGGATTTGACCAAAAACTTACAAAGGTTATAAAAACATTAATAGGCTGAAAGCAATCGCCGAAACACTGCAAACTTAAGGATCAAAACACAGCTGTGATACCCGTATCAAATACTCCACCGTCGATTAACCACTTCTTGTTTCTTTAATTTTTAGCCATCAGCAAACATAGGCGTATTCTTCCTATTTCCCTCCAGTTTATTGTTATTTATTAAGGGACAATTATTATCCAAGCGTGTAAAATTATTTCACGTACGTTAGATAAGTTTTTTAAATCACAAACCGTTCCCCCCTCTCCCAACTCCCTAGATCAGCATATGCTCTTGTCCTTTTTGACCATTGATCATGACAAACCGCAAAAATCCTTTGATACGTTTTTTTCACTTTTGAGGAATATCACATTCTTTGAAATGAAACAAGATTGATTTTTTAATCTCGCACTCTGCAATATTCCAGCTATATGACGGCGGTCTGCAAATAATCGAGTCTGGACCAGACAATCCAGTGATTGACATAATAAGCCACGATCCACTCAATTGGAACCCAATCCATTTAGTCGCCTCTTACGACAAGCATAGGTTGCTGGGGACCAATATTCTTACCCGAAATCCTCAGGGTCAAGAACTGGGCACCCTGTATTTCTCTTTTTCGCCTTTTTCAGTAACTGTCTGATCAAATGCACATGTTTACACATGTCAACCTAATTCTACTATTGACATTTTATTTACTTTTTTTTCTACTCCCTCTGCTCTCTATGATCAGCCCAAAGCGATGGATCAAAGAGATGTACTCCCAAATCCCATTAAAGATTCATTTTGCACTATTTGACAGCCTCGGCCATTTCATGCCGACTGATTTCATGAAGACATATGCCCGAGGACAATAGCGACCACTAAGAGGTCTTTACATGGACGTTCATATCCATGTCCAACTTGAACGACGGGAGATGATAGAATGTAGCTCGTGTGACGTCAATATTTCACATCCTGGACACGGATATTACATCCTTCCTGCTATTAGTTAAGTCAGTTCATTGATGGACAAGGATTTAGCAGATATTAATAGAGGTTGGAGTTAATTCAAAACGTCAACGCCTGACAATGATCAGCTTCTACCGAAACAGGTTCTATAAGTCGTAAATGGCAAATATGTCACGAAAAATATGTGATGGGACTGAACATTTTGTAATAAAATTACATTTCCTAATCGCTTTCATGGAAACACTTTGAAGTTGACAATGACCTGTGACTTTAACGTATTTACAGCTGTGTTCAACTAATTCATTTTCTGTTCATGCCTGCTTTATTGAATGTCTTGTTTCGTCTGTTTTGCTGTGACGACTACTGTGTCTGACGAGAGTCAGCAACAGAACAGAAAGCGATAACTAATATATCGTCTAGTTTTCCCGTTAAGAATAAATATGAAATAACATCAGTTTAGCAAGGAACCTAGTAGTACCAAGGCGCACTTGGTAAGAAAGAGTGCTACTGATATTGCGAGTTATTATCGTTGGACATATTTTGTTCGCTTTTATTAACATCATGTAGTAGGTCGTGACGTCTCCGTGCCGGAAGCTAGGAGCCACTGGTCTGTAGCAGCGCCTTCGTAATTTAATACAAATGTGACATTAACAACTCCGTTAAGTGCGACTCAATCTTTGCTATGTCTGGAACTTTTGCAGTGACATGATTACACCAAGTAGACATCTGATTATCGGTGATTTTACCACGACACTGAAGAATGCTTGATTCTGATTGGTCCAAATAAAATCAATGTAATTTATTTAATTCATTTAGCTACCTCAATATTATCCAGCTTTTTCTTGTGAATACATCTATTAATGGCCTCTGTATCGATGCATATAACAATGGCTACCTTGATCCATTGGAACTGTAAAGGTTAATTGCGGAACATTATCAGCTGTTCTTGGCTTGCCGTGATGGAGTTTTCATACTAATTTTCAACATAATCCTCACAGGTCCTCACACTTCTGCCAACGATGCTGGAGTGCCTGGACAACACTGGCGAAGAAGGCTTCCTTCTGCCAGTGTAAAACGTCATCGATGGCAGAAATTACGTCATCATTATTTACATCACAATAATAGTTGCTTCTTCAAGTTGGTAGAAATAGCAGGTCAATACGGAGGATGTTCAATGATCATGAGTTCAAAGCCACAGTCATAAATTGTAACCATGACGACCACAGATTTTTGCACAGGTGCTCTTTAGTGAGTTTTCCAAGCCTTGATAATGTCTCGCTCGCAAATCAGCATAACGCTGGCCATTAATGGTCTAACCATTGGGAAGTAGTCCACCAGTAGGATTCCTTTGGTTTCCAAGAAACCCGAAGCCACCACATGAAGCCCGCTGATGCGACTTTGCCTTTTTCGGGGGAGGAGACCTTATAGGTTTCCACTGCTTTGACTGCTATTTAGTCCCTGGCTGATAATGGTGAACCCAAGACTCAGACATGGTTACAAAACCAACTGGAACTGCTTCACAACGACGTACATGTTCACGGGAGATGATGAATCTGAAGCGTTTCTGATCCGGAGTCAGAATATTCACTCCTCAAAATGTTCTGAACTCTCTCACGAGAGAGATGCCTATATATTGGCGGCCATGTGATACGTGGTTAGTCGTCGGTCATTTTTAATCATATTATATTTTATATCAGTTTCTTAGTGGTTGCATTTTAATGTCTTCCTGATCTTTGATCATATTCGAGTCTCTCGCTTTCCCCCTTAAGCAGTGGCAAAGGAAGGAATATCATCCTCGTATCCGGACAGAATACCATTGGAGTTGGTCCTTTCAGTTGGAGATTCTTAACAATTAAGTCCATTACCATCTTCAGAGAATACTGTTGTCACTTTGATGCCTGCTGTTGTGTATCCGGTTCAAATGCATGCAGTCTGTAACCATGAAAAGTGTTGTACTTAATTTATTCAATTCGTTAAGGGTGTACCATACAGTCTTCGTACCTACTCAGAATATTGCCTCTCGCATGTGTCCATATATTGACTGGAACAGTAACCCCCGTTGACATCCTTCGATAAAATCAAATAATTGTGGATGCTACAGTGGAGGGCATAATTTAAGTCGAAGTACTTAATATGATGATGCTCTCCATTTTACCCGGTGCAACGCAACACATTCACTGTTCATTTAATTCAAAAGTAACATATCGTTTTCATCAGCATGCACTGTCGTGTCACTGGATTTTCGGTTCATCGGTCATTTGATTGTCTTGTTTGTTTGTCTTGCATGGTAGTAGTGCTGCTGTGCGGCGTCAGGCAATAAACACTTAGTTTTTTTATGCAAATTGTGTGAAAGGCGGGTGCTCCGGTAGGGTCGGACATGATTACCCTTTTCGTGAACACCTGGTGTCATCACTGATTTTCAGTGGTCCATCATTTCACAGCTATTTTCCCTTTGCGCCAAATGGAATCTGTTTCGATGGATAATCTAGACTGGTTATTCTCTTACATTGCCAATTTAAATTGACACCTGCAGACTTTATCTTTAATTCCACACTTTGCATTTATCCGTTAGCGCCGCGACTTTATAACCTTGACATGGTGGTACTTCATATTTCATTGCAATCCTGTTGGACAATCTTTCGTATGTCTTCTCAAATGTCGGTCATATCGGAGTTAGCCATAGCCATAGAATCGAATGTGAGCAGGCCGAATTATATCATATGTACAGAATTCGTGTCCACGATTAATATCACAATGCATAAACATGGTTTCAAATCCCAATTCAAAATGGTTTGGGACGCCGAGATATAGCTGTAGTATCGATGTTAAGTGAGTGAGTGAGTGTGTATGGTTTAAGCAATATTCCAGCAATATCACGGCGGGGGATACGAGAAATGGGCTTCACATATGGTACCCATGTCGACATTCGAACAGGGTTTTCGGCGTGAGGTACGAACGCTTCAACCACTAGGCTACCCCACCGTCCCGTATCGATGTTGATGACAGGGTGCTGTTCTATCCGCGTGGATGGCTGGAGATACTTGAGACATTTGGAGATACTTGATGATAGCGCGGTAGTCAGTTGTGTCTAATTATATCACCAGAGAATACCTCTTTGTTATTTTGCTGCCTGCAGAATTTTGCTGCCTGGTTGTGTATTTGGTTCAAATGCAGTATGTAAGCATGGAAAGTATTGAACGTAATACATGAAAACCATTCAGGTGTTAGTGTTTCCTCGACGATCGATTTCCTGCTGATTGCCTGTAAATGTGTGCTGATGATGTATAAACAGAAGTAGAATTTCCAGAATTGCCTTAAATTACACAAAAAGAATCCAATTTCGTGTCCACTGCCAGAAGCACTGATTGCTGTCTCGGTTACGTATTAAAGATATAGATCTCAGATACTGTTTCGAAATTACATGTTTTCTTTTGTTTGCTGATTAACGCCCCAATCAGAAAAGTCCAGTTATATGTCGTCGGTCTGTAAATAATCGAGTCTGGAGCGAACTAGTGAGTGATGGACACCAGGAGCATCTACGCAATTGGGAGCCTGACCACCCGATCCCGTTAGTCGCCTCTTACAACAAGCATAGTCGCCTCTTATGACAAGCATGGGTTGCTAAAGGTCAATTCTAATCCGGATCTTCACGGGTAACCCAAATCAGTCGCATCTTGCGACCAGTTATGAGATGCTGGGAACACATTCAATCCCTAGTCCCCAGGGGAAATGACATTTGTACATATCCACAATTGTAATCAGGTGTTGTGAATTAAAGATTCAATGTGCGTTGGTTTGAACTGTATTGTAAAATAATAAATCCTTGAGATTGGCAATGATAGCAACGTTTTCTTAAACTACACATGAGTCCACAGGGTCGTGAATTTATTGAACAATATAGAACTTCGTGACTGACAAGGGTATTTACACGGGCGACTTGTAAAAAATTGCGCCATGAATCAAGAACTGACGTTTAGCGGCAAGTTAGTCCGGTAGGATAGTGGTGTACAAAGATGAACAATCAAATGTTTCGATATAGTGTACGCTGGATCTATTCTGAAATTGCGAAAATTGAAACACATCTTTTGAGGTTTTCAGAATCCACATGGTATTAATTCCACTTCTGTAAATATAACGAAACTCCTTCCTTGATTTCATTAAGGCTTAACTTTTAAACAGGGATTCAGTGGTACATATGCTGGATCCAGCAACATAGCTTTCTTTGTACTGTATTTATACTGTCGTGGAATCCAGTACGACAGAGAAAGGGCATTTGTTTCAGGCTTTAGAGTCAACCCAACATGAAAAGAGAGAAACAGTTTTCATAACACACGGATGTTTTGTCTGACAAAATATATCCCGATTCCTTGTGTTAAGCTCTGTAAAAATTCTGAGGACTTGATAATTTGCTTTGAAGGGCATCTATTGTACATGTAATATCAGCCATCAAAATAGAACTGTTGTGTCTTTATAAACCATTATGTTATATAAAGAAATTGAATAAATGCCAGACGAGAACTTTTAAGAATTTCTTTTCGGCTTCACAACATGAAACATTGATTTAATTATTAGCACATCTGACCAGCACGACGCCACTCTTACAAGGAGCCCCTGATTGTCACGTATGTGGATGGCCTATTCAGATATCCAACCACTGGTAATCTGTTTTGATTAGAAATATCAAGTTAATCTTAACTGACGGTGACAAGAAATAGGAGATCTATCCAATTTCCCATGGATAATTGATAAAGGAACTTCAAAGGAGACATTTTTAGAGCTGTGACCAATAAATGTTGTTGGTCTATTTTTTCATTTTGTCTTCAAAATATTCCCTGTGATCCCATATGGTAGTTGAGTTGTGTTTACATTTACAACACCGTTGGGACCCGGGGTAGAATGTGTCCCCAGCATGCCATTGCTAGGCGTAAAAGGCGACCAAATTGGGCATTCGTTTGCCAAGGGTTTCGTCCCTGTGTCGGCAAAGGAAGGGCGTCTGGAGGTTGAGGACGCCCGAGCCGACAATAGAGTTCCTTAGTCAACACAAAATTTTGACCTTACTAAATGACCGGCTGGTCATGCCAAGCCCCGTCATTATTGTGTTGCACGATTTGGTTAAAACGTTGAAATGATTTGTTTTAGTCTTGGCCAAATGTTATTTTACTTAAATTTCAAATGTTTAGTTTCAATTTTTAATTTGCCTATTAGAGTCGTATGCTCACAAGGCAGTGGCTCAGGGGCCATTCTGGTGGATTCTATTGGTCTGATTGAGTATACCATTCCTGTATCCCTATGGTAACAGTTTGCTGGAAAACCGCTTACATATGGCATCGCCCCTTTTGGCGCTCTGTAGTAAGCAGGGAACCATGTGTAAAAAAGATACTAAAAAACCAAACGGCAACTATCAGAATCTGATTGATCTGATGGCGATATAGTGAGCAGGTTATTGTATTCTGAAGGGGGTTCTTGGTTAGCTGTTCTTCTCACAAGAACCCTCATTTCAGCATGGGTACAATTAGAGACCGTGATCACAGTCTAGCTGAAGAAAACGATTGACGAAATTGTATGTGAACTTAAGAGTCAAAGTGTCATTGAAGCCAAAAGAAGAACGTGTCTTTCCACCCAGGGGCGGTCGGGTACCCTTGAGGTTAAAGCGTTCGCTCATCACGTAGCAGACCCGGGTTCGATTCCCAAAATGTGTGAAGCCCATTTCTGGTGTCCTCCAACGTGATATTGCTGGAATATTGCTAAAAGCGGCGTAAAACCATACTCACTCACTCTTTCTATCCAACACTTATTTTTTTACTTTTAATACAACGGTTCTACCAAGTTTCTACATGCTTGTGGACCTCTACATCCCACGACCTACTCGCTGTTTTAAATGTCAGAAATTTGGACATGGGCAGAATTCACGCAGATGTCACACTACTTGCTTCAGATATGGTATAATTGACTATGAAGGAAATACCTGCACTCAACCTTTGAGAAGCCCGAACTGTCAAAGTGATCAAGTTTCAGTCAATTGTACAAAAGTTTTAATGTGAACAAAAGACCCGCTTCAAAGATGCCAGGACACAACAGTATATTTTTATGCTTCTGTAGTTAAAACAGTTAAAACGGGTCTAACAGCCTCAATTCACTGTCGGACAGATCTGTCATGGACAGTAGGAGACCCGCCAAAGCAAATTTCTCAAATAGAAATTAACAAACCTGAATCAAACAAAGTTACAGCTCCAACGGAAACGGAAACAACCCCCAAAACTATAGCAAAAAATAATGCTGAAATTCCGAAAAAGAAAAATCAATATGACCGAGTGTCAAAGGCACTCAGAGAAACTGTGCAGCTCTTCAACAGCTATTGGTTGCTCAAGGATAAGGAAACGGAAGTGTCCCCTCACATGAGCACTGGTGGTCGTACAAGTGATCACTCGCCTCAAAAGAAAGGCAGGCGTCGATCCCCTGTTACTCCGCCTTAATGAGTAACACAAATTACTTAATTCAGTGGAATTGCAGGTCTCCGAGTGAATAACACTTGTTAATACAAGATTATAAGCCGTCAGCAATCTTGTTCTAAGTGACGTTTCTTAAACATATGTACATATTTGACCTAAGACAGTACAACTGTCATTTGTTTTCTTGATAAAGCGGGGGGAGACTGTACCATATTAGTCAGGCAGGACGTCATCCATATTGGTGTTCATCTAAATACTTATCTTCAAGCTGTTGCTATCCGCCTTACATTGGATATTGCATTAACTTTGTGCTCTTTATGATCAGCTCCCTAAGCCCTGCATGATCATGGGCGATTTTAATGGGCATAACCCCACTGTGGGGAAGTTCAAATACAAACAATAAGGGGAAAGTCATTGAAGGTTTCATTTCTGATAATAATTGTTATATAATGATGATTCAAGCATCCTTTTACATCCTGCCACCATCTATCTCTCACAGATTCAAACGTTTACAATAATTTGAATGGTCTGTGCATGCTGACATTTGATCACTTCCGTACTGTACTAAAATCTATGATACCGGATTAAACAATCCATCATCAAGGTGGAATTTTTAAAAGGACAATTTAACCTTGTATGACATGCTATGTGCTGAAAACATAAAAACTGACGAGTGTACCAGATCACATCCAGTTGTTTTCGGGTCAACTGAACAATATTGCTAACCAAACAATTCCTAAGTCCTCTGCAAATCCTCATATTCGCGAACCATGGTTTAATAACGACTGTAAACAAACAAGAAAAAAATTCCGCAAACATCTTATTGTTCACAACTTACATAATGTTAAAGTTACTAGTACCAGGTATTATAAACAAATGGAGCATCAGTCTTGGAGGAAGTTAATAACGTATAAATCTGACATTGCAGATAAACTTGGCAAAAAGCTTGCCAAAAATTACATAATTCCATACCAGAACTTGGCCGGGATCAAACTGATCTCTCAAGTTATCGCCCTATATTTTTAACCAGTTGTGTTTGTAAAACCATGGAACGAATAGTAGATAATAGATTAGCATGGTATTTGGAAACCAACAATCTTATTACTAATATTCAATGTGTTTTTCCGGAAAAATAGAAGTACTATTTACTATGATTAGAATCCTTTGTTAGATATGTTATAGTAAGCAAACAACGCCTAGTATCACCTAGCAAGTCTATGATTCTACCCGAAAGGATCCACATGTTTTTGGTTTGAGGGGTCGTTTACCTCATTTTATATCACAGTTTTTAACAGACAGGCAATGTCAAGTCCGAGTGGGTTCAACCCAGTCTGACCATTTTTTCAGGATTAGGGTGTCCCACAAGGCAGTGTTTTGTCTGTCGCTTTACTAAGTATAAAAATATATGGTCTTCAAAGGTTTTAAGTGATTTGGTAGATGGATCACTTATCGTGGATGATCTTAATGTTTCTTTTTGTGGTAAAAATATGCAAACCATAAAGAAGCAATTACAAATCTGTCTCAATAAAATTGTACAGGTCCTTGATCATTTCAAAACTTAATTACGGCTCCATCGTCTATGGTGGAGCATGTAAAAGTAAATTACAAAAACTAGATACTATGCATCACTGAGGCCTAAGGTTTAGCCTTGGAGCGTTTAGATCAATGGTCTAAAACTGTCCTAACAATGCGTCACTCAGTTATATTCTAATCAGTCAAATCCAGCTTGTACTTGCTTAAATAATCATATTTACGAAGATATTTACCACTTGTTCCACCAGTTCTGAATCAAATCTGCCATTTCTGCTTCTAATATTAAACTTAAAGTATTAAAATGCTAAAGCCAGTGGTCGACCTTACATGAACTAACTTAAGAAATCAGAAACAAATCAACTACTTTATCAACAAGAATACAATCAATTAAAAAAACTCCTTTGGCACTCACAAATCTATACTTACGGATGGATCCAAAGATGGTGGCGCAATTGTTAGTGCCACTATCATTGTATCCAGAACAACATCTTCAAGAATACCAGATAACAGATCATTTATTTCACAGCAGAAGCAAATGCCATTTTAACAGCTCTAAAATACATCACTAACCAATCTAGATATAAATAGTTCATAATATTTTCAGATTCTTATTCGTGTATTCGGGCTATTAAAATATGTAATGTACACATCCTCTTTTACTTGAAACTTTCGAATTATTTAATAATTTTGCTACTGGTCAATATGATATCGTCGTTTGTTTGTTACCAAGGAAAAAAGCAGAGCTCAACAAATCTGACACCACTTCTTCTCCCATACAGTTATTGTAAACCTGTAATTAGATGAAGTGGGACGCCCAAGTAGGTATAAATAAATAACATGTATTTAAACCAACAATCGGTTAGACCGCCTTGAGTTGTCAGTCCAGATTTGAGGAGGTCATTCTTAGACAATGTCGTATTGGCCACTCTCGCTGTACACATGAATATTTATTGAAAGGTGATGATCCTCCATTTTGTTTCATCCATGAAGGATTTTTTTAATCTAAATTGTCATTTAAGTCTGGTTAGTTTTCAAAGAAATCTGACAGTTACATAAATTTTAGTTGATACGTTATATATAAACTAAAGAACTGTTCATAATTGGCAGAATAAATGTGAAAACTGAGGCTGTGTCCTTGAAGGTGGATGAAGTAAGACCACGTCATTCAAAGCAGATTCATTCCTACCACGTTTTTCATCGTAGAAAATGTATCTTTTTAAAGTTTGACTGAATTTACCAATAATCGCAAACACTTGAAGGAAGGACGTACATCATGCTGGGGTCAATGCAGGTAGCTAAAGTACTGTTAGTCCCCATGGTCCCCAGTATAGCCCGTTTTTATATTGTTTTGATAAATAATAGTTATTTTTACATGCCCTCAAACTAGTTTTAAATAAATCTGTGACATTCTGGTCAATGCACCGTCCTTCGACGACGGGATTGTATGCAGTCTAAACACATTTGTTATTATAGTATCAATTTGTCTCGTCACGATATGGCTGAATTATTGCACATTCACACTCACTCACATTCTACACACACCATATAAATACTCTTTGCACCTATTCGTTCTCTGAAATAAGGTAGTAAACACACGCACACGTGCACGAACGCACACACGCACGCACGCACGCACGCACGCAGGCACTCACACACACACACACAACTCTTCGTCTTGCAAACGCATCTCCGTCGCCTCTACTCCAGCCTATGGACGTTGGATGTTTTGGTCTTTTCAAGGGAATTTACAACGTCCTCAGACATAAATTCATCAGGGAACATGTAAGGTCTGGAATTGACAGATATTCAACATGCGAAGCTGCATGCAAAGCCTACTGTGCTACCCTCTCACAAATTAATCTCCAGTCTGCGTTCAAGAAATGCAGCATGTACCCATTTAACAGTGATGTAGATAAACAGAGCACATTTCTCCCATCAATTATTTTCAAGACAAGTGCCAAGACGTCTACTACATCTTCCACAACAACAATTTCGACGACGTCGACGACAGTACCATCCACCAGGTGTACCAGGTTCTTTAGAAACGCTGACAATAGACCCTAACCCCACAAAGAAAAGAAAGGTCCTGAGTTCGGTTGTTCGGTTCGGTTCGGAAAAAGCAATAACTGAGGACATTATCTTGGCCAAAATAGTGGCACATAAAGAAAGCCAAATCAACAGAAAGTCTACTAGACTTCTACTGTTTGAAGAAATACTACGCCCACTTCCGGACCATCTGGTGTCACTAACGCGGCAGTTCTTGATTACAAACTCGAAGAATCGCAGCGTGATGAGAGTGAACTTTGCTGCAAGTGCAAAAAGTGGCAGCGAGAAGTACGGCAATGTTCATCCCTCATATTTGTGAAATTGGCACAAAGCAAACGCCCCGTGTGTTCACACTGGACTCATCCGATCTATTGCACCAGTCAGGTGTTTTAGACGAAATGCAGAGTTTTGGTGTCCCTGCCATGACGAGTGCTAGTAATATGCATTATAATTGTGTAAATATTTTCTGAGTTTGTATCAAATTATTCAAATTTTGACACTTTTTTATTTGGAGTTGTCACAATAGTCACTGACATCTTAAGACTTATTGAAAGTAGTAGATGACGAAATACACACTGACAAGATGAGTTTTGAGAAAAGATGTAAACACAGTGAACATGACAATAATGAGGACAAATGAGAATGATCTTTAAGAAAGACGAGCCAAACGTTAACAATTTTGCAAATTCCCTGAAAAAAATATCGAAATTTCTTGACTTGTATAGTCGGAATCATACTCATGAATCGCTCATATGGAAAACGGAGTAGAAATTACATGACTTATATCGTCGGAATCGGACTCATGATAAAGTCAGAATCGTACAATATTTTATCGACTGTGTTTTTGGTCGAGATTTCTCATGAATGTGTAAAGGGCTTTGTCTCTTTTACTTATATGTATGGTAACCGCCATTAACACTCGTGAATCGAATTCGTGTTCCTGTACATGTTTTCTCGTCAACATTAGAACGTTCTGTTAAGTAATATGCTTTTAAAAAGACATTCGTTTCCTTTTTGTCATACACTGGACCATTTAGAAATGGAATAAGTCAGTGTGCAAAAAACATTTTTGAGTTGATTTTGCACCACTTTTTTACGCAAATTGTGTGGGTGGTGGACCCTTTTCGTGAATACCTGGTGTCATCATATTTTCCGTCATCGATTTATATACTTAGTAACTTTCACGACAATTTTGCCTTGGATTCGTTTTGGCGGATAATCGAGATTGGTTATTCTCTGGCGTTAACGTTATATATTTAGATGCATGATAGCACCATTATTTCAGCTGTCTTTGGTATGTATTGGAACCGGCAGTGTTTAGTGTGTCAGATAAAGGCATGCATCTGAAGCCAGACCAATCGTAAGTTCATTCACGTTATTGGCGAAGAACGGAAAGTGCCGCTCTGCGGTCTGTCATCTTTGAGAAGTTGATGTCTTCAGAGGTATCGATTCGGATTGGTTTTGTGTTTTTTCTCTGAAAGAAACATCAGATCCCTCTCAGACTGGTCTTCTGTGAATGATACTTGCAAAGCGTTATAGAATATTACATCTGTCACAGACTGAACCTGTGTCAATCTCTGTGGCGATGAGGTTGCTGTTTCCTGATGATGAATGCTATGATAAGAACCCGATGTAGGTACAGATGAAACCTGCACTTATTTAGCGCGTGTGTGTGCGTCGGGGCATGTATGTCCGCTTATAGTAGCCCTGACTAATGTTGGCTTTATTGTGCTAGCCTACTGAGATACAGTTCCGCAGTTTAACATAGAAAGACACACTATATTGGCTCCGTTCCGACCAGTTCTTGTTTATCCCCTTATTGCCGAGCGCCAGACACGGTAAACTCGAACATTAGATATAGGAACAATTAGAAGTCATCACTCCATGAACATGTCGATGACATTACCTTGAGGAAAAATACACACTTGGTTGTCAACAGTGTGATTTAGGAAACGTTAATGAAGACAACATAAATGTCAACGTGAGATAAGGAAGGGTTCAAATAAAATACATCGCGATAATTTACGTACACCGATATGAATCGTAATTTTGACAAATGCATGTTGAACATTCTTGACAAGAAGGGTATTGCTTTAATATTGAACAAAAAGACATTCAGGAGATCCATGCATGTATTTTAGCCTTAAGCTTCGTACTCTGATGTACTCGCGCACTTTGTGTACTTTTTTATACTTTACTTTTGTACACAGTTAAGTACGTTGTAACACATGCCCTAGATCATGTTTTGGTACATTAGCATGTGTTGTTGTTGATTAATTCGAAAACAATACCACTAAACAGAGACGATAATGGCACAACTGAACATTGTATCAGCATTATTCTTGGCTATAGTCTGTTACAAAAAGAATATTTTCTTGGCGATAGTTTTTCACAAAAGATCACACTCGTGGTGATACATTTTAGTTTTTTGTGTTCAAATTTAGAGTTGTTTTTATGTTCATCACATTTGACTCAAGTCATTGTGCGAATTAAAAGGTAGCCAAAAAAGTTACGTCTTATGATCAAGCCCCGACATGGACACAATGTTTGAAGTTCCGGCTATGATCTCTTGAAAATTGTTGAAAGGGATGTAAAACTATATTGACTCACTCGATCACATGTCACCAGGAAGCATTAATAAAAAGACCCCACTATTGGCACCCGTCTCTACTTACAGAAGAAACTGTAGAAAGATAAGGGCAGCGGTTTTTTTAAGAGCTGTAGGGACTATGATGCTAAGTAATTCCTCAGCTTATCCCCAGAGCAGAGTTAAGCCACATTTTCCATACCTTCACTGAACACCAAATATTTTGATACGGGCTTGTTGTCCACGGAATGTACAATTAGGTTTAATGGTATTTCGGTCATGAGAGATCTATCCCTGGCTCAATAAAAACATTCGGAACAAAAGCAATAATATTAAACTAAAAGGCAACACTGCCTGGAGTTTTCACAACAGAGAGGAGTGTCATATGAGGAGAATGGCAAACACACAATTCTGTTTTTCATGTTCTTCATTTCCTTTACAGCCATCAATGCATGTACGGGAAGCTTGTCTTAAAAATGACAACCAGATTTAGATCACAGTACATCCACTAGTTTTCTTGTCCGCGTATGTAAAAGATACTCAGGGACACACTGGTGCAGATGACTCCCGTGTTAGTGGAACAACACCATGTAGACACATAACGGCTCGGTATAGAATTGGTCTTCAACAACACAGGCTTGTCGTAAGAGACGACTAAAGTGATCGGGTGGTTAGGCTCACTGACTTGATTGACGCACGTCATCGTATCTCATTTGCGTAGATCGAGGCTCATGATATCAATCACTGACTTGACTGATCCAGACTCGATTGTTTACTGACCGCCGCCATACAGCTGTAGGCATAATCTGTTGTCCTCACATCGGCTACAAATGTCAATGGCCATCTTCCCGTATAATTATCATTACTTCTGCTTGTACTTGCTTGAGTCGATAGTTCCTGGCCTGCATGATGTTTATGATGATGAAGAGTTGTGTCTCTTTCATGTCAAGTACAGTCCGGACCCACGTGGCTTGCGATTCCATTGAGAGACACCATTATTCCCCTCCTTATCGGTCATAATGGTATCGACTTGACTGTCACATCTATTCATTAGTCTCGTTTGGTAAGAACGTGATATCAAGGAAATTGATGGCATTTAGCGGATAACTACCACAGGTATGTTTCACTTCGAAGTGTATGCTGTGTTTCCTGACGAAAAGCATTAATGTACATCCAGGTTGTAGTGTGAATCAGATAAGGGTACACGCACCTGTCAGGTGTTATTTCTTCAGTTTATAGCCCCCTGGATAGCAACGGTATGCTCCCAGGCATGCCCGACACACATCAACAGTACATGTGTATGCACCCAAGCACTCCCGACCCTCCAGCAACATTATGCCCTCATGCATATCGGACCCACTACAGCAACATGCTGCTCGTCACTTTACTTGACACTAGTGGTCAGGCTCGCTGACTTGGTTGACGCATGTCATCGATCCCAATTGCGTGGATCGATGCTCATGATATTAATCACTGGATTGTCAGGTCTAGACTCGATTATTTACAGACCGCCGTCATATAGCTGGAATATTGCTGAGTGCGGCGTTATACAACCAATCAAAAACCCAATAACTTGGCACTACAACAACATCCAATTCGACTCTCTCCTTGACACTACAGCAATATGCTCCTCGCTACTATTCTTGACACTACCGCAACATGCTGCTCGCTTGTATAGTTGACACTACAGCAACATGCTTCTCGCTAGTATACTTGACACTACCGCAACATGCTGCTCGCTGCTCGCTGGTATAGTTGACACTACAGCAATATGCTGCTCGCTACTATACTTGACACTACCGCAGCATGCTGCTCGCAACTATACTTGACACTACAGCAATATGCTGCTCGCTACTATCCTGGACACTACCGCGACATGCTGCTCGCTACTTTACTTGACACTACAGCAACATGCTGCTCGCTGGTATAGTTGACACTACAGCAACATGCTGCTCGCTACTATACTTGACACTACAGCAATATGCTGCTCGCTACTATCCTGGACACTACCGCGACATGCTGCTCGCTACTTTACTTGACACTACAGCAACATGCTGCTCGCTAGTATACTTGACACTACAGCAACATGCTGCTCGCTACTATACTTGACACTACAGCAACATGCTGCTCGCTGCTCGCTGGTATAGTTGACACAACAGCAATATGCTGCTCGCTACTATACTTGACACTACAGCAACATGCTGCTCGCTACTATACTTGACACTACAGCAACATGCTGCTCGCTGGTATAGTTGACACTACAGCAACATGCTGCTCGCTACTATACTTGACACTACCGCAACATGCTGCTCGCTGGTATAGTTGACACTACAGCAACATGCTGCTCGCTACTATACTTGACACTACCGCGACACGTTGTTCGCTACTATACTTGACACTACAGCAACATGCTGCTCGCTACTATACTTGACACTACAGCAACATGCTGCTCGCTGGTATAGTTGACACTGTTGACCTGTTAGGTGTTATTTCTTCAGTTTATAGCCCCCTGGATAGCAACGGTATGCTCCCAGGCATGCCCGACACACAGCAACAGTACATGCTGCTCGCTACTATACTGGACACTACCGCGACATGCTGCTCGCTACTATACTTGTCACTACAGCAATATGCTGCTCGCTACTATACTTGACACTACAGCAACATGCTGCTCGCTACTATACTTGACACTACAGCAACATGCTGCTCGCTACTATACTTGACACTACAGCAACATGCTGCTCGCTACTATACTTGACACTACAGCAACATGCTGCTCGCTACTATACTTGACACTACCGCAACATGCTGATCGCTAGTATACTTGACACTACAGCAGCATTTGCTGTTATGCACAGTTATGCACTTTCATTGATGATATACCCAAACCTAGAGAATTCTGTTCAGAGAGCTTCATGCTCTACGTAGAAACAATCGATGACGAGACCACTGCACACTAGGTATTGATAATATACACATGGGTAAATGTCATCATGCCACGAGCTGTATGCAAATGCATAAAACTTAGAGATAGGTTTTATTTTCTGTTTTAAAAATGTCAATTACTTATGTGATGTTCACAGTATGGCCTGTAGTGCCTACGTTACATTGAATCCTTTGCTTCAAGTTTCAGAAAAGGCTTATATTGTGCTGTTTGTATCAGTTCATTTATATGCAAAGTCGAGCTTAAGGCCTAAACTCGTTTCAAAATTTAATTAAACAAGACCCATTTAACCATCATGTAATTCAATACTTTACCTTTGTGGAATATATACTGAACCGCAAAAGAAACGTCACCATGGATAGATATATGAGAAAACTTACTTGTCCAAACACTGTAAACATACTTTGAGACATATTAAAAAGATGAAACCTGACAAAACGGATAATCAAGGTTGAAATTAAAATGTCAAATGTTCTTAAAGTGAAACACTAGTCTCTGAGAAAATGGCATCACAAGTCAGGATCTCGTGTGGCCTCCATGTGCATTGATGACTGACGTGCAACGTCGATACATGGAATGGATAAGGCGGTTGATGAAGGCCATAGGCTCTTGAGCCCACACTCTGAGGAACGCCTAACGCAGTTCAGCTGCAGTTGTCGGCCTTTTACGACATTCAGCCGTCTTTGAATCTCGTCCCACAGGTGCTCAATGGGATTTAAATCGAGACTGAGGGCAGGCTACTGCATGGTTCTGATGTCATTATCCTGGAGGAAGTCTCTTGTTGCTCTCGCAGTGTGGGCACGGGCGTTATCATGCTGAAACTCGTGGTTGCGGTGACGTGCCAAATGAGGTATGGCGTGTTGTCTCAAGACTTGATCAATGTACCGAGCTGCTGTGACACCATTGCCTCTCCCTGGACCAATGTTCTGGAAGACCACAGGGCCGACCTTCTGTGCAAGACAAATTCCACCCCCACACCATGATTCTCGGACAACCTCACGAGTCTCTCTCAACAACAAAAGCATCTGAATAACGTTTCCCACGGCGTCGCCAGACTCTCTCTCTCTCTCTCTCTCTCTCTCTCTCTCTCTCTCTCTCTCTCTGCCATCTGCTGTTGAGATACAGTAACGGCCGGCTCTCTTCTGAGAAGAGGACGCTTCTCCACTGCTGGTGGCGCCAATGCGGGTGCTGTGTTGCCCACTGAAGACGGTCCCGACGATGACATGATGTCAGAATGGGTCCTCGGTGTGGCCTGTGAGAGTGGAGGTGTTTGCTCGTCAATCGTCGACGCACGGTGTCCGCACTAATGTGTCGCTGGTGTGTCCCCATGGTCTGTCGAGCAGTTTCCTCAGCAGTAACAAAGCGATCTTGAAGATGCTGTCGCAAAATCTGACGATCCTGACGTCGGGTGGTGACCCTTGGTCTTCCACTACGTGGTCGGTCATCTGTAGTGTTGGTGGTCTGGTACCGTTGCTGGAGCCTGTATATTGTCCTTACGTGGACTTGAAATGCATTGGCTACTTGCCGGGCGGTGTGTCCAGCTTGCAATCGTCCAAGGGCTTGATGTCGCTAATTTCTTGTCAATCTTGGCATGGGGTAGCAATTCAATAACGAATGAATGTTGTCCGACCTGGGTGGATGTTACAGGGCAAGAAATGGGAGAACGCACGGAACTCACATGCATCGGGTTACCATGGCCGTTGCCGTGATGCGTTTGGGCGATGGGTTTTATTGTTATCTGCTTTTTTCAAATTTCATTTTTCCGGACAAGGTAATGTTAAATTTTAGAAACTTTGACTTAAATTACCCAAATATATAAATGACAACTTTTCCTGCAATGTTACTTTGGGTGACGTTTCTTTTGCGGCTCAGTATATAAAGTGATGCTGCAATATGACATAGTATGTCTTCAGATATAGTTGTGCACTCATCACGCATCAATACTATCGAACTTTGGCTTGACTCATGAAGTCATGAAGATACATATGTCCATTCCACTTTTGCATTGGATTCCAAAGCTTCGTAAAATCCGTAACTAAGAGAAGAGATATATATTGAAGGATCCAACAAAATCACCACAAGACCCTGTCTCGAAGATTAGCCATAATCTATTATACAACCAAGGAAGGACTTTCCGCATATTCACAGAGCGTAAATGAGACAAGTGGAATTAATACCATGTTGGTTCTCAAAAACTCAATGGATTTTGCTTGTCCTTTCCAATCTCAGAAAAGAGTTAAGTTCAATCCTGACAAGACCTTTGACTTTTCCACACACTACTACACTTAACAAAAAACTTCAATCCTTGATCCATGAGGCATTCATCACAGAATGTTTGTCCATAGATATACTTACATCTCTACCTTCAAAGGTTCAGGACAAAGGTTCTTCAAAGGTTCGTATAATGTAAATGCCATCTTAAGTTTATCAAGAAAACAATATGTTAAATGCTGGACTAGAAACAATCTACATGAAATTATGGGATAGGATATTTAGGTAAGACGTAGGCGAACCCCACTTATACAAATTCTGCTTCCCACTTTGTTGATCTGCTACTGTATGCAATAAAATCGGAATTTCTAAAAAAGCAAATTTGGCCTAGATGTTTAACACTCTGGGAGTGAGTGACCATTTGAGTTTCACGGGTGGGTGGTGGTATGAATGGGTATGTGTGTGAGTGTGAGTGTGTGTGTGAGTGTGAGTGTGTGTGTACGGATGAGTGTGTGCGTGCGGATGAGTGTGTGCGGGCGGATGAGTGTGTGCGGGCGGGCGGGCGTGCGGGCGGGCGTGCGGGCGTGCGGGCGTGCGGGCGTGCGAAGCACAAACATAAATAGGTGCTTTTCTTTTAAAATTAATAACAAAAAATCGAACTGAAATCTTTTTTCTTCGTCGAGTTCCTCCCACCACTCAGCGTCCCGACCTTAAGACCCCCTTGCAGAAGTATTTGAAGATGCTCTTTTGCTGGATGTGAGCTCGCCTTACAAGAGGTCCTTCGGTGTTGTACCGCCCTCAATGCGACGAACGCAGGCAAGCCAGTGTAGTCGGCGCTGTTGGAGCAGGGTGAAGACACTTAGGATCGTGGCATGGGAAAAAGAACGTCGCTGTTTGTAACTCGGTCATTTCAGCTAATGACGAGGATGCACCACAGGCTGCGCACGTGGAAGGCGTTGAGTTCCTTTTCTTGTCCAGATGCTCAGTCTGGTGGGTTTGGCACTATGCCATTCCATCTGTTGATTTCAGCATCCAAAGACAGATTGTCTGTTATGATGGAAGCGAGGTAGGTGAACTGTCTCATCACCTCCAACTTGTCAATGTTGATGGGGATAGCTGTAAGCTGCTTGATGCTGTGGTTCATCATGTTTGTTTTGTCTTCTCTTTGTCTTTGTTGAGTGGGTTGCCATAGCCTATTCATCAAAAGCAGAGGTCGTCACTTACTTTAGCTTTTGCCTTCACATCCGATCTCGTGTGGGGTAGACATCCCTACTTTACACAACAGCAGATGTCAAAAGCCTCAGACGACGAGCTATCAAACTGCATGGAACCTTTCATGTCAGTTTGGAGTGACTCAATCATATTGGGTAACCACTCTTGGCACGCAATGTCAAAGGGTTATGTGGGGTTAATGAATTTGACAGATTGGGTTCTGCTCTCTTCACTTTTCCTGCAGCTGACGATCTAGATCATGTCAGTCGAGAATCTTTCTTCCCTGAATCCACACAGATTTGGGATACACCATTTCAGCATGTGTCTGTAGTCTGTTCAGGATCAAACAAGCGAAGAGCTTTCCTGCGATGCTGTGTACTGAGAGCTTGCAGGGTCTTCTGATAGGGGTATTATTTGAATTCTCTTATCACTTTGCATCTTTTAAATAGTCAGTGACAGGGATGAGCTCGCAGGAGTGGGCATTAAGCCAATCAGGTTCCTCCTGCTTCTTCCCAAATGCTGAGAATGAAGCGTCATTGAGAGTGTCTCAGATGGCCAAATCTCTGCTTGGCATCTCCCTCCGGAGGTTCTGTAACCAGATAATCATACAGGGCATCAGTAAAGGAGTCTAATCTGTGTGCGTGTGAGGTCTTGTTCACATCTATACGAGTCTTTCCCTCCAGCTTAGTGAGGTGCATCCTCTTAGGCTGGAATCTGACCCTGCAGCAGACCAATGAATGGTCAGCACTGTGGTACATAAATGTGATAAGCACGTTACTGATCAGGTAACACTGTGTTGTGGTTATCAGGTCCAGCTGGTGCCAGTGCTTTTACCAGGATGTCTCCAGGACACCTTGTGCCGAGGTTCAGTCTGGAAGAAGGAATCGATGCTGCACAGACTGCGGTTTACACAACTCGTTCATTCATCTTGGCAATACCATATTGTGCCTGACAACAGGGATTCGTGGTCAGTACATAATCTTTCATTGAAGTCGCCGAGCAGTAACAGCTGTTCTTGACTGGTGATCATTGATAATGGTCTCGGGATGGTGATACAACTGGAACTTGTCCTTTTGGGTAGGAAGAGCACCCTGCAGCACCGTGCTTGCTGGTTTGGTCAGCTCCTGTAGCATGTCCACTTGCAGTCTTTAGAGTTTGTTGTTGATGACAGCACTCTTGGTAACATCACTCGTCTCCCAGAGGTCCATTGACAATCCGGCCGTCCAGCATTTTCAACCTAAGAGCTGGCTTCTGGAGTTTATTTCTCCCTTCTTTGTAGTCTCATTTGGTGCAAAGTTTACAGTCCTCGTGTCAGGTGTGCCAGAGCACAAAAGATTGATCCTTTCCACCATTGGAAGAATCCCCTAGTGCCATATTCTACGCCATTAAAGCTAGGCTTTATCACTGGCAGACTCCTGCTTCCTGGATTGGGCCCTTGACTGTTAAGTGATTCTGGAGCTACCTTTCCAGGGTGCAGGCTTGGGCAGCTTGATGTCCGTGCAACAGGTACCCCCTCTCCATGTGTCGCTGATAGATAAAAGGGAAAGGCAAAATGCAATACTATTTGGCATCAGAGGCGTCGCAATAGCAACCTGGAGGGCGTTGAAGACAACAGCATACTGTCTAAGGGAATCTCACTTCAGATTTCCCACAACCTTTCCCATTGATGGGAACAGCCGCAAGGCAGTGAGGCTTGGAATGAGAGTTTTCCTTCTTCTGTGAGAGCCAAGGGTGATGAGACACCTTTGCCCAAAGCATCTGGTTGCGGGTGCCAGTTTGCCATTTGTCCACAATGGCTCCCGAGCTTTCAGTCTTGGTCAGGTCACAGTTTAATAAAAAGAAGTTGTGAATAAAAATATGACTTCTCAATAATTAATACACACTGTCTAAAAGAAAAGGATACAGTATGTTTTTCCTTCAATGAGAGGCATATGTTAGACAGGAGCTTGACTATTTTTTAAGTAACAAAATACACATATTGTACCCATTTGGGGAATCGAACCCGGGTCTTGGGCGTGACGAGTGAAGGCTCTAACCTTCGCGAACATTTATATAAAATCATGCAAATGAGCTACTCGGAATCGTACACTGGACATTTATTATTATTATGGAAAGGATTTTGTCGTTTCATTGACACAATGTAGCGTACATTTGTGTATGCACTAGGTTACCAAAACTGAATAAATGGTGAAATTACACATTTCTATGAACAAATGCACAATGATATTTGTTATAGCTTACAACATTCGACAGGATCAAGAGGACACCCCACATGATACCTTATTTCCATCAATATCACACCAGTGTCAGGCTGTAGTACATTTCTGTCAGTACTCTCCCTCTTTTCTGCCAATATTAAATCAAAGGCAGGGTGTAGGATATGTCGCAGTACTTTCCCTACTTTCTTACATACTCAGAGATCATGATCAAACGGAGCCTTGTCAACTCAGGTAGACATGCTATCTTTTGACAACTCATGAAGTGTATCAAAATATGGTGTAATGCCTTGTGGTTGAAACGTTGGCTCCTCACCTCGCCCACGCCTGGTCGATCATGGTTATAATATAAGATGCTCATTATATCGTCAAATAAGTTTCGAATTAACGAAGATTTAACTAGCATGAAATTAGTTAACGGGAGAAATATCTTCAACATTATGTGACCAAATACTATTTGACAACATTTAATATGGAATCACTATTGCTTGTAATTAAATGTAGGATATAATGATATGGAAAACTTTACCTTAAGTCGCATGTTAATATCTACAACACCTAGGAGATCACTGATAAAAGAATATAAGTTCCAATATGTAATGTTCACTCTTTGGAGGACATGGGTAGCTATACCGATGCACAGAACCAGAAGTTTAGTCAAGTCCGTTACTGCGGTCACCAGTGAGTTATCACCTCTTTCCATTGAGTTTCATCTTGGCATCCCCGATGTTTAAAACTAACCTGTTATTCAGGCCCTACGATAAGGTGTCCACACAACGAGGCAACCTTTGTCTGGGCCATTGTGTTTATCCTGATTACCAGATTGGTATCCTCATTTACGACTTGGAATTCTGCGTTACGTGGCAGAAAATGGCTTCCCTTTTATTGTTGCATCAGCATATTCGGTAAGGGGGGTAATTCAAATTTAATCTTAATTAAATCGCACAGGCTTTTAGATACAGTGTTGATTTACAACAAGTCAACGCCGTTCAATAGAAAGAAACGCTTAACTATAATCTTCTTGATTCGTGTAATTGTAATGTAGTTAACATCCAGTGTGTTTACCGAAAGTTTGTGAAGAAGTTTGTGCATCTTTTGTCAGAAGCTTTGGAACCCAACAAGCTGATGCTCACTTCATTGCCAAAGTTTCTGCGATAATGGAATTTACTTTCTCCCCCGAATAGTTACTCAACAAACAAATCATCCGCTGGTCAGTTATCCCTATATCGTGGATTCTCTAGATCATTCCTGATGTTGCTGACCTGACAGTCCTTTCAGGATTGGAGTCGTCTTCAAGACTCGCCCTGCCACGTTTAAACACGTCTCCACATCTTTATGGCCCTGTAGAAAGAAAGAGACATCCTTCTTTAATGTAGTGCGGATCACTTTTGGAGTTAAGCCCTTTGTCTGCAAGTACTCGATCACTGCAATTCCTCAAGGTTGTCCATTCCATAAAGGTCATGGAGCCCGTTTATGTTACGGACTTGTCACAGCAAACATTTCTGCTCATTTGACTCAATTGTGTCTTGATATACCTCTGTGACATCATGGAATGTCCACAACAACAGGTTTTAATTATTACGCATTTCCTTCCTTGTGCGGCTCAGAACCCGTCCATCATGCGATACCGGTTGCCTCAGATCAGCTGAATAAATGACAGGACCACCTGCAGGGAAGCCCATTTCTAACGCTAAAAATTACCAGTTTCTTCACCACCATGACCATTAATGGTTGACAATGTTTGTATTGAACATTTTATGCCAAGTGCGAAAATACATAGTGTTATAAAGGAGCACCAAGGTTGAAATTACAAGATTACAGGGACCTTTGTGTATACAGATATGTTTTCACATAATACGTAACACACTCATAGTTTTAAAAGCCTCATTTTGTTTGTTTTTAACAATATTGATGTAATGATGATCGACAATCATGATACTATTTGTGTACCTTAAAACCTTGTTTGATAAGAGTTCTGAATAATAAACCTTCCATCTGTTTTATACAAAGACAGAAGCTGAGTTAAAAAGGGCGATTGAATTTACTTAACATTTTGGACCTCTTATTCTTATTAGTCTTCAGAGCTGGCGCCAGTAGCTCAGCTATTATTTTCAAGATGAGTGGCAGACAGTTCAATTTTTTCACTAATCTTAAGTTATAATTCTACCATGACATTGCCGGACGATCTAATCATGAATACGTGCGCAAGAAAAATGATTTTGTGTTAAAACACGCATTTTGGTCATGTCGTAAGATAAACATATTGTGTTTTAAATTTTTGAGGTGGATCATCGTTATTGTTTTCAAGCGCTTCAAGCGTTTCAAGCCCAAAGTGATGAATGTCTCAGACGTTTACCACTTTGGTGAAACCTCCTTTCTATCTCGCTTGGGGTTTAACGACGCAGTTAACAGTATTCCAGTTTATATCGCGGCGTGTCAGCTCAATGTGGGAGGAGAGCCCGAAATGCTGCAGGTATCAGACGTTTACCAGTTCGGTGAAACCCACGAGCACGGGTACGGTGCTGACAAACCAAGAAACATAATCGGGGCGAACCGGAATGCGAACCCATTATCATAGGTTTTTGGCGTATCCAAGGGGCACAACCTTGCACAGCGAATTGGGGCGCTTTAGACGGCTGCCCCCTATTACCAGTGAAGGACAGTGGCCTTCGAATGAATGTGATTCTGTGGTCCTTCCCGATTAATGTTACAGCCGTCGTGCAAATAGTGACCGCACTTATATGATTAGTAAAAACGGAATTATGGGCGGCGGATTTTCAGTTTGTATAAGTTGTGCTCACCCTTTAAATCTAAAACCGTATGAAGGGAAATAGAGCTATAGATTTATCACCCAAAACTGGCACTCACAGGAAATATCGCTTGGGTAAGATCAAGCGATATCTACATTGTATGCTTTGCAGACCATTGTGACATTATTGGTAACCATGACGTCACAATCAAATGACATCTCTAATGGATCTGCTACTCAAGCTGTTAGCAGTACATTTTACACATTTTCCAATTGTTAAGAAAAATTCATTAGAGGAAACTGGAATACACAAATGATAGAAAACACGTCTTCATAATATCTGACTTATTGTGGATAGAGAGCTATATTTTCAACATTAACAAGAAGATGACAATTTACCTATTTCATAATAGGACAAAACATCAGTGTCCAAGCTTTCATAAGAGTATAATTCGACTGTTTTATGGATAAAATTCATTTGAGTTGCCAGCATCATCGATATCCGATGCTTAATCTAGAACCTACGGTTTCACGCAAGTTTGAAAACGAGGTTTGCACACTTCTCTGTAATATGTACTTGGACGACCTCATATTCCTGTCTGGAGTGATAAAACATAATATCTATCTTAACGATCTTGAAACAGAGACGTGCATACAAATGTATGTGACTTGATATCTGATTCGATACAGTATGTTGCGAAATATCTTAAGTCGATGGCTCAAGATGCACGATTATAAATTTAGTCTGTCGCCTCCACACAGACCCATTTCTATCAATCATGGTCGTGTTAGTCCTCTTAATAAGTTAGCCCATGTCGGTGGGAAGAGTTTAATCTTGTGGAGCATGTTCCACTTCAGACGTCCTTAGTCTGATAGGTTGATGTGTATGACATTGGTGTGCATCCATGTCAGTTGTTGATGTCATGATCTGTGGATCTGTGTTGAATGTCAATTGTGTGTGTGTGTGTGTGTGTGTGTGTGTGTGTGTGTGTGTGTGTGTGTGTGTGTGTGTGTGTGTGTGTTATTGTCCATGTGTCGATTGGTAATCGTTGATGTGTTGATTGTTAATTGAGTGTGTGTGTGTGTGTGTTATTGTCCATGTGTCGATTGGTAATCGTTGATGTGTTGATTGTTAAATGTGTGTGTGTCATTGTGCCGATTGGTAATTGTTGATGTGTTGATTGTTAATTGAGTGTGTGTGTGTCATTGTCCATGTGTCGATTGGTAATCGTTGATGTGTTGATTGTTAATTGAGTGTGTTGGTAATCGTTGATGTGTTGATTGTTAATTGATTGTGTGTGTTATTGTCAATGTTGCGATTGTGAATTGTTGATGTGGTGACTGTAAATTGTTCGTGTGTCAATGTCCATGTGTCGATTGGTAATCTTTGGTGTGTTAATTGTTAATTGAGAGTGTGTCTCATTGTCCATGTGTCGATTGGTAATCGTTGATGTGTTGATTGTTAATTGTGTGTGTGTCATTGTGCCGATTGGTAATTGTTGATGTGTTGATTGTTAATTGGGTGTGTGTGTCATTGTCCATGTGTCGATTGGTAATCGTTGATGTGTTGATTATTAATTGTGCGTGTATCATCGTCAATTGTTAATTGTTGATATGTTGCTGTGTCGATTGTTGATGTGATGATATATGTTGTTTACTTAATATTGTGATTCTCAATGTCTTTTATTTGTTTTTGATTTTTGATGTGAAATGTTGATGTTTCGCATGTCCGTCTTGATTGTGACTATCAATGTTTGATACATCGATAGTTTGTTTGTCATTAAATAATTGACAATTTTTGACATGGTAATAATTTACATTATGGAATGTAGAGTGTTTGATAACAAAAGCGTCCCAACTTTGTCCATATTCATAAGTAATCAATTGTACTTTTCCGACTGTATCATGAGCATGTGTTTATGAATCAGTATGAAATAGTGATGAACCAGGTGTTCGCGAAAAGGTAGGCAATCAAGGCAGGCCATCTGTCCACCTGAAAAACCCCACAGAATATGCATCAAATTCGGAAATGTCCTCCACATGTCTACCTTAAAACCCTTTGAAACTTCACTGAGGCCTTGAGTGTTGTAACCTTGATTCAAACAACTTCTGAGCAAGAGTCGTATGAAATATTGGTAGCAAGAACATGCTCGATTGTCCCTCAAAAAGTTGCGAAATGGTCACTCTGAATCTTATGCATATATATAAATATGAAACACACGAGGTGCTCTAACTGGTTTCCTTAATTTCTAGTCCAGAGCGATCTCAGCGCTAAGATGATCGTAACTCCCATACTTTAACATAAGCTTACAATAGGCGTAGCGCTAAGATCGCTTTGTGCAAGTGGGCCCAGGTGGGTAAATCGGTGGAAGGGAATTGGCTATTTGATGGTTATTGAACGATAATAGATCATCGATATACCTGAAGCTTCTTTGCCAAATTACCTTGTTTCGACATTGCCAATTCCGGTTCATATGCATAAAGAAACCCATCAGTGAGAAGGGGAGCACAGATGATACCCATGGGGATGCCTACTTTTGATCTAAATGTCTTATCCCAAATGTTACAAAAACCGCACCATTATCTGATTACACTGAGTACGATCAACATTTTAACGTCGAAAGTGAACTGCCATATCATAAACCTTGTGCAAACAGCAAACATTTGAACAAGCTATTCTATATAACATTTCAAACTGCCCGTGTTAAGTTAATCAAGCGACTCAAATGATTATTGTCTAATAACTCAAGGTCGACTGTCGAAGCGCGTAAATAGAACATTGAACTGTTTTTCTAATAACACAATTATTGTCGTTTCATTGCACCACGAGACGATGTATGGACGTAATAGGAGGCAATGACATTGTTATGCTCAGACAAATATCTGCAGTTCAGTTGAAATCATCTGTATTAAAGGTTTTTTTCGCTATCCTCAGAAAACTCTTATGTGTGACAAGAGGAATGACAACTTTCTTTTGTGCTCGGAAGTTGTTTGACCATGGTTACACCATTAAAGGCCTCAGTAAAGCTTTCAAAAGGTTTTATAGTAGACATTTTTGAGAACATATGTTCCCGTGTTATTTTAGGTGAGCAATCGACTTGCCTTTGCATGTGTTTGTGACGGATGTCACCGGTAAGACAGGATATGCTCACCTTTTTGCGAACACTTCGTGTCATCACTATTTCTTAGTGATTAATAAACGCATGCTCATGATATAGCCGGAGTCGTACAATCGCCTCAGCTTTTGGCAGAGATTCCTATAAATATAGAAAGGGTTTTTCGACTTATTATTAAGCCAATAGTTTGTACATTGTAAATGTCCATATGCCATGTAATTTAGTCTTCCGTTCCACATAATCCATACACATACCAACACCTAACTAAGCCTCACGCTGTGGTTAGTGGTAATCTTACGTAACTGATGTATCAGAATCATGAAGATACTAAAACTACCAGGTAGAAAACGTATTTAGAGTATTAACTGTGTTTTTGTCACATAAAATGAAATTTTGCGTGCGTCATGTTTTCAAAGAGATAAGACAAATAGTTACTATTGTATGTTTAGATAGTTTGTGTGGGAAGCACATTGGAACGAATAAAACCTATTTAGCGATCTCAAGGTCTTGGTATACACAAGCTTAAGCGCTACTATCTCCAGGGTTACAAAGACAAAACTAACTGAACCACTTCGTATCCTTCACTGTGATAAAACAGAAGGAAATGAACTACTTTTCCTCTCAGACTTTGCCGATTTATAATGTTTCCAACTATATTCACGTTTTGTTACTATTTATCGTCAGGAAGTCACACGTGTTTGCTTTTATACGAGGTAAGTCGTTCCCGACTGTCGGCGTATTGAATCGCCTTAATGGCGGCCATCCTCCTTTTAGCCCAAAAGTTGCCGTATTCCGTGGCAAATGTGTTTTAAATTGGTTTAATAGCGTTCCAAAACAGCATTAGATGGCTGAGTGTCGATCGTACATAAACTGTCAGCATTTGAACTACGCTACTTCATGTCAGGGCCCGGAAGGGAGCGACCCGACAGATTTTTCCGCTATTCGGAAACAATCCTGCGCTAAGTAACATTGCAAGTAGGGGTTGCACGTTATGATGTAAGTCGGAATACATCCAGAATGGGAGCGCGGTATCGTAGACCGGATGTTTCACTATTGTGAAACTTCGTTTACTCAAATCCTCTTAAACAACGTCAACAAATCACTTAGGAAAATGTCAAGTTATGGTGCCGGCGCAGCAGGCTCAAATCAGTCTCTTATAGAGTTCAGAGTGCTTTCAGCCAAGACTCAGGTCTCTCCCCTCTTTAGGCCCAAAACACTCACCTACATTATTACAGTATTCTTCTACCCCTGTTCAGATTTGGCATTAACCCTGTTCTTAAGCTTTCGGATGTTCATATGAACTTCTTGTATAATAAGGTAGTAGCTGACTGTTCAGTTGTCGAGAAATGTTTATATTCGTAGACAGTAGCTCGGAGTGCATGACATTCCACTTTAGTTTCTTCTGCAATAATCATATGAGGGTTAAACTTCGACGCATTGAAATACTAAAAA
This sequence comes from Haliotis rufescens, assembly GCF_023055435.1. Classification (NCBI taxonomy): domain Eukaryota; kingdom Metazoa; phylum Mollusca; class Gastropoda; order Lepetellida; family Haliotidae; genus Haliotis; species Haliotis rufescens. The sequence goes on along the minus strand of NW_025964001.1, from coordinate 41,757,400 downwards.
GCGTCTATATGACTGTATACCCATATAAAATATATGCTCTATTTGTTTGTTTGTTGTTTAACGCCGCCCTCAGCAATATTCCAGCTATATGACGGCGGTCTGTAAATAATCGAGTCTGGACCGGACAATTCAGTGATTGACATCATGAGCATTGATCAACGCAATTGGGACCGATGACATGCATCAACCAAGTCTGGGAGCTTGACCACCCGACCCAGTTAGTCGCCTCTTACGACAAGCATAGTCGCCTGTTACGGCAAGCTTGGGTTGCTGAAGACCCCGGATCTTCACAGGTGGTTCTATTTGTCCTGGTCCTTCCTTTTTAGAAAATATTATTTGATTTGGATTTCATAATACGAGAAATCAGAGGATATCATAATTCAACACTGTCTTCTCTCTACATGACATATGTAAGATAGCTGCGTGATAAGTCGCAAATATTAATTAAGAACGAAGAGTGGTTTATTTCAAGACATTGTTCTATAATGACGTAATTTCTTGAGATTCGAACATGCGCTGTCAACTTGATGACGTACGTCGTACATTGGGCGACGTTATTTTTGAGAGGGAGTGTCTTGTGAGTTGTTCCCCACAGATGTAGCAGGGCAACGCAGATAAACGCGATGGCCGAACGATCGCATCCAAAACCTGGAGTGATATGACAATCAGTATTGGGAGAAAAGGTACAGGTAATTGACGTGAGGATTGTGAGAATATGCGGAAAATACCCACCCGTGCATAAAATGGACCTGTCCGACATTGGATACATATTTTTAAAGCTTGTACATAGCACTGATATCTCATATAAGAAATAAACAACTGGTGGTCATTGTTTATCGTACAATAAAACACTGCAGGGAGAATAAACCACTACGTAGAACGAATTAACAGAGAGTATTGACATTTGGAATGGTTTCTGCATTCAAAGTATACATTTGGGAATCCAATTATGCACACGAAGTTGTTCTATTTTCAGTTTTGCTCCATGTGGGAATTAAATGTAAATATGATAATCTATAAACATTAAAAATAAACACACACCAAAAACATAACTCATTCAACATGTTTTTTAATACACTTTCTTAAATAAAAACGGCAAAACATTTTCCGTTGGCATAAACAATATCTGCTAAATGCAGAGTCCAGTTCCGACCGTGCCATAAGCATTTGTCGTTGAATCGCTACGAAAAAGGTTTCACCAGAACGAACTGAGACTTTCTGATATAAAACTATTCGAAGAGAATGGACACATAACTATGTAGTGATACGGATCCCCGAAGTCGTGATCACATGTTCAGGATGCATATGTCTGAGAAAACGACACAACGACAAGGGGGCTGGGCACATGTGTCATCCAAGCATCACCCCCACCCCAACCCCACCCCCACGTCACACCACATACGTCACCAATACATCTATAAATGTATACACACACATACCAGAACAAACAGTCAAACATTGAACATATTTGAAATAGTAAGCGAAGTCATTTTGGCCTACAAGGGTGGAGTGCTCGGAGCCTGGGGGCAGTGATCTGAGTCAAGGCTTAAAACACTACAGACCGCCTCCGTGGTCTAGTGGTAGAGCGTCCGCCCGGAGAGCGGAAGGTCTGGAGTTCGATCCCCGGCCGCGTCATACCTAAAGACGTTTAAAGATGTTGTTACACCTGTCTGGCGCTCGGTATTAAGGGGCTAAAACAAGGACTGGTCGGCTGGGAGTCAGTATACTGTGTCTGAGTGGGGTATTCATGTTAAACTGCGGCATGGTATCTCAGTGAGCTAACACTATAAATCGGCATCAGTCCGGTCGAGTACAAGCATCCACACACAAACGTGCATGCACGTCGCTAAAAAGTGCAATAATCTTTGACGCGACGTTAAACCCCATTTCACCTCACCTTAAACTCTACAGAGTGATCTCAACCTAGACCCAAGTCACTCTAGAGTGATCTCAGTCAAGGCCTAAATCACCACAGCGTGAGTTAAGCCGGGGATTGAGTTGGGCCTCGTACACCGGCAACTACATCATTAGCTATGAAGGTGGAAAGAAACTTTCACCAGCCGTCATGGAGCTGTTCACAAACACACAAATCATACTTTCACCAAGGTCTAGTAACATCGCATAACTTCATTTGTTGTCGACTTTGTTTTGTGTAGGGTTAATGTACGCTAAAACCGACAAAAAACCCTCGTTGAAAAGGCTGTGATAACAAATTGGCAACAACATCATTAGCGCTATTAAGATTTGTAGAGACTACATTTCACCAGCCGCCATATAGCTATTTTACAAGCAAACAAACAATACCGTCACCAAGATCTAGTAGCAGCACTCGACTTAATATGTCGTCCACTCTTGTTTGTATAGGGTTAATGTACACTGAAACCGACAAAAAAATAACAACCCTCGATTGCAAGTCTGTGATGACCGATTTGCATCTCATGAAATGCAATTCTATAGAAAAGCATTGTTATGATGACTTACAAGATTAACTCTCATCACTATAAATGAGAAAAAACAACATTTATCAGATATTCAGTTACACAGGGCTATTCTGGGTTTCCCGATGGAATATCGATTCCACTGACAAATCCTGATTTTTCCTGGCTATATGTAATGGAACATTAAATAAAAGCAGAGAAGAATTTCTGAAATTGAACCCTGTATGATTTGGCTGAGTGCTGTCCCTGGCAAGTGTTCAATACCCTACAGTTTTATAATATATGACTAACTAACTAACCAACCAACCAACCAACCAGCAAACCAACCAACCAACCAACCAACCAGCCAGTCAGCCAGCCAGCCAACCAACCAACCAACCATAGAAAAGCATTGTTATGATGACTTACAAGATTAACTCTCATCACTATAAATGAGAAAAAATCCATTTATCAGATATTCAGTTTCACAGGGCTATTCTGGGTTTCCCGATGGAATATCGATTCCACTGACAAATCTGATTTTTCCTGGCTATATGTACTGGAACATTAAATAAAAGCAGAGAAGGATTTCTGAAATTGAAACACTGTATGATTTGGCTGAGTGCTGTCCCTTCTTTTTGTCAATATCATATCAAAGGCAGGGTGTTGAATATATCGCGGTGATTCTTCCCCTCGATTACAGAGCCTAAAGGGAAGTTTGACTAAATAGGGTGAGATGTCTTCTTTTGACACCTTTGTAAAGGAATGGTAGAAATATATATTGTTGATCCTAACGGTTATAAGGTCCCATCGTTACGTTGCTGGCAAGTATTCAATACCCTACAGTTTTATAATATATGACTAACTAACTAACCAACCAACCAACAAACAAACCAACCAACTATATATATATATTATCAAATGATATTCAAAACAATTAGTTTATATAAAGATACATGTTTCTGGAGAAGAGCCTTAACATTATAATGACAACATTAAAATGCTGATATATCAGTTTAGATACACGTATGCTGCAATATCAGCAAACATCAAGATATCAAAGCTAATATTTCCAAAGTGTTAGCTGCATTTCGACTTATTACTTTAATGACTATTGAGGCCCTGAAATCCAATTCGGTGTCATTCTAATCAGAAGCGAAACTAATAGTCAGAATCAAATGAATAAAAGTTTCTCCTTACAGATGCAAACTTCTGAGGTTGTTTCTTTATACTAGCTGGCTTTATTAAAAGATTTTTGTTTGTTTGTTTGTTTGTTTGTTGTTAACGCCGAACTCAGCAATAGTCCGGCTTGATTCACAGATACTTTTGTTGATGATGTCATCAAGGTAACTGAACTGTGCACCATGAATCATGATATTACCGAGGCTCACATACTGAAGCACAAATATATTATTGCACTTGTAGGGAAAAAGGGGGTATCACTCGCAAGTTCAAGTTCACGTTCAGGTTCTACCCGTGAAAACCGGCGTTGGAATAGGTTTTCAGCAACCTATGCTTGTCGTTAAAGGCGACTATGCTTGTCGTGAGAGGCGACTAACGGATCGTGTGGTTAGGCTCGCTGGCTTGGTTTGAAGCATGCCATCGAATCTAAATTGCGCAGATCGATGCTCATGATGTCAATCACTGGATTGCCTTGTCCAGTCTCGACCATTTACAGACCGCCGCCATAAAGCTGGAACATTGCAGAGTGCGGCATTAAGCAACGAACAAACAAACACCTTTCAGGTTTATTTTCTTGGAGAAACCAAACGAGGGACACCAAACGATAAGTAGATGATTAAGTTACCGATTGGTTTGTTTCGACCAAAGACTGTACAATGTCATTCTACGGATGATACTGACGTGATGAGAACATTGGCATTTAACTGTAGTAAGTCATTAGATTGAGTAACTGACTAACTGTCTATTTAACCTAAAGTCTCATGACTAAACCTACAACCTCAAGTTGAGAACAGATCCAACCAAACCTCTGATTTTGAAAAATCTGAACAGATGCTCGGAACAGCAGGTTTTGTCATACCCATTACGATCCAACGAAAGCAATAGTTATCCCTCTTGTCCACTCAGTGAAAGTTTGGCATTGTGATTGCTGAAACATTACCTGCAGTATTAAAAAATATATAAACGATAAAAACCTTTCTTTTATATAATCATAAGACATATCACAAGGTCACAGGGAATCCTTTTTTAGAAAGCAGTTCTGGATCGTATTTTTTCAGACATGCATGAACGATCGAGCTGATCGAGGTAAGACCAAGCGACGAAACATGCAGGACATCAATTACTGTTTGGTGCTATTCGCTCTTACCGCAATTAAATATTCTCCTTAGAACATTTAATTGAATTTTTGACATTTAATCGCAGGGACCCTCGACTATAATATAGTCTGATACAAGGGTGTTCCCAATACCATTTCTTGGTCATTTTTGCAAATGTTACAAGTTGGTGCAGTGACGCGAGGTCACAGGTATTCCTTTTGAGAAGGTAGTTTCGGATCGTGAATCTTTTCTGCGGTTACACTCAATTTTCATTCCACGCAAGTAAATCAGAATCGCGGAAAACAGAATAACACAACCACGCGGTATGTTTTAACTGAAGTAATGTTTGTAGGGTGCATGTATTCTGATACCATAAACCCACGCTGGCAAGTCTTTTACGAACGAAAAGTAATTCTATATCAAAAGCATGGTTATGATGACATTATAAGTTTTGTCTCTCATCACGATTAAATCAGAAAAAAACGTTTAGCTGAAATTTTGAGATTTCAGATGGGGTATTGATTGTATTTGAACATCCTTGATGTTCTTGCTTATTACCACTTAAAATAGCAATATCTGAGACTCATAGAATGTTTGAAATTGAGAAGAAATAAAAGATCTTGATGAGCAAGTTTAAAACGAGTGAGTGAGTGAGTTGGGTTTAACGCTGCTTTTAACAGTATTCCAGTTATATCACGGCGTGTCAGCTTAATGTGGAAAGCTCGAAGGTTTGCAGGTCTCAGACGTTTACCAATTCGGTGAAACCCACGAGCACGGGTATGGTGCTGACAAACCTAGAAACATAATCGGGGCGAACCGGGATTCGAACCCACAATCATAGGTTTCTGGCGTGCCCAAGAGACGCAACTCTGCACAGCGAATCGCGGCGCCTTAGTTAACTGGGTCACCCGTGCCCCCTTAAAATGAAATTTTGTACCGGTTACCTAACGGTTGGGAAATGATGTAGACAGATATACATATGCAAATGTACACAAATAAAAAGCATCACAAATCATTTCCATAATCATAAGAAATATCTACCAAAAGTCCATTGTACGATTCCGACTACCTTATGAGCATGTACATGTGTTTCTGAGTCACAATCAAGATAGTGATGAAACCTGGTGTTCGCGAACAGGTCCAAGCCCTACGATTAGCTGATCCAAACAATGAGATGGCCTTTGTCTGGACCAATGCGTCTATCCTGTTTTCCGGTATGTAATCCTCATTTAGCGTCGTTGGCTTCTGCACCTCGTAGCCGGACCACGATGTTGATGAATGTTGATTTACTTTTCATTGACGTTTCTCTATAAATGGAACGTCTTTTTCTATTTTTATCAGTGTAAATCAGTGTGCGTTAATGTCGTATATTTTTAATGAAAGTTTGTGTTTTTGGATGGTACCGGTGAATGGTGTGGAGAGAGATGTCCATTGTCTTAGAATTTAGTCCCCTCTGATTGTCACATGAGGCGACTACATGGATTTTAGGAACGATATCTTACATCGTAGCTAAATGTTTTATATATATATATATATTGATGATTTCTTTCTTGCATGTCTTTTTTAATTATTGATCGGTTTTAGAAGTATCTCCCAACTCCATGTTGAGTGGCTCCATTTTTATCAAATCATATTTGGTTGTATTTGACTTGTATTTCATCTGAAGGTAAACTGGAATGAATTATCTGTCTGTCTGTCTGTCTGTCTGGATGGATGGATGGATGGAGTGGTCATGGTATCTTTCCCCGACGGCGTAGGACGTTGTTGCTGCTTTCAGTCACTGGTTTGCCTGGTCCGGACACTACTATTTACAGCCCGCCTTCATTAAGCTGGAAACCCAAAATGTATTGATATGTGCGGAGTTAAACAAGAAGCAGACAAATCTGATTAGAGATATATTACAGAGTATCTCCCGGGAAGCATTTGTTTGCCTTTGTATATTCCAGAACCACTGGTTTCACTTCCATTTAAAATGTCCTTTGGACGACAAATCTGATTAAAGATATATTCCAGAGTATCTCCTTGGGAGCATTTGTTTGCCTTTGCATAATCCAGAACCACTGGTTTCACTTCTATTTAAAATGCTCTTTGGACGACAAATCTGATTAAAGATATATTCCAGAGCATCTCCTGGGGAGCATTTATTAGCCTTTGCATATTCCAGAACCACTGGTTTCACTTCTATTTAAAATGCTCTTTTGACGACGAATCTGATTATAGATATATTACCGAGTATCTCCTGGGAAGCATTTATTAGCCTTTGCTATTCCAGAACCACTGGTTTCACTTCTATTAAACATAGTCCTTGGACGCCAAATCTTATTAAAGGAAAATTACAGAGTTTCTGCCGGGGTGCATTAATTAGCCTCTGCTTATTCTAGAACCGCGGGTTTCACTTCTATTTCAGGTGTACTTTGGATGACCTTGTTTGGCTTTCTGCGCTGCTGGAACGTATTGTTTACCTTCACGATCAAAACAGAGACGTGTCATTAAGTGACTTATGTCCTGAAAATGTCCTGATTGCGGCAGAAACGACCGTCGCCTAAAAGGTTGGTGGTAATTGCTATGTCATATTCATACTAATTGTTTACATGTTCATTAATTGTTTATGTGTATGTGTTGTTGTGAGTGTGTCGATAGTTATTTGTTGACGTGCGGATAAATGTATTCTTAACTTATGTGTAGATTCTGTGATTGTTATGTGTTTAATGAAGCGATTGCTAATTTTTAATGTGTCTGTGTTTCGATGAATTAATTGTTAATTGTGGAATGGGTGTGTGAATATATTGATATATCTAGTGTTTATTGTTCATATTTATTTTAAAGTTTTTTTGCTAATGGGACGGTGGTCAATTGTTGACCAATCTATTGAAAATTGTTTATGTTTTGATTGAAATCCTAGCTTTGCTTATTTTAAGTTCTTTCTGTGGATGGATAAGATGTTTACAATAATGTGAAATCCAAGAGCTGGCGTACCTATCAACATAATCAGGACAAAATAGAATTCGAACCCACGATGACATGTTTATGGCACACCGTAGGGACACGACCCACATAGCAAATAACATGGACAAGACATGATCGTGCCGTGACGTATCCGATTACACTGCATGCAATCATGTTAACATCAGAAACGATCTACACTTTAAAAAACCTAATGTACTCATGACAGTCTTCATGACAGGCATTTCCGTTTCACAATCAATTTTCAGATAGCCAATGTTTTGTCAGTCAGGAGACTCACATTAATACTCAAAACATAAAAGTTATCCTAATGACACAATCAACGCCGTTTCATTGCACCAGCGAGACGATATACGGACGTAATAGGAAGCAACGCTATTTTAGCGCCAAATAATCCCTACTATTTATGGAAAACTACATTTAAGGCGTGTTTGTAATCGAGAAAACGCTTTTATGACATGAGTTGTACCTGTATAATACCCACATATCATCTTAATTAGTCTTCAGTTCCACATAATCCACACCCACACTTAATTAAGAATCACGTTGTGTTTAAAGGGAGTCTTACGTTACTGATTACTTGTGATGTACCAGCACCGTGAAGATACTAAAATTACCAGGTGGAAAATGCATATTAACTGCGTGTGCGTCATGCTTTCAAAGAGTTGTGAAGAATACTGTGGCATGATCAGATTGTTTGTGTGGGAAGTTGAAGTGAAGTATATTGAATCTTGTATGAGGAACAATAGCGGGTGTTTTTGCACGATCTGACTCTTCTTATTGACCTGGTATACACAAACACCATCATCTCCTGGGTTGCAAAGATAAAACTTACTGAACCACTTCGTTCTCCTTAACTGTGATAAAACAGAAGGAAATGAACTACTTTTCCTCTCAGACTTTACCAATCTACAACGATTCCAAATATGTTCATGTATTATTTTACTGTTTATCGTCAGGAAGTCACAAGTGTTTGTTTTTGTCCGACGTAAGTAGTTCCAGACTGTCGGCGTATTGACTCGCCTTAATGGCGGCCATCCCCCTTTTAGGCTCCCAGTTGATGTATTCCGCGGCAAATGTGGTTTAAATTTAATAGCGTTCCTTAGAAATAGCTGAGGGTCGAACGCACATAAACTGTCTGCACTTGACAACCTGGAACTCTATTTCATGTCCTGGATGTGAGCCATCTACAGAGTAAAACTTGATAAGTAAGGATCGGACGTCGTGATGTCTGAAGGATGACACCAAGAACTAGTGTTCGCAATCGTAGACATTTTTGCACTTCGCAACATAGTGAGAAGCACTGTCTAAATGTGGTCTTCAATTACATTGTTTATCATGAGCTTCATAATATATGCCATTTCCCCCCAAAAAGTGTAGTGATCGTGACATGACAATATACTTCAATATTTCGAATTATAAATGCGTTATTTTATTATTGTGAGCAAGGGACATCAATTTCATGATTTACAGTGTAAGTTTACTACTCAACTCAAACTGTCGTTTGTCCATTCAAGTCAATCTATCGCGGACATTTAATGACTTTGTGAAATCACCAATTATACATTATAATTATACACGAAACAAACAGGAACAAATCCAAATTTGGCATAATTTGCCTGTTGCTTATATTACGGGACTGCCTTCGTGGTTTAGTGGTAGAGCTTCTACCTGAAGAGCGAAGGTCGGGGATACGATCGGCTCGGCCGCGTCATACCAAAATACGTCACAATATGGTACTTGATCTTACCCTGTCTGGCGCTCGCCATTAATGGCTAAAACAAGGACTGGTCGGCTGGGTGTCAGTGTACTGTGCCTGAGTGGGGTTTACATGTTGAACTGCGGTATGTTAGGCTAGTAGGCTAGTACTATCAATCGGCATCAGTCCGGACCAGTACACGCAGCCACACTCTAGTACAATTTGTATTGGATACTATTGATTTATGAACCTTGCGCTTACAATCGCAGAGTTGCCTGTAATAAACACACCATAGTTCATTGTTCTGAGTTCACCGGTACATACTGTCCATCATGTGAGTTCATTAAGAGCAGAGGGCGTGATCCCATGGAACAGCACAGCCTGATACGCGGCTAGTGGTACTCAATTATGTCATGTAACAACAGGGAGCTAGTGAGACGGGGTTTGGTGAATGCAGAGATGATGCCAATGTCATGAATTGAATGTCGCTCTACGTCAGCAATTAAGAAAATGCGTCAGTACCACCGACAGTTTATAGCACACGGACATGTATTAATTATGATGTTTTTGAAAGACAAATAATATACACATGTAGTTCAAATACAATATTAATAATAATAATAATAATAATAATAATAATAATAATAATACCAGGTGTTCGTGAAAAGGTATCCTTCCCCAGCGTAGCACCTATCACAAACGCATGCAATGACAAGTCAATGAAAGCTTCATTGAGGCCATGAATATCTTAACCCTGATGAAAGTTTACCATTATTAGCAAGAGTTGTATGACATTCTTTAAAATCTTCGTTGGAAGAGCATGCTCGATTGTATTCAAAAAGTTGTGAAATGTAGACACCAAAGGCTGGAGCTGCTGAAATATTGCTCAACATAAAAGTTGCAAGATTGAAGTCTTGGCATAAAGTTTTGTAGAGAGTTTTTGCTACTCTGAATCTTTTGCATAGATCTAAAAATGAAAAAGATTAATGCTCATTGTCTTGAATACTTTCTCTTTATATAAAGAAAGTTGTTCCTTGATTATGTTGAGGATTATAGTTGATCTTTGATATTTTGTATTACTTTTGCTAAATCCAGTAACACATCTCTCTTTGTACGGATTTCTATTATGCTTTGGAATAGAATCTGTTTGTAAACTACATTACAAACTACACAGAATAGTTATAAAAGTCATTCGTACGATTCTGGCGATTGATTTAATAATTTTTTTTACAAAATGATAACATAGAAACCCCGTGCCATTTTTTTATTTATTTAAAAGATCATTTCCTGTAAAAGTATATTATAGACCTTACATCTTTTTTTTTCAGATTTACACGAACGAACGGCATGGCTGCAGTTACTGCATGGTGCTATAAGCTCTTACCACAATAAAATATTCTCCTTTTAACAATAATTAATTGTTTTAGTGATATTATATAACAGGGGCCTTCGTATAATACTGGGGGCACGGGTGGCCCAGTCGTCTAAGGCGCCGCGATTCGCTGTGCAGAGTTGCGTCCCTTGGGCACGCCAGAAACCTATGATTGTGGGTTCGAATCCCGGTTCGCCCCGATTATGTTTCCAGGTTTGTCAGCACCATACCCGTGCTCGTGGGTTTCACCGAATTGGTAAACGTCTGAGACCTGCATCACTTAGGGCTTTCCTCCCACATTAAGCTGACACGCCGCGATATAACTGGAATACTGTTAAAAGCAGAGTAAAACCCAACTCACTCACTCGTATAATACTTGGCAGTCCTATACATGGGAAGTCCCAATACTATTTTTAGACATTCTTTCAAATGTTGCAATTTGGTTTACTTTGAAAAGTAGTTCCTGGTCTTTTCTGCAGTTATTAAAAATAACATGTTTCAATTTTGATTCCACGTCAGTCAATCAGAATCGCGGAAAATAGTATAGAACTCGCACTTTGTAATATTAACAACTGTAAACTACGGATATAACGAACTCAAAGGGACCACTAATTTTAGTTCGTTATAAACGTAGTTCGTTATAAGCATATATACTGCATAACTACAGCAAATAGTCGGGACAAAAAAGTAAATTCGCTATATCCATCAGTTCGTTATAAGCGTGTTCATTATAAACGTAGTTTACTGTAATAAGCAAAGTTTGATTTGCAGATTACTTGTACACTGACACCACAAGCCACGTTTGCAAGTTTGTAATGAACGAAATGCGATTCTGTAGCAAAGGCGTTTGTATGATGACCTTACTCGTACTACCTCACATCGCAATTAAATCAGAAAAAAACCTTTCAGTTGAAATTGTGAGATTTCAGATGAAATATTGATAGTATTTGAGCAGCCTCGTGTACCTGCTGCAGATAATACCTCTTAAAATAGCAATAGCTGAGACTGACAGAATGTCTGAAATTGAGAAGAAGTGAAGATGAGCAAGTATAACATTATCATGTATAACATTAAAATTATGTATCAGTTACCTGTCATTTGGCAAATGATGTCTAAAATGTGATTTAGTGGTCTGTTAGTTCAGGAAGATTAAAATGGGATTGGTGATATTCCAGATCTAACACATTCGTAGAGTGTGATACGGAGACAGATACACATGCGCAAATATACCCAACATACATCTGAATAATTCGTAATAAATTGGAGGTTCATGCATTGAATGCGTTATTTCATTAGGATTTGGCAGCAACAGCAGCTATTTATATAGCGCCGAGTTCCAACTAGACTGCTCACATGCGCGTTATATTATTATTACCCGGTCAATGGATTATTCACCGCTCCCTAATTTATCTGTTGGGTGCTATAAGGTTAACATTCATTTTGCCATATCATCCTACCAGGTACCCATCCACTGCTGGATGGACAGAGGCGTATGTCAAACAACGGAGACACAACATGTGCTACATATGTTTCAGTGTGGGGCAGGTCCGAAGCCCCAGAAACTCCCAGGACTGAAGCTGACGAACACTCCCTACGTTGCTTAACTCCACCCGATTTGTGACATGTGTGCTGTGCACAGGACCATGTGCCACAACGTAATAACGCTGACTGAGTGATTTCATAAATTTCTTCTTACAAAAATATTATTTTATTTATCTATTTATTTTATACGTGTGTATAAGGATATATTCTATAATGTGACATGTAGTTTAGAAACGTATCCATTTGGGGATGCTGAACAGTAACATATGTATCCTCTACAAATCATAAAGGATGCACCTTGGTACTTTACATCTCCCCGGGGCAAGAGAGTTAACTGACTTTAAAAGTCCAGTTTCCACCCTTGGGATTCCTGGGCTCGACCGTAGCGCCACCAGTGGTTATTACGAGTTATGTCCCTTCTATGCCTCTCCTATGGACCAATCCGATTCCACCTCTCGTATCACTTGCATTTGCTTCAAACAAAACTGCGGCGCCCAGTCAAGACGATCTGATCGATAATCACAATCTATATTGAGATAAAATGAGTCTTACGCCGCGAAGTGCTTCAAATTTCGTGAGTACCTTCATTAAAAACATGAAAAGATGTAGAAAATATTTGTTGACAACGAGTGAGTGGTGCACATGCTTTGCAAATCTCGCAATCGACCTAAATCTGCATGACAGATTTCGAACCGGATTTCGATTTCGGAGCTCGATTTTGATTGGACTATGCATAGACTCGTTATATATTTGCATCATGGTATAAAACAATTTAAATCAAACATATCTTTAAAACCAATATAATGCAACCTAACCTCGTAGAATACATTACACACATTATATCCTGTAGCTTAGTAGTGTTTAAGGGAATCGGTGTATTTAAGATATGTTTGCATGGAACATACATCTGTCAAGTAACCAAATAAAAAAATCGTCAGCGTCAGTGAAAAATCGATTGCAGTTGATTATCCGCTTAAGCAGAAACCATTTGGCGTGAAAGGCAAAATAATGATGAAAATTATACGAATGGATCACTGAAATTAAGTGAAGACAGCAGCTGTTCGCGAAATGGGTAAGCATCTCCTGCTTTACCGGTAGCATCCGCCACTCACACAAATAGCCAAAAAAGTGTTTGTTGGCTGAGAAAGCACAGCAGTGCTCGATAATACCATTGAGTGAAGTATTCATGTACATATAAATCGTCAACGCCAAAGAATAATCAGTCTCGACTATCCACCGAAACAGATTCCATAAGGCGTAAAAGTGCAAATTATATAAATGGATCACTGGAAATAAGAATATCTTGTCATTGAGGTCAGAAGGGTGCCGCCAGTGGAAACCCTAAGACATAGACTAAGACCGTCCTGGCTTCTATGCCTTAACAACTCAACTTCTGTCACCTAATATAGAACAACAGCAATCTGACAAGCTATACAATGGGCTTAGGGAGTTTCAATAGGCTAGCCTTTTATAGACTAATACTTGTCTAAAAGTCTTTGTGTCTTCGCATAGACTAACGACACTCACAAGTGAAACCACACGCAATGTACAAATCAGTTCGTTGAAGAACGAAATAAAGTGTATAATCGTTCCAGTTGTAACTATTTAAAACCTTGGCCAAATTGGCTGGACCCGTGTTAAGTGTCTGTTGATCGATAAAATGTATTTCTTGGTTCTCCTAGGACACCCGCTTTGAGGAGACGTAGCAATAGCCTTGAACCTTTATAGGAAGTTATTGATATTTTTATTGACATTTGATCACATTTTAGTTGTCTCAAACAGAGTATACGGACAGTAAAACACTTATATAAATTCATAAACACATTTCAATCAAATAAGAGTTGATATATGATCAGATGGCTAAAAAATGGTGTCACAGTGACCTTCTCGAAATGCTTGCTGTTAATACTCTATATGATCTATGACACTCTGATCCCATTGCTTCACACATCTAAACCCGGCACCATGACAAACAAAAACCACAGTGCAAGGTCTATAATGACTGAAGGCCGAGGACACAAAAAACGACGGACAGGGTTAGATAACTATTGACACCAACGATGATCGACAATGGCGGCAGATGTACATTCGTTCAGACGATATGACAGTCGACGTTGGTCTGCAGAAAACACAAGACAATGGCAGAAATCAACAGTCAACTGCTAGCAATGACTGAATAGGTTGACATAAGACACAGACGGAGACTAAGATGGATGTTAAATGCCAGTCACATACGATGTCACACAACAACCCATGCTTGCTGTAAATGGCAACTATGTTTGTCGTAAGAGGCGACTAACGGGATCGGTGGTCAGGGTCGCTGACTTGGTTGATGCATATCATCGTATCCCAACTGCGTGGATCGATGCTCATGGTGTCAATCACTGGCTACTCTTGTCCAGACTTGATTATTTACAGACCGCCGTCATATAGCTGGAATATTGTTGAGTGCGGCGTTAAACAACAAACAAACAAATCATTCAACGACCACAAATATCGACTGCTGCAGACAACACATTGTGAGGTATGGGCCGACTAAAGATAGCAACAGAAACAACTGAACAACTGCCAACGACAAGCAAATAAGTGAGACATTCCCGGAAAACAGCATGGAACAATTTACGATTTCGACTATATCACAAGCATGATGATACCAAGTGTTCGCCTATCCTGCCTCATCGTTGGCACCTGTCACAAACACATGCAAAGGCAAGTCAAATGTTCACCTTAAAAGACACGGGAACGTGATATAACTCGAAATTGGAAATTGCATCATTTATGTCACCGATGCGTCAAATTTGGAAATGTTATCCACATGACTATTATAAAACTTGGTGAAGGCTTTGCTGAGGTCTAGAATGTTACAACCTTGATCGAACAAAGCTGGGCAACTCTAAACGAAGACAGGCAACCGCGAGAAAGTGGCAGCCGCTTACTAGTAATAGCGAGCTCAGATGCAAAAACATTCTAACTAGCAGATGATGTTTTCATAAGCTTTCGATTGCCATCTTCAGAAATATTTGGTTCTTTTCTGTTCATTTGGATTGCCAAAAGCTGAAGTCTGCCTTCTCGTAATAATGTAGAGGAATGTTAAGGGAATTTAAGATTCTTGTAACTTACTCCCCAACCAGCGTGTGTTTCTTGTCAAAGTATAATGTCAAGGAAATACTGTTCCCCTAGGTATATTGATCCATACAGTGGAAACTTGTTATTTACCAAGAGACACACGTTGTCATATTCTATATGCAGCAACTGACATCGAAACACAACTGATGTGATTTAGATAATATTCGATTTAAAGAATTCAAGCATGGCAAATAATTTGGATGTTTGCGTGTCTGTTGGGAGGATGGTACTCACACATGTGTTTTTTAAAATGTAAACAGCACACATAATTTTGTTCGCTATCAAATGCATTTTTGGTTAACCGTAAATAACGCTTACGCAATGCCACGGTTTGTTTAAAATCAACGTTTACTGTAAACGGGGATGGCGTAAAACGAATTTGCCAGAAATTTTAATTTTCATCGAAACACAATACGATTTCCTTGGAGACGTTATCTCCAGCAGGGTGACACTCATGACGTGCCACGGGCGGTTTTATATTGCCGCTTCATCTCAACCTCAAGCCACGTGTTCTAGGTACATCCACCAAGTTCTGTTATAATGGAGGGTGAGGTGCCCACTTTATTTCAACCTCAAACCATTTCTCAACGTACGTGTTCTAGGTGCATCCATCGACAGCCGATGTCCTATTTTCCGTGTGGTTGTTGTTCTTGATTTATCAATTCTGTACAAACCTTTTCTTCTTGTGTTTTTTTAACGATGCAGATAAAAGGACATGAAGACCTTTCGAACCATGTAAAAATCAAACCTTACTCATCTTGATTATTTTACAATCTTCGCTGCTAGGGGCGGTGGGTTGCTTGGCGGTTAAACGGCTATCTCATCCGGCAAGAAACCGAGTTTAGATTCCCAACATTGGTATGTGTGAAACACATTCCTGGCGTCCCCGCAATGATGTGGCTCACATACCAGTAAAGCTGCCGTTAACCCCTAGTTAAACATACACACTATCTACCGTGAGCAATCACCTGTCGATAGACGTCATCAGTAAATCGCGGTACAAACGATTACAGCGCCTCATTAGTGACAAACAGTTGTCAACACATCCCCTATTACATGCAAACATTGAGATTGAATTGCCGCATTAGTATCTGTCAGACCTCATGCATCAGTGCGAAATGGAGCCAACATGGACACACAAACCGTGCCAGGCACCAATAGGCGACCACACAGATAGGGTCAAGCTAATCATCTGGAAGGAACAATACTGAGAGGAGCTTGATGAGCTGTGTAGACAGATACACCAGCTATTTACAACAACGGTGGAATGAAATGACGCTTTTGTTCCGAGACATTGCTATCAAATGGGTGGACAACATCAGTCTGTTGGAAGTAACACGTTTGCTCTAATTCAACACGGGACTTCATTCCCCGTTAGTATAATCGTACTGCACATTGAATTAGGCTTCATGTCCCGAGGGATCTCTTCATGTGATCTTCATTTAGTCCTCTACATTGTCCCGGAAGCAGCCAGGGTAGCTGTGTGTGTGTGTGTGTGACAGATGACGTTTTGGGTTTACATATCGACGAGTGAGTGAATGAGTGAGTATGAGTGCGGTGTGTGTGGTAGGTTGTAGGGTAGGGGTAGGGTCTGTGGAGGGGGGATATTTAATTTATTAAAACTATGAGCCTAATTACATTTGTTAAAAATAATCTTACAACAATATAGTTTTTTCAAACTATCATATTTTCCTGTTGTGTCTGTATGATGGTATAGGACGAAGTCCACTTCCGGGATTGTGATACAAGGGTTGACAAGTCTCGCCCAGAAACATTTGACCTCAAAACATTAAAATGATTTTTTTCGACATAATTCCCTTCCAATATTGATACATTATATTTCCGTTACGTTGAGGTTCTTCTCTTGGCTTTCCAAATGACGTCATCGTTCGAATCGAAATGGGTTCCGGTTTGACCTTCCGTCATTTTGGGGAGCCAGATCAGGAGAATAAGGTGAGTGTTGAAGGAATTTAAAGCTATACCCATGGCCATGGCAATGAGTGAGTTGTGCACGGGTGCATTGCCCTTAAGTAAATACAGTATATTATGCTCCGTTATTGTTTGGCCTTTTGGAAGATAGCCCACCACTGTGACACCCTCGGCACCATTGGCAACGGCAATGAGTGAGTTGTGCACGGGTGCTTGTCCTTAAGTAAGTACAGTATATTATGCTCCGTTATTGTTTGGCCTTTTGGAAGATAGCCCACCACTGTGACACCCTCGGCACCATTGGCAACGGCAATGAGTGAGTTGTGCACGGGTGCTTGTCCTTAAGTAAGTACAGTATATTATGCTCCGTTATTGTTTGACCTTTTGGAAGATAGCCAACCACTGTGACACCCTCGGCACCATTGGCAACGGCAATGAGTGAGTTGTGCACGGGTGCTTGTCCTTAAGTAAGTACAGTATATTATGCTCCGTTATTGTTTGACCTTTTGGAAGATAGCCAACCACTATGACACACTCGGCATCCCAGAACACAGAGGACATAAACTTTCCAGCTGAAGGGAAGTCTTTACCTTCTTGTGGTGGTGATGTGAAATGCCTTCCACTGTTTTGATTGTTGGCTGGATGTGGTGAACACATGTTTCATCCATAGTCACAAATCGTTGCAAGAACCTTTCTGGATCAGCTTAAAAAAGAGCTCGATTATCACGAGACATGTTCTTCTTGGTGCGTTTATGATTAGATGTTAGAAACTTTGGAACCCAACGTGTGGACACTGTCTTCATTGCCAAAGTTCCTGGGATGATGGAATGTTCTTTCTCGTGGGAAGGCCCTGCGATCCGCTGGTCAGAGCTGTTTCCTTTGGGCACATCAGAAACCTATCATTGTGAGTTCGAAGTCTAGTTCGCCCCGATTATGTTTCTAGGTTTGTCAGTGCCTTACCCGTGCTCGTGGGTTTCACCAAAATAGTAAACGTCCGAGACCTGCTACACTTTGAGCTTTCGTCCCAAATCAAGCTGACACTCCGTGATATAACTGGAATAATGTTCAAAGCGGTGTTACACCCACGCATGTATCTGTCTCTATGCCTGTCTCTCTGTCATCGGCATATGTGTCTTGACATTGATATGTAATGAATAAGTGGCTTGAATAACGTTGAATAGTTATAGACAATAAGATGGGAATACCTTAAACATGCGATACTGAGCTGTTATTCCCATAGTTTCACTGCTGAAAAAATTCCTATATTTCTTGCAAAATATTGATTCTTAATATCTATAACCTAATATTTTTCAGACCCAGGAATGGTACATGCAAGACATTCTAACTGCACCCCTTCCACAGCACGAAGACAATGTTTGGTGTGCTGACACCACTGGAGCATTACACGGAGGTTATTTTTGTCCATGATCTGCAAGAAAGGGGCTTCTTTTCAAGGTTGCAACAGTAATAATTTCTTGCGGGCGACGGCAGACTAACATTTAACCCAAGAAAAAAAGTTATTTTATTTAAAAGTACATATCTAAAAATATAAATAAAATATAAATGGAGGCCACAAGAATGTTTATTTTCAGAACTGAGACAATCTAGATTTGCCAAATCATTATAGACTTCAGTTGGGTTTAATTCTTAATTTATTCCCTGGGGCCAGGGAGACAGATGGCGGCAAACAGGGTATATAATTCGACCTTGTGAACAGTCAACAGCAGCACGAACTGGTCACAGATCACAAGCTATTTGTAGCTACAGTGTAGATACATAATATAAACTGAGAGAAACAATAATAATTTAAAAGTAAAAAATTCTTAATTCCTTTTGAACATTAGAACATAATGTGATTGATAAAGTTTCAAATTGCATTGTTGCATGTAGGTTATTAAGTAACGACATAAAATAATCTAATTTAGTGCGTGACGATTTTGTTGTTCATTATTGTTTTGGCTCTGTTATGTAATACGATTATTGGTGAAGTGATCCTAGGGCAACTTCTATAGGTTGCAGTGTCTCTATAGAGGATAAAAGTATCATCACTGTTTCCTTATTCACTGTAGAAGTACCGCCAATAACAAAGTTTTGAAAGATATCCTGTAAAAAGGATTCAAAACCTTGCATTTGATAGGCTTTTTCTCAATATAAAAAGTTCAGAAAAGAATATTGAAAATTGACGAGTTTACACTATATTATCGAGGACATCTGCTGAGATGGAGGACCGCGTGAGCAGTGTTATCCGTGGGAAGTCCTTGAAATGTGCCACATCTGTTACCAAGCGTTCTTTCTTGGAATCGATGGCAACAGAACCTGCTACAACTGAAGATTCGAATGGTGGAATAAGTAGAAATAGTTGCCCAATCAACGTCAGAATCGGCATGGGGGAAGAAAGATTCGAAAGTTAATCTGCTCGATGGAACAGTTGTATCCTTGTCCTTACAGAACAAAATGCTTAATTTTGTTGATGTTTGTTTTATTTTACTTGTGAACAAATTTCAAAGTGTTGTATTTTGTTTCCAGTCTTTTAAAAATGAATGGTTGCGTTTTGGCTATTCTTCGTGACTTACCTGCATGAAATCAGCACGAGATCACATGACACAACAAAGCTAACATCCATATAATTTTTTTTAAAGACTACAGACTAAAGACTTTTATTTACTCACCATTGGACCTCTCATTCACAACTGGTGCCAGTCACCTAGTGGCTCAAAAGACATTTTCGTGACGTGTGGCAGCATTTTTATATTCTTTTTCAAATATATTTTTTGATAAAATTGTTAAATTTTACAGTGGCCGTTTACCGTTCAGACTGACTACTGACAGTACAGGCCTGGAAAGCTAAATTCTGACAAAAGTAGGAAATTAAGTGCATCTTTCGAGGACAAAGTTCAGGTTCGGTGATTACACGTGAGATGCTTTCCTGGTATTCGCAGATCATATAATAATCTATTGATGTCATACCTTCTAACACATACAATTAGAAATAATGTTGTCTCTGGTAGCATAACAATACTCCGACTGCAATGTTGGTAACGTATCGTCACGTTATTGCCGTAGACTTCCGTTAAAATTTATATATGTAAAAGGTCAGCAACGTGATCGGTGTACTGTACTGTCGTTCTTCAAGTATTACAGACGGGCGACGAATTGGCGACACATACATACCTCTGTTCAGTCGCAACCTCAGTGTTGGACTTGGAAAACCTTGATGACATCGGGGGCGGTCGGGTAGCCTAGTGGTTAAAGCGTTCGCTCGTCACGCCGAAGAGTGAGTGAGTTTATATTTAACGTCACATCGGCAGTATTTCAGCCATATCGTGACGAGAACTGACATAAAATACAAAAATTTGAATGGATTAAATATCTGTCATCGAAGGACAGTAAAAATAACTAGAGTATCACAGTTGTGATTTTAAAACTAGTTGATAACTTTAAAAAGAATACATTTTCAATCAACAATACAATATAAAAATGGGCTATAGATCACCAGCAACCAAAGTTAGGCCACCGTACTGGGGACTGTGGGGACTTACAATACTTTTGCTACCTGCACGACTCCCCAGCAGGATTTACACCATCCCTTCCAGCCGCTGGTGATTATATGCAATTAAGCCAACACTTAAAATATACAAATATTCTACGTCTAAAACTGTGGCAAGAATAAATGTACTTTGAATGATGTTGTCTTACATATCCTCTGAGGGGGACAATTATTTAACGTTACTTCAACCCCCTTCAAGGATACAGCCACTAACAATCTCAGTCATCAACTTTATTTTACCAATTATAAAAACTATATTATATACAAAACATATCAATCAAAATTTATGTAACAATTCAATTTCTTTTAAAAAGGCAAGAATTAAACGAGCATTGATACTAAAAAGATCCTTTAAGGATGAAACTTTGAAATATTTATCCCTTGTGATGGAAAAATCAACACAATCAAGCAGGACATGCTTGACGGTGATTCTCACATCACAAGGGATACAAAATGGAGGATCCTCACCTTTTAAAAGATATTCATTTGTATATCTTGAATGGCCAATACGACATCGTCGCATAATGACCTCTTCAAACCTGGACTGACAGCCCAAGTAGGTGTAACCGATATTTGGTTTAATTTCATGTAATTTATTTATACCCACTTGGGTGTCCCACTTCTTCTGCATTAGATCTCTGATATAACATCTAATAACAGGTTTATAATCACTGTAGGGTAGAAGAAGTGGGGTCACAGATTTGTTGAGTGCTGCTTTTGCAGCAGCATCAGCCATTGTGTTACCAACGATTCCTACATGGCTGGGTAACCAACAGAAAACGATGTCGTATTGGCCAGTAGCTAGATCATTGTATAATTCGACAATCTCGAGCAAAAGTGGATGTGTACTGGGCATATTGTGAATAGCCTGAAGACATGAAAGAGAGTCTGAAAATATTATGAACTTCTTATGCTTAGATTGATTTTGAATGTATTTAAGAGCTGTTAAGATGGCGTGTGCTTCTGCCGTGAAAATTGAACTGTCATGTGGCAACCTGGACGATATTGTTCTGGATCCAATGACAGTAGCGCTAGCAACTGCGTCACCATCCTTGGATCCATCTGTAAAAATAGATTTGTATGTATCATATTTAGTTCTCAGTTGATGGTATTCTTGTTGATAAATTAGGGGATTAGTTTGTGATTTCTTTAGTTGTGTGAGTGTCAGGTCTACTTCGGGCTTTATAAGTTGCCGAGGAGGTGAAGACAGAAGGCGGTAAGGAGAAATATTTTCAAGGTGTAAATTTGCATCAGAAATTGCAGTTTTCAACCTTATTCCAAGAGGGGGGATAAGAGAAGATTTCTTTGGGTAGAGGTCTTCATATAGGGGGTGAAAAACGCAATCATATGCAGGGTTTGACTGATTTGAAGATAATTTGGTAATATACTGTAAAGATAATTTTAGACGTCTGAGTTTTAGTGATGGTTCATCAGCCTCTACATATAAATTGTTAATTGGAGAAGTTCTGAAGGAGCCAAGGCAGAGCCGTAGTCCTTGGTGATGTATAGAATCCAGAATTTTTAGATTGCTTTTGCAAGCACCCCCATAAACGATGGAGCCATAATCCAGTTTAGAACGTATGAGAGATCTATATAGTTGGAGGAGGGTCTTCTGATCACCTCCCCACTTTGAATTGGAAACGACTTTTAACAAATCGAGTGCCTTCAGGCATTTAGCTTTAAGGTATTTTATATGGGGTTTAAAAGTCAAGTGGCTATCAAAAATAAGTCCTAAGAACTTGGCTTCTTTTACAATTTTAATATGTGTGCCATCCAAATAAAGTTCTGGATCTCGATGTGGTTTATAATTTCGACAAAAGTGAATACAATTAATTGGTCTTTGATTTAAAAAATTTAAAGCCATTTTCGAGACACCATTTTTTAATTTTATTTAGACATAACTGCAATTGTCTTTCTATAGTATTCATATTTTTACCACGACAAGAGAAGTTAAAATCATCCACAAAAAGCGATCCATCAATTGAATCGTTTAAAACCCTAGAGAGGCTATTGATTTTAATACTGAACAACGTGACAGACAAAATACTGCCCTGTGGGACACCCTGATCCTGATGATAATGATCAGACAGGGTAGATCCCACACGAACTTGAAATTGTCTGTCTGTTAAAAAGTTGGATATAAATTGAGGCAAACGGCCTCGCAATCCAAAATCATGTAAATCTTTTAAAATTCCGTGTATCCATGTAGTGTCATATGCTTTTTCAAGATCGAAAAAGATAGACACTGCATGTTGTTTGTGTAGTATGGCGTTTTTCACAAATGATTCTAAACGGACTAAATGATCGATGGTACTTCTATTTTTACGGAAACCACATTGGATATTTGATATGAGATTATTGGTTTCTAAGTACCAAACTAGACGATTATTTATCATGCGTTCCATGGTCTTGCAAACGCAGCTTGTCAATGAAATTGGTCGGTAATTTGAAGGGTCGGTATCATCTCGCCCGGGTTTAGGTATTGGAATAACTATGGCATCACGCCAAGAAGGTGGAAAACTTCCTGACGTCCAAATTTCATCAAAAATATTCAACAGTGTTTCCAAACATGAAACTGGTAAGTGCTTCAGGAGTTGATAATGTATATTATCAGATCCTGTAGCAGTATCATGAGCTTGTTCAAGAGCAGTATGTAGTTCATGAATAGAAAATATTTCGTTGTAATCTTCCCCATTATCCGATTTAAAATTAATAGTTTTCTTTTCCTGCTGATTCTTGTAGTTTTGGAATTGAGGGACATAGTTGGAAGGGGAAGAATGTTCAGCCAAAGTTTCACCTAGTTTATTAGCAATATCAGAGGTATTAGTTAACAATTCATTCCCATTTTTTAGATGGTGGATACCAGACGATGATCCCTTACCTTTGATTTTTTTAATCATGTTCCATACCTTGGACATGGGCGTTCTTGAATTTATCTTCGAAACGTAAGTTTGCCAAGATACACGTTTATTTTGCTTAAATGTACGTCGTGCCTTAGCATTTAAAATCTTGAATTTTTTCAAATTATGTACCATAGGATGGTGACGGAAATACTTTTCAGCCTTCTTCCGCGCCTTCCTTGCTTGTTTGCAAGTATCATTAAACCATGGTTTGCGGATGTGAGGATTTACAGAGGACTTAGGAATACATTCATCAGCTATGTTAATTAGTACATCAGAAAATACTTTTATTGAATCAGGAACATCAACAAAAAGACCAGGAGTTAATTTGCTTGTACAGAGTAACTCGAACAAAGGCCAGTCAGCTTTAGTGATGTTCCATCTTGATGATGGAGGAACATCAGACGGAGTTATTGTTTGAAGAATAGTTGGAAAATGGTCACTTCCACAGAGGTCGTCATGGACTGACCATTCCAATTCGTTTAGCAGTTCGGAGTTTGTGAGTGATAAATCGAGAGACGAATAGGTGCCTGTACCAGGATGTAAATATGTTTTGGAGTCGTCGTTAAAAATGCATAAATCATTGCTCGAAATAAAGTCTTCCAATATCTTCCCTTTACTGTTAGTAACATCACTACCCCAAAGTGGATTGTGTCCATTTAGATCTCCCATAATGACACATGGCTTGGGGAGCTGGTCATAAAGTGCTTGAAGATCAGTGGTATGAAGAGTGGAAGATGGAGGTACATATAGAGAACATAACGTGAAAACAATGTTTAAAGTTAAACGGACAGCAACAGCTTGAAGTGGTGTATTTAGAGGGACAAGACTGTGAATCACACCCTGCCTCACCAAGATTGAAGACCCTCCAGTAGCTTTAGGCCCTGGAGGAGAAAAGAAATGATGTGAAACGTACTGTCTAATGTCAATATGGTCAGTATTTTTTAAGTAGGTTTCTTGAAGGCAAAATGCTGATGGCTTATAATCCTGAATTAATAACTGCAAATCATTTAAATTATTCCGCAGTCCTCTGCAATTCCATTGGACAATATTAAGAGAGCCACTCATGGCGGCTCAACTGGTGACCTTGAACGGGAAGGAGGTCCATCCCCATGAGCAAGCAGAGTGGGAGTAACCTCCATCTGCAAAGGTTCATATGGATTATGAACCTCTACAGGGGTTGTAAGAGAAGGCACCTCCAAATGTTGGAGTGCCCTGGTCCTACGTTATTTCTTTTCCTTTTTTGTCAAGTGGGCTTCGCCCACTGCTTGAGCGTCATATGATTGCACTGGTTCATTTCGTTTGTCTGGTATGGGCTGAGCGTCTGTCTGAGAGGAAGAGGATGATCTTAGTGGCTCATGCTGACAAGTCTGAGAATGGTCGTCAAGGAGTATCTGATCATGCTTTATCCAAGAGATAGTTGTTTGGCATGAGATTGAAACAGTTGTGACTTTGGGTACAAGAGCAGGGGAGGCAATCGCAGCTGAATATGTTATGGATGGAGATTGAGATACAGTTGGAACCAACTTCACGGTACGAGACGTTGTTGGTATGTTTA
Organism: Haliotis rufescens; assembly: GCF_023055435.1. Taxonomy (NCBI): domain Eukaryota; kingdom Metazoa; phylum Mollusca; class Gastropoda; order Lepetellida; family Haliotidae; genus Haliotis; species Haliotis rufescens. The sequence goes on along the minus strand of NW_025964001.1, from coordinate 41,732,067 downwards.
ATTTTTAAGATTTTAGTCTCCTGGATAAATAATGGACAAGATTTCGAGGAAGCCATGTGCCCACCGGTACAGTTGGCACACTTGATGTTTTCTGTGCAGTCTGAGCTGTCATGAGCACCACCACAGCGGAAGCAGGCTGCATTTTTATTGCAAAACTTAGCACCGTGTCCGAACTTTTGGCATTTGTAGCACCGGAGTGGATTAGGTACATATACCTCAACTCCGATGTTGAAGTTACCTGCTTTAATAGACTTTGGAAGAACTGTGAGAGAGAAAGTGAACAGATAAGTATGTATTTTTGTTATAGTTCCATCATGTTGTTTCCTTGTAAACCGCTTAACAGCAGTTACACCTTGATTTCTCAATTCATCTGTAATTTCCTCTTCGCTCATGTCAGCCAGACAACGAGCACGATCTCTGATAATTCCACGTGTAGAGTTCAGTGTCTTGTGTGCCGAGACAACAACCTTGGTGTTAACAAACTGCTGTAACGACAGAAGGTTAACTGATTGTTGCCTCCATGCACACTCAACTAGGATTGAGCCATTCCGAAGGCGCGTAACATTCTTTACGTCTCCACAGACACCTTGGATGCCCTTGGAGATCGCAAAAGGGTTTAATTTATTGTGTCGCCAACAGCAGGAGCAATGACAACAAATCTTGGCCACGAATCCACAACATCATTTGATACATCCTCATCAGAGGCCAAAGCATCAACGTGTCGACGTTTGTAGTTTTTGGTTGAACCAGAAGAATTTGGTTGAGACATGGTAGGAATAATATGATTCAGCATCCATGCTCCCCACCCACCATCGAGTGTCAACAAGGACGGTGCTACAGTGGAAGCCAGCCTGTGAAACACCAGGGTTACATGGATGTTATACTCCAGAAACAGAGACATAAATAGCTGTTGTTACTAAAAGAAGAAATGTCAGGCTGGTTCGGCCCATAGCATTTTTCTAAAGAAACACAGAATTCAGCGGTCCATATCCCCAGATTGGCCCATGAGCCACCGCCTTCTGGCATTGGACTCTAGGCAATGTGAAGCATACAATCATGTTAAGAAAACAATTTATATATTATTGAGTGAGTGATGTGATATTATCACAAAACGACTTTTCCATGCACAGGGCATGGCGTGACCAGCCGATTGATAGAATCGGGCCAATTCTACCACCCGTCTAGGTGAAGTAAGGGTCGAAGTGGTGTGTTGGGCAAAAGGAACACCGGTTCCTGGCTCCATTGCCCTCAACCACCAGAATCCCGTCCTCCACCGACACAGGGGCGCAACCCACGGCAAACAGGTTGCCCAATTCGGTCGCCTCTTACGACCAGCAATGGGGTGCTGTGGAAATATTCTGCCCCGGTTCCACACGGGGGAAGAGCGATTAGCGTTACCCAGCACTCACCACGAGTAGGTTGCTCTTCACGAGTGCCTCACGCCGAAGACCCGGGTTCGATTCCCGTCAGGGGTACAATGTGTGAAGCCCATTTCTGGTGTCCCCCCGCCGCGATATTGCTGGAATATTGCTAAAAGCGGCGTAAAATCAAACTCACTCACTCACTCACTTGATGACATCGAACATGTTGGAATGACTTTTCCCAGCGAGCTTGCGATTCCAGTCTTCCAGGTTGATTTTGGTCCGGGGTTTGAGGTTGCCGATGTCGTTCCAGATATCGGGGTGACTTTATCCAGGAAGACGCGAACAGCTACGCCGACAGCTTCCTGACTACTCAGTTGGAAGCCCTTCTTTAACTTGGCGCCAGATACACAGGGTGTAGAGGGAGAAACACCCACACAGGATACTTGTAGCTAAGACAATGTGAACTGCATTGTGGGCCGCCGATTCAAAGTCTATACGAATGGTGATGGGGATTAATGTCAAATTCAACTGGTAAGCCATCACATACCTGTACTTAAAGGTCTTAACATAAGTGTCTTCGTTCGTATTCGACAGGACACAGTAGACCAAAGGAAACACGTGACCTTGAAACTCGGCATGAAGACTATCGATATTATCAAAGTGTCTTGGTGCTGAAGAGAAAGTTCTATCGCAAAACGCAACATCAGCTTCACACAAATGGTCAATGATCTCATCCGTCGTAAATATGATGTTGTCAACGCAGGAAGAAGTCGTAAGCTTTGGTATGAGTCCTCCTGCCTTCGAGTTGGATTCCTTCTCTAGTAGACAGAAGTCGGTGGACAGTCTTGTGTCTTTGTCGAAACAAGGTGGTCTTCAGAGAGACAAAGAAAGAGATTTGCTTGATGAGGCCGTCAGGGAGAACATCGTGGTGCTGTCGTGACAGGGAAACTTTGTCTCCATCGTTTTAGCTCTACTGGTTAGTCTAGATTTTAAGGCTTAAAATTCCAGGTCAAATTGGAAGTGCGTGCGGATGGTCAACCTGACGTTAGGCTTGAAGTGTCTCATTATCTGCCACGATTGTAGCGATGGAGCCTCGGCGTCTTCTGCTTCTAACATGTAGCTGTTACAGGATATGTGTTGCCCGCCTCTCATTGTCTTGATGGATATTATTCGTACTTGAGCGTTTGCCATTTTGGATAGTACAACCGATATTATATATATATGGAATGCTTCATTACGAGATTATTTATCAGAGTAAGATGTCTAATCACAAACTAATTCAATGTTTGTTTGTTTGTTTAACGCTACACTCAGCAAAATATTCCAGCTATAAGGCGGTCTGTAAATAATCGAGTCTGGACCAGACAATCCAGTGATTGACACCATGAGCATCGATCCACGCAATTGGGATCAATGACATGCATCAACCAAGTCAGCGAGTCTGACCACCCGATCCCGTTAGTCGCCTCTTACGACAAGAAACAGTTGTGTTTACAGAGCGAACTAGATTAACTAGCAGTTGTGTCTGTAAAATGTAAAGGTTATTTTGAACCCCGGACCTTCCGCCCTCTGGGCGTACACTCTACCACTAGACCACGGAGGCGGTCGTGACGAAAATGTACCATAATGCCTACAGAAGACATTCAATACGTATGCTAGTACACAATGGTTGTGATTAATCTCATACTGATGTTTCTTATTTCACATCTCTATAGAAAATCAAACGTTCATCACTAAAAAATATAATAAATGTACATTGGTATCCGATATCAGTAATCTAATCTCAATGGAGTCGTTCCGGAAGGTGGTACATTTAGGTAGAGGGACGGCTGCTAGATATCGCGTGTCAACTTACTTGCTTCCCCAGATGGAGATGAACACTGACTCTTCAGCAGAACGAACTGTCAAAAACTTATTCCGTGAGGATCATAAGTTTAAAATATTTACTGCGGATTAATATCTAAAAGCATAGCTAAAATGAAAATCAATTGTCAATTTACAATATCACACCACGTGGATTTTATTTGAACACCAGGCCAAATACAATCGCTTCATGAGGTCTGGAGGAGGTACCAACGGCATTGAATTATAGACGAATATTTCAGGGCCTGTAACTATGACAGCCAACGCCACTAACACGTTTGAAAACAATTTATTGTTGCAGTAATATCGATCAATTCAGGACTTTTTTTCGAAATGAACATTTAATTCCGAAGGCTAATTGCCGTTTAGCCATGTAAATGTGTTGAATTTCCTAATTACCATTCATTATGATTAAGATGCAAATCCCCATTTGTTAAACCATTATCGCCTCTTTGCTGTCAGCCATGCCGAAGGAGTTGTGCAACCATGTCAAGTAATGTTGTTTATATTGTTTATATTGTTTATATTAACGGCGTGTCAGGCCCCCCACCGGGTTATTTCTGGAATATTGCTAAAACCTCGTAAAACCCAGCTCACAATCTTGAGTGAGTCAGTGAGTGAGTTGGGTCCAACGTCACTTTGAACAACATTTCAGTTATATCACAATGTTAATGTGGGAGGAAAACCCGAAGACAGTAACCACTGTGGCAACACCAACAAGCACAGATATGTAGCTGACAAACCAAGAAACATCATCGGGGCTAACTGGGATTCGAACCCAAAATCACCTCGTGATCACCACAACCCTGTCGTGCCCAAAGCACCCAACACTGTACAGCGAATTTCGGTGTCTTAGACGACAGGGTCACACCTGCCTCCTTCATACACACACAACACCCCAGTGACTGAGAAAAAGGAAGGCCTCATCCTTACCCTTGTTGGTTGGCCAGTGTGGTACCAACATCACACATACTGCCACTGTGTGCTTACCTGGGACAAGTGCTTCTTGTATAAATCTACTAGCATAAAACAAATACCTACTGAATATACAGCAAGCTATCGACTCAGTGGTGTCACCTCCTTCCGAGACACGTACACCGACCCCTTGTGTGTAGGAATATGCAATTCATCATAATCAACATCTGTCGGCGCAGTGGATAATAACGGTCGTGTTTCCCTTGCAAGTATTATAATTTCGGTGTCTTAGACGACAGGGTCACCCCTACCTCCTTCATACACACACAACACCCAAATGACCGAGAAAAAGGAAGGCCTCACACTTACCTTTGCTGGTTGGCCAGGTCTTTCGGGTACCAACAGATAATATGCAATTCATCATAATCAACATCTGTCGGCGCAGTGGATAGTAACGGTCGTGTTTTATATCATTTAACAAAGCAATCCATTCAAGTTTCCCTCAAATGATATCAGACGCAATTGAACAATAAAGATGAGGAAAGCCTGATTGGTGATAACGCAATAGTGAGTCAGACAACTTGTCATATTTTGTAATGTTAGAGATTTATGTGGTTGAGGTAAACGGTATTAAAACTGTCCCATGGGTTGATGGGGTTTTGAGGACTGGATAGTGGATGTGATCAGTGTTTGTATAGGGATAATGTATCACCAGACACAAGATATTCATGTATGTATATTGTCTGATAGTTTCAGTCTGGCCAATTACTTCAGCTGTACGAATCAGAATAACATTTGTATAAATCCACATTGACATCCCCACATATATTCAATGCGAATGTTTATGATAAACCACGCCATGACCCTTCCGGAAAACACTATCTATCACCGCTTGTATGTCAAAGTTTTGTTGAAAATCGGATTTCCTAGAAATAACTAGTTTTTGCGGATGTTGTAGGCAAGAAAATACATTTATTGGGTTGACGGAGGACATATGTATTGAGTTCAAAGGGACTTTCACACAATCATAGGAGATCACGGCCGCGGCACAACAAATGAGCTTCAAGCCTTGTACCCATGTAACGTTGTGTTTCCAGCTAGGGCATACTGACTATATACATGAGACCTTGTTTCCTGCAAAAACATACCGACTATATACATGAGACCTTGTTTCCTGCAAAAACATACCGACTATATACATGAGACCTTGTTTCCTGCAAAAACAAACTGACTATATACATCTGACGTTGTGTCCTGCAAAAACATACCGACTATAAACATGAGACCTTGTTTCCTGCAAAAACATACCGACTATATACATGAGACCTTATTTCCTGCAAAAACATACCGACTATATACATGAGACCTTGTTTCCTGCAAAAACATACCGACTATATACATGAGACCTTGTTTCCTGCAAAAACATACTGACTATATACATGAGACCTTGTTTCCTGCAAAAACATACCGACTATATACATGAGACCTTGTTTCCTGCAAAAACATACTGACTATATACATGAGACCTTGTTTCCTGCAAAAACATACCGACTATATACATGTGACGTTGTTTCCTGCTAGGACATACTGACTATATACATCTGACGTTGTGTCTTGCTAAGTGACGTTGATTCCTGCTAGGGCATACTGACTATATTCATGAGACGGTGTTTCCTGCAAAGAAATACCGACTATATACATGTGACGTTGTTTCCTGCTAGCGCATACTGACTATATATATGAGACGTTGTGTCCTGCTAGGTGACGTTGATTCCTGCTAGGGCATACTGACTATATTCATGAGACGGTGTTTCCTGCAAAGAAATACCGACTATATACATGTGACGTTGTTTCCTGCTAGCGCATACTGACTATATATATGAGACGTTGTGTTCTGCTAAGTGACGTTGATTCCTGCTAGGGCATACTGACTATATACATGAGACGTTGTTTCCTGCAAAGACATACCGACTATATACATGTGACGTTGTTTCCTGCTAGTGCATACTGACTATATATGTATGAGACGTTGTGTCCTGCTTAGTGACGTTGATTCCTGCTAGGGCATACTGACTATATACATGAGACGTTGTTTCCTGCTAGGTGACGTTGTTTCCTGCTAGGGCATACTGACTATATACATCTGACGTTGTTTCCTGCTGGGACATTCTAACTATATATATGAGACGTTGTTTTCTGCTAGGTCATACTGACTATATACATGAGACGTTGTTTCCTGCTAAGTGACGTTGTTTCCTGCTAGGGCATACTGACAATATAATGAGACGTTGTGTCCTGCTAAGTGACGTTGATTCCTGCCAGGGCATACTAACTTTATACATGAGACGTTGTTTCCTGCTAAGTGACGTTGTTTCCTGCTAAGGCATACTGACAATATAATGAGACGTTGTTTCCTGCAAAGACATACTGACTATATACATGTGACGATGTGTTTCCGACAGAGGGACATACTGACTGTATATATTCCAACTAAATACGTCTTAGGATGTTTTTCATTGAATGCTAAACTACATTGACGTTCTGTTTTGGTTAGTTACATTGTTAATATTCATACATATTTAACAAACAGGCAATTACATTGTACGCTATGTTTCCTTAAAATGTGCGAACATGATATCATGTAACATATATCCATGACAACAAATACACTGTCAAATAGACGCTGCCACTAAGAGCTTACTTACACTGCTGTGTTTGTGACTCTGCCACCTCATGTCTGTTTTCCGAGCCTGAAAAGGATCAGGAACTGTTATCACTAACTGGCGGAGACATAAGTGATGATCGGAGATCCAGAGGGACTTCTCTCCTGGTTCAGTTGCCACCTTGCAAATGACGTCGCCCTCTTGGGGCAACTTAAAATGTCTCTTCATTCCGATGTGATCGACTTTTATTAACCATAAATATATGGGGTGCAGTTACATTATGTAGAAACTATCCTTCCTTTCCCACCTGAGTCTGGTGAACTGTTGTTAAGACTGGAGACACTTCGACGAGATGTGGCTAATCAATCTGATCAGTTTTATCAGCCATTAACTTGACTGTCCATCCCTTGAGTGGACCTAGCGTGTAAGTTGTGTGATCAGATCTTCTGCCTAGGGTCAGTACAAGGACATGTAATTGCTGCAGGGGGAGTCTAACAGTGGGCACTGACAGACAAATGGTCATCTTTGTGGTCATCCAGTTGAACAGATTAAAACCATCCCGTCTGTTCGCTAAAGTAAACCTTTGACTAAGTACCTCCTAGTATCTTAAGTAGGATTCGTATGTGCAAAGTATATATAACGTTTTGTTTGAGAAAACCCTCGTTACGGAACATATCAAATATACACATGCACAAAAATTAAGCGCCACCCACCATATTAGTGAGCTGTTACTTTTGGCACTTAATGATGACTATTATAACGAGATGTACGATTGTTATAAGCCGTATATGTAAACCTCATGTGATGCAAAAGTTGCCCCAAAGCAAGCTTATCTTGTGTTCCAAAAGAATATGAGCAGAAAGGAATTTTGAGAAATTGAAGGATTAGAAAACATTGAAAAACTTTTTTTGTCATGTAACTCTCATGATATCAGCAGACCATATCAGGTGTCACATAGACACCCTTGGGAGTGCAGAGTCTATTGCAAGACAGAAACGTCAGTAACGTGTGTATGATCCACGGACATTGACCACAGCTTCAACCCTACGCCTCATACTCATTACAAGTCGTTGAATGCTTCTCTGAGGCAAACGGATCCATTCTTCATGAAGTGCGGCTTCAAGTCCAGCGAGATTTTGAACTGGGGGATCACGATGTCTGATTTTCCGGCCAAGAATGTCCCAGAGATGCTCAATCGGATTAAGATCCGGACTACAGGCCGGCCAAGGGAGAGTGGCAATAGCTTCTTGACGCAAATAAGCCAAAACTGCCCGAGATCTGTGTGGTCTAGCATTGTCGTCCATGTAAACAGGTCTTGTCTGAAGGGGATGGTTGTCAAAATGAAGGACTACCACTGGACAAAGAACGGCATCTTGGTATTGTTTGCCATTCAGGTTTCCACGAATTGTCACCAGTGGAAGTTTGCAGCCGAAGGAAACACAACCCCATATCATGACAGACCGCCCGCCACATGCTAAGGTCTTCTGGATTTTCCTTGGTGCAAAACGAGTGTTACGTTGCCTCCAAACACGTATTCGACCATCAACAGTTCGTAGCAGCATTCGACATTCGTCAGACCAATGGATCCTTCTCTGGATGGCCAAGTTCCATCGACTACGGGCACGACACCATATCAGACGATTCCACATGTGCCTCTCAGTCAGTTGAGGACGTTTTACTGGTCTTCTGGTGTTATAACCAGCCGCTCTGAGGCGACGCCTACGGTCATCGTCGAGAGTCTCTGATGGGTAATCCACTGCAGTCTTAAATCTGTTAAAGTGGGAAATGGATTTCGTCTGACAATCCTGAAAAGACGTCTATCCTCTCTGTTAGAGGTCTTTCTTGGCCTACCAGACCTATGCCTGTCATTGACATAATTGGTTTGACCATGTTTGACCATCAAACGAGTGATAACACTGTGATGACGACCCATTTGTCTTGCAATGGCCCTGCACGACATGCCAGCATTTTTCATGCCTATCACTTGCCATCTTTCAGCGTTCGTTAACTTTCTCCTCACTATGGCTGATTTTCAACCTCTATTGGAAGATGAATCTCACACAGGAGCAAAATGCAACCACGTGTCTGAAACTTGAATTTCACTATTTATAGGGTAGGGGAACTGCAGCAACACGTAAAGCACGCTTTCCTTGTGGTATCTGGACAAATTTGGGTTCATGAAACTATGGAAGCTTAATTCAGTCATACATCATCATATTGCGTATTTCTGATTCCCACACGTGAAATCAAGAGACTATGAATATGGTGGCGCTTAACTTTTGTGCATGTGTATACATGCACTTTAAAATTCCCACAAGTCCTGTCTACACAATTGAATATTCTTACTTTTAGGTCCAAGGACACGGGGGTAGTTGCATCCCTTATACCTTCCAGGATCCTATCATCGTGGAAAATAATTCCTGAATGTCTCTGTTTGTTAGTACTATACGCATGGTCATGGGTGTCTTTTCTTAAAAGTCTGGTAGATATCGAGTCAAGCCAACGCTCTAACTATAGAGAGAAAAGGCAAAACGTGTCTTTAATGCAAGTCAGGTTTACACAGAGTCCACTCTACATTCTCACCGTCATGTGGACGTCATACAGCAAAAAGGCAATACGAGCCTTTGCTGCAAATCGGGAATATATTGAGTGAACATTACACGCAGACAGTTATATGGAAATGCCATTTCAAACCAATCAGATCGGTCGTGCATACTAAGGAATATAGTATAAAATATATTAAATAATTATTTAATATAAAAAACTTTCAAAGACGGTACGAAAGATTCTCGTTAAAAAACATACAGCTTTATGAAATTGTGTAATATCCACTTAATTTCTTATTTTTCTAATCCCCGTTTCGTGTGTGGCACACAGTGATATTAATCTATGTGAGCGGGTTCACCTGAAGAAATCAAGATTTCATGGCTACTGATTTACTTGATCCACTTAAAGGTTCAATCCCTGTTGCCCCAGCTACTATCAAACGCTGCTGGAGGCGCAGAACGCCGCCTCTTAATGGTACGGAGATAATTAAAAATGGTTGTAAATGGTCTCAACCTCTGACGGGATTGCAGTAACGTGGTATCTGTGGGCCAGTCTGACAAGCGTTATTGGCAATAACTCTCCCATCAACCTAACAAGTGGGAGAAGAAGATGGGCAAGTACCAGGAGAGTCTGATACGTTTACAGTGCCTTGATTAGGTTACAATCCTACCTTAACTGCTTATCCATAAGGAAGAAGCTTCCTCATCTTATTGTTACTATAAAACGTCAACGGCAGAGAATAATCAGTCTCGATTATCTTCCGAAACAGATTGCATTTGCCGTTAAAGGCAAAATAGTAGTGAAAATCATATGAATTGATCATATGAATGAATGAAAATCGGTGATGACATCTGGAGCGAGGTTATGATCACCAGATTATTGTCTGCAGCTGCTTTGTCTTTTGTTCAACGCCACTCTCAGCAATATACCAGCCTTATGATGGCGGTCTCTTAATAATCAAATCTAGACCAGACAATCTACTGACTGCCATCATGACCATCGATCTAAGCAATTAGGACACGAAGACATGCATCATGCAAGTCAGTGAGCCTAACTACCCGATGCCGTCGCAATTATATGCATGTGTTGCCGAATTCTAACCCGGATCTTCACGGGTTGAACTACAGCTGTAGCTGGTGACGAAACTTGCACATATCCTTGAGTATGAGTATAAGTAAACATATCACAGTCATTACTTTCGTGGTGATGTTTTCATAAATGACAGATAGGGAAAAAAACCGTATATGTGCAGCCAAGCAGTTTATATTTTGACCAAAATGTTCCCATTTCGCGAACATATGGTGTCATCACATCATTTTGATGTTGATACTGTTGTTTGTTGGAGTGAGTGAGTTGGTGAGTGAGTATGGTTTTACGCCGCTTTATAGCAATATTCCAGCAATATCACGGCGGGGGACACCAGAAATGGGCTTCACACACTGTACCCATGTCGGGAATCGAACCCGGGTCTTCGGCGTGACGAGCGATCGCTGTAACCACAAGGGTTTTAGGGGGAGGGGACACCAGAAACGGGCTTTACACGTTGGTGGGAGGGAAGTATGCTGAAGGGATGTTGGACATTTGAGGCCCAACACACAGATTAATGTAGAAAAGTGTTGCTTTCCCTAGAATTATCGTCCTTTGCTGACATTCAACATGTGAGCTCGACCCTGATTGGCATCCTTACTTTAACACTGTTCCCCACTGTTTTGCAAAACGAATGTATTTCTAAACGTTTTTCGTTATTTATAAGCAGCAAAATCTCTGCACTTATGCACAGCAGACGTAATTCAAAATTAACAAACCGTTTTTATTAGTTTCCACAAAATCAGTAATGGTACTCTCCTGTCTCGGATTTTCTGGTTTATCAATCACTTGATTGTCTGGTTTGTTTACAGGCTGACGTCGCATGACATGAGTACTGCTGTGCTGCGTCAGGCAATAAATTCTTATTAGGCAAATTGTGTGAATAGCGGGCGCTATCGGTAGGACGGGACAGGGCATGCTTACCCTTTTCGCGAACACCTGGTGTCATCACTGATTTTCAGTGGTCCACTCATATGATTTCCACAGCTATTTGCCGGTTATTCCCTTGCATTGACAATTTATATTTACAGCCAATTCCATGTGACATGGCTTTAACATGACGGAATTAATAAATACAAACGTGTCTCCTATGTCCACGCGTACCAATACCTGTAAGCACATCGTGTTTAATTCCTGTAATTTCGGGGAGTGGTTGGTGATGAGGTGGCTCTTCTGACATCCCCCGTGGACTCCGGCAACGTGATGTATCCGAAATCGTCACCAGGAGACCCATTGTCAGGTAATGAGACAATAGAACGTGGGGCATTGCCGTGAGGGACCTCGTGTAATGCCTTTGTCTACACCATAAATGTTATAGAAAATGTAGCCTTCAGTTTAACTATACCTTACAAACTGCACAGCTCATCCCATATTAACTTAAGTAGCTTACAGATGATGGTTGCAGCTTGTTCTCTATTCAATTATTGCTGTTTAGTGGTAGTGAGTGAGTTACTTTTTCATCTCATCGTCATTATTCCAGCCACATAACAACGAGAACAAGGGATGCATCATACGATATCTGTCGACAAAGGACAGTAAAACGGTAAGATATATCACAGTTTTAGAATAACATAAACCAGATAAAAATAAGAACACATCAATATACAATAGTTTACGTCTTATCAATTAAAACTTGGCTACAGGCCATCAGCAACCAAAGCTTGACCACATGACTGGGGATCATGGGGACTCACAGGACCTCTGGTTAAGGCATGATTCCCCATCGGGAGTAAGAGGGACGTTCATTAAGTTTTGCAACTTGGGCATTTGTGTTTACACAAACAATGTCAACTTGTGGCAGGTGTGACACTAGTCATAACATCAGGTTGACACGTGTCATAACAAGTTCCAGACACAACAATAAGTTAGATGTGATGGCTTTATTCACCTAAGGGTGGTCACTATCATGGATTCTCTCAAACAACGCGCTGTAAAGTTCCTTACCAAGGAGGAATGCAAAGCAAAAGAAATCCATGATCGCGTGTGGCTGCCATATGTGAATGTGGATTCGAACAGTTAAATCACCCACCCCACAGCCCAGACTTAGCCCCCAGTGACTATTTCCTGTTTCGGCAAATGAAATCTGCCATACGTGGAAGAAGCTTCCAGGATGACGAGAACATAAAGGCTGCCACAGAAGCGTGGTTAGAGGGCCAATCTGCGGATTTCTATAAAAGTGGTATTAAGATCTTGAAAGACAAATGGAATAAGCGTATTGAGGTGAATTGAGATTATATTGAAATACAAAAGTGCAAAAGATATTCTGCGACTTGGTCTTATATTGAAGTTGCAAAACTTATTGAACGACCCTCGTAGTTGTCTGTGATGCTAGCCGATATTAAAAACCGAATAACACGAGTTGACATATACATCCTTTGTCCAGCGGTTAATGAGGTCGATCGACAATATAATTAACAAATAAGAAAGACAATGGTGAAAACGAATGATTGAAATAATGGCTTTGGGCAAAATGCACTTATAAAAAGCCATTATCAGAAAGAGAATGACTGGTATTGTGATTTTTAAAGAAATGTGTTATTTTCCTGATGAATGCATCAACGCAGGGATGAGGGAGGTATAGAGAGGTATAGGCTGCCACCGGAGGATAGCTACAGTCGGCCATGTTTGATCTACATCTGTTCATGGGACTGGTATGGAATTGAAATTGTATTTTTGTTTCTCCACAAGTGACCACTTGAACTCGAGATGAAGCGAATGAAAGTTACGCAGATGCATTTGATGCAATATCCCCCGTTACCCCGAAGCAATGACTCACTGTGGGGGTTGCTATCAGTGCAATCTCGCGACACAAATAATGTACCGGTATAATACCGCTGCATGATTGATAACTTCACCCTGGAATGGCGAAACAAGTTATTGCTGTGTGATTTTGGTATTATATTATGTAAGACTGATTGCATTTAAGTGATTGAATACAATATTGTCAATCGTTGCAGAAGGAGAGGAAATGACGTTACTTCAATAAAACTAATGTGATATTTATAGTGTTCTGTTGTCAACATTATAAACCAATCGCACAAACGAACCTAGCCATGTTATCAGAAATCGAAGTGATTGGATAACACAAACATATGACAGAATAATAAGCGCAGGACGAGAGAGTCAAAACAGATAACGATGTTTCTCCCTTTGAACCTCATTTATCAGACACCTTCGTTCCTTTGTTGGTGTCTACGCTTTGCATCGATCAATAATGTTGCAGTTTACTCAATTCAAATTTAATTGAGATCAAAAGCAAAGTGAAAGTTTGTTTACTTGAGTGAGTGAGTTGGGTTACAGTATTCCAGTTATATCACGGCGTGTCACCTTAATGCGGGAGGAGAGCCCGAAGTGATGCAGGTCCAAGACGTTTACCACTTCGGTGATACCCACGAGCACGGGCATGGTGCTGACAAACCTAGAAACATAATTGGGGCGAACCGGGATTCGAACCCACAATCATAGGTTTCTGGCGTGTCCAAGGGATGTTGTTCTCTTGAACTAAGATGACACGACAATGTTTCCGGCTGAATTTTAATCCCTCAATCCAAAAATGGTCGCATAGTTCTCCCGTACTAAAAGACATTCACTGGTAACCTGAAGTGGTTAGAATCCGTTCACCTGCCCCAGTGTACCGGTCTAATATTGTTTGATGAATACATTCCTTCTCGAGAGATAATATCAGATACGTATTTAAAGCCCTTGAATTCCTCAGACGCAAATGGTTTAAATTGAAGAAATCTTTTGCCACAGAACATTCACATGTGCAGGTCCAGCTGTCTGGAACTATCTTCACATCACATCCAGATCTCTGTACCACTGGACTGTTTTAAGTCAAAACATACATGCACAGAAAATACTATTGATTGTAACATATGCTACATATGTCATTGATGGACATGCACTCTTATTTATATCAATCTTACTGTGGCACATAATCACATGCCGTACAAATGGAATTACATTCGTTTTGTTGTTGTTGTTATTGTTCTTCTTCTTATGTTTTTCTTCTTCTTATTATTATGTTGAGGTGATCGGGATTTGTTTGAGAGATTTTTTTGGGATTTGTTATAGACATGTGTTGGAGGGAGCAGAATAGTGAGAGTTTACTATGATGTTGACCGCAACTATTGGAGAAAGCTGTGAGATTGAGGTGCTACAGGTACGTGTGTGATGAGTGTGGTGGATGGAGTTGTTGGTGGAATATTTTCAATGGAGGCGTTGAAGGAACATGCTGCATGAATCTCTTGGCGCAAAATATAAAGCATCTTGTCTAAACCACGTCCGTTACCAAACTCCCTCCGGCTTCTTATCTCCCGCCCGTGTATCACCGTGTCATCAACGCTGACACATGGAGGTAATGCAAAAATAATGATTCGACCAAACACATTAGTGCCTCTGCTTGTCACGTTCTTGTAATTAACATTACTAATGGATGTGTAGGGATGTGTTTGCTGTATCAATGGAAATATATTTCAAACAAGAGGATCACCACAGTTGTATGCATGTAGTTAGGTTGGACAGCAAAACAGCTGAGCATCCCGAGGGCAAGTTGTTATAGATAAACAACTTCGGTGTAGATTCTAACACCATTATTCAGCATGTGCTGGACAGTGATTGAAAGTGCCAGTTGTACTTTCCTTATAATAGTGTTAGATTCTAAACCGAAACGCCACCTCATTTGTAGTAAAGAAGTTGTTTATCTACAAGAACTTGTCCTTGTTCGTCAAACCAACTGCTAAATGCCACTCAGAGAACCTATCAGGATAATTTTGAAGTGGAAACTGCCAAGGCATTTAAACAAAAAGGTATAGTAGGGCCTTCGAAAAGACAAAAAAAGACCGAAGAGGTGTTGAGATGACTGCCAGACAGAACCAGTTGTAAGACGGTAGCGTATAGTGAGACGTTTTAGAGAGAAGTAATTTGTGTGCAATGTTCTTGAATGCAGTTGTCGGAAGGTAGCACCTTGAGAGAAGATATAAACCGGATAGCAGGCCGTGTTACTAAGGGCTTGAAAGATAATACGCCTTGTGGTGTGGGATCGTGGCAACGCCACAAATGAAATATCAGTTCTAGCAAAACAACACGATGAGATAAACAGCGTATTTCTCAGCCAACATTAAATACCCTCTATGTATGACCATGACAGTAGCCATAAAACTGCATCACCAAAAGAGTTGTTGCCGGTGAATAGCAGCTATTGGTAGAAGGAGTGTTGTACCAAGCGGCTTGTAGATCATGGGAATAACAACTTCATATCAATCAGTGACATGAGGCAATATCGCCCATCTATTTTGCTGATACAAAGGCTCAAACTTAGTGACGACAAATAGCATCAAAGAGATATTGTTTCCAGTTCTTGTGTCAACAGTACCGTGCACTGATGAGATCTTGATCGGCTCATTTGTCACGTCTTACTTCCGGTAATATAAACGTTCGTGTGAAACAATGGCGCTCAAGACGGTTTCAAATTGCTCCTTCATTGTCGCAGTACGTGCTGTCAAGAATGTTCTGGATGCAGTTTTTGTGTAGTAAACTCGCAAACATTTGAGAACAGATACAGGCGTCGTTAGATATAGTGCTATGCTTAAACAGGATAACCACGTTTACACGAGATACTTGCAGCGGATGTGAAGTCCAGTGGGGAAAATACACGCCCAGTCGTCATACGACAACCCCTCACATTATAGAAACTTGGGGTTTGATGCAGGTCGTCGTTACATATGGAAAATGCAAATGTTTATATGACACGCACCTGTCCGTGCCTGGAGAATGCATCAGCGTCGCGGACACTACCACTCCTTAAGATGCTGTCACAAGACTTTGACGGGACCACATCAAGGCAGTGGTCGGAAACCTCACCATGCCGTCTTTATACAGAAACTTACGTCAACATAAATTGAGATGAGAAGCTACATCAACAAAGCAATTGCAACAGGCCACTTAAAACACAACATATATAAAACCTGAAACACAATATTGCAATCATGATACTGCCACCTCAGGTGCATAAAATCGACTAAAACCATTCTATAATCATAAAAAGTCTACGAGCTGTTCGCCAAAGGGTGTGTGTGCCCTGTTCCATCAGTATCCTCTGTTACAAACACGTGAAAAGGCAAGTCAATTGTTCACCAGAACAAACAGGGATACATACGGCAAAAAGTCAAAATAGGTGTTTACATTGGACAACATTTTGGTCACTGATACGTCACATTTGGAAATGTGCTCCACAGTCTGCGATAAAACATTCTGAAAGCTTTACTACGTTGTAACCCTGATGAAACAACGTTTGCGCAAGGGGTCATATGACGCTCTTTGAACTATGCCAATCAGCATCGCAAACACCAGATCACAACAACACAACATCGCCAGCATAACAACGCAATCACAAAGAAAACAACATGGCTAACACAAGACAACAAAGAACAGAACACCGCCAACACAACACCACAAAAAGCGAAACACAGACAACACAACACCACAGAGAACACAACACCGCTTACACAACACCACAAGAAAGGGAAAAACAGTCAACACAACACACGGAGAACAACATCGCCAAAACAAACACCACAACAATGCAGAACCTTCAACACAACACCACCAACAAGACACAATCGCCACCATGAGACACCACAAAAGCACAAAACTTCCAACACAACACCACAAACAATAAACAAACGCCACCAAGAACATATTTCAGTAACGCACGCCCAAAAGAAAACCACATCGTCCACGCAATGCCACAAAGTATATACCATTTTAATTGATTATTTCCAAAATGTTACCATGTGCAACCATCTGTCCCAACATTTATCAGTCTTCTATCTACCAGGAATGATTGTGTTATTAAAAACCTTTCCATATATGTAAAAAGACATTTACCTATGTAAATTGAAGAAATCTTTTGCCACAGAACATTCACATGTGCAGGTCCAGCTTTCTGGAACTATCTTCACATCACATCCAGATCTCCGTACCACTGGACTGTTTTAAGTCAAAACATACATGCACAGAAAATACTATTGATTGTAACATATGCTACATATGTCATTGATGGACATGCACTCTTATTTATATCAATCTTACTGTGGCACATAATCACATGCCGTACAAATGGAATTACATTCGTTTTGTTGTTGTTGTAATTGTTCTTATTCTTCTTGTTCCTAAGTTCTTCTTCTTATGTTTTTCTTCTTATTATTATTATGTTGAGGTGATCGGGATTTGTTTGAGAGATTTTTTTGGGATTTGTTATAGACATGTGTTGGAGGGAGCAGAATAGTGAGAGTTTACTATGATGTTGACCGCAACTATTGGAGAAAGCTGTGAGATTGAGGTGCTACAGGTACGTGTGTGATGAGTGTGGTGGATGGAGTTGTTGGTGGAATATTTTCAATGGAGGCGTTGAAGGAACATGCTGCATGAATCTCTTGGCGCAAAATATAAAGCATCTTGTCTAAACCACGTCCGTTACCAAACTCCCTCCGGCTTCTTATCTCCCGCCCGTGTATCACCGTGTCATCAACGCTGACACATGGAGGTAATGCAAAAATAATGATTCGACCAAACACATTAGTGCCTCTGTTTGTCACGTTCTTGTAATTAACATTACTAATGGATGTGTAGGGATGTGTTTGCTGTATCAATGGAAATATATTTCAAACAAGAGGATCACCACAGTTGTATGCATGTAGTTAGGTTGGACAGCAAAACAGCTGAGCATCCCGAGGGCAAGTTGTTATAGATAAACAACTTCGGTGTAGATTCTAACACCATTATTCAGCATGTGCTGGACAGTGATTGAAAGTGCCAGTTGTACTTTCCTTATAATAGTGTTAGATTCTAAACCGAAACGCCACCTCATTTGTAGTAAAGAAGTTGTTTATCTACAAGAACTTGTCCTTGTTCGTCAAACCAACTGCTAAATGCCACTCAGAGAACCTATCAGGATAATTTTGAAGTGGAAACTGCCAAGGCATTTAAACAAAAAGGTATAGTAGGGCCTTCGAAAAGACAAAAAAAGACCGAAGAGGTGTTGAGATGACTGCCATACAGAACCAGTTGTAAGACGGTAGCGTATAGTGAGACGTTTTAGAGAGAAGTAATTTGTGTGCAATGTTCTTGAATGCAGTTGTCGGAAGGTAGCACCTTGAGAGAAGATATAAACCGGATAGCAGGCCGTGTTACTAAGGGCTTGAAAGATAATACGCCTTGTGGTGTGGGATCGTGGCAACGCCACAAATGAAATATCAGTTCTAGCAAAACAACACGATGAGATAAACAGCGTATTTCTCAGCCAACATTAAATACCCTCTATGTATGACCATGACAGTAGCCATAAAACTGCATCACCAAAAGAGTTGTTGCCGGTGAATAGCAGCTATTGGTAGAAGGAGTGTTGTACCAAGCGGCTTGTAGATCATGGGAATAACAACTTCATATCAATCAGTGACATGAGGCAATATCGCCCATCTATTTTGCTGATACAAAGGCTCAAACTTAGTGACGACAAATAGCATCAAAGAGATATTGTTTCCAGTTCTTGTGTCAACAGTACCGTGCACTGATGAGATCTTGATCGGCTCATTTGTCACGTCTTACTTCCGGTAATATAAACGTTCGTGTGAAACAATGGCGCTCAAGACGGTTTCAAATTGCTCCTTCATTGTCGCAGTACGTGCTGTCAAGAATGTTCTGGATGCAGTTTTTGTGTAGTAAACTCGCAAACATTTGAGAACAGATACAGGCGTCGTTAGATATAGTGTTATGCTTAAACAGGATAACCACGTTTACACGAGATACTTGCAGCGGATGTGAAGTCCAGTGGGGAAAATACACGCCCAGTCGTCATACGACAACCCCTCACATTATAGAAACTTGGGGTTTGATGCAGGTCGTCGTTACATATGGAAAATGCAAATGTTTATATGACACGCACCTGTCCGTGCCTGGAGAATGCATCAGCGTCGCGGACACTACCACTCCTTAAGATGCTGTCACAAGACTTTGACGGGACCACATCAAGGCAGTGGTCGGAAACCTCACCATGCCGTCTTTATACAGAAACTTACGTCAACATAAATTGAGATGAGAAGCTACATCAACAAAGCAATTGCAACAGGCCACTTAAAACACAACATATATAAAACCTGAAACACAATATTGCAATCATGATACTGCCACCTCAGGTGCATAAAATCGACTAAAACCATTCTATAATCATAAAAAGTCTACGAGCTGTTCGCCAAAGGGTGTGTGTGCCCTGTTCCATCAGTATCCTCTGTTACAAACACGTGAAAAGGCAAGTCAATTGTTCACCAGAACAAACAGGGATACATACGGCAAAAAGTCAAAATAGGTGTTTACATTGGACAACATTTTGGTCACTGATACGTCACATTTGGAAATGTGCTCCACAGTCTGCGATAAAACATTCTGAAAGCTTTACTACGTTGTAACCCTGATGAAACAACGTTTGCGCAAGGGGTCATATGACGCTCTTTGAACTATGCCAATCAGCATCGCAAACACCAGATCACAACAACACAACATCGCCAGCATAACAACGCAATCACAAAGAAAACAACATGGCTAACACAAGACAACAAAGAACAGAACACCGCCAACACAACACCACAAAAAGCGAAACACAGACAACACAACACCACAGAGAACACAACACCGCTTACACAACACCACAAGAAAGGGAAAAACAGTCAACACAACACACGGAGAACAACATCGCCAAAACAAACACCACAACAATGCAGAACCTTCAACACAACACCACCAACAAGACACAATCGCCACCATGAGACACCACAAAAGCACAAAACTTCCAACACAACACCACAAACAATAAACAAACGCCACCAAGAACATATTTCAGTAACGCACGCCCAAAAGAAAACCACATCGTCCACGCAATGCCACAAAGTATATACCATTTTAATTGATTATTTCCAAAATGTTACCATGTGCAACCATCTGTCCCAACATTTATCAGTCTTCTATCTACCAGGAATGATTGTGTTATTAAAAACCTTTCCATATATGTAAAAAGACATTTACCTATGTAAATTGAAGAAATCTTTTGCCACAGAACATTCACATGTGCAGGTCCAGCTTTCTGGAACTATCTTCACATCACATCCAGATCTCCGTACCACTGGACTGTTTTAAGTCAAAACATACATGCACAGAAAATACTATTGATTGTAACATATGCTACATATGTCATTGATGGACATGCACTCTTATTTATATCAATCTTACTGTGGCACATAATCACATGCCGTACAAATGGAATTACATTCGTTTTGTTGTTGTTGTAATTGTTCTTATTCTTCTTGTTCCTAAGTTCTTCTTCTTATGTTTTTCTTCTTCTTATTATTATGTTGAGGTGATCGGGATTTGTTTGAGAGATTTTTTTGGGATTTGTTATAGACATGTGTTGGAGGGAGCAGAATAGTGAGAGTTTACTATGATGTTGACCGCAACTATTGGAGAAAGCTGTGAGATTGAGGTGCTACAGGTACGTGTGTGATGAGTGTGGTGGATGGAGTTGTTGGTGGAATATTTTCAATGGAGGCGTTGAAGGAACATGCTGCATGAATCTCTTGGCGCAAAATATAAAGCATCTTGTCTAAACCACGTCCGTTACCAAACTCCCTCCGGCTTCTTATCTCCCGCCCGTGTATCACCGTGTCATCAACGCTGACACATGGAGGTAATGCAAAAATAATGATTCGACCAAACACATTAGTGCCTCTGTTTGTCACGTTCTTGTAATTAACATTACTAATGGATGTGTAGGGATGTGTTTGCTGTATCAATGGAAATATATTTCAAACAAGAGGATCACCACAGTTGTATGCATGTAGTTAGGTTGGACAGCAAAACAGCTGAGCATCCCGAGGGCAAGTTGTTATAGATAAACAACTTCGGTGTAGATTCTAACACCATTATTCAGCATGTGCTGGACAGTGATTGAAAGTGCCAGTTGTACTTTCCTTATAATAGTGTTAGATTCTAAACCGAAACGCCACCTCATTTGTAGTAAAGAAGTTGTTTATCTACAAGAACTTGTCCTTGTTCGTCAAACCAACTGCTAAATGCCACTCAGAGAACCTATCAGGATAATTTTGAAGTGGAAACTGCCAAGGCATTTAAACAAAAAGGTATAGTAGGGCCTTCGAAAAGACAAAAAAAGACCGAAGAGGTGTTGAGATGACTGCCAGACAGAACCAGTTGTAAGACGGTAGCGTATAGTGAGACGTTTTAGAGAGAAGTAATTTGTGTGCAATGTTCTTGAATGCAGTTGTCGGAAGGTAGCACCTTGAGAGAAGATATAAACCGGATAGCAGGCCGTGTTACTAAGGGCTTGAAAGATAATACGCCTTGTGGTGTGGGATCGTGGCAACGCCACAAATGAAATATCAGTTCTAGCAAAACAACACGATGAGATAAACAGCGTATTTCTCAGCCAACATTAAATACCCTCTATGTATGACCATGACAGTAGCCATAAAACTGCATCACCAAAAGAGTTGTTGCCGGTGAATAGCAGCTATTGGTAGAAGGAGTGTTGTACCAAGCGGCTTGTAGATCATGGGAATAACAACTTCATATCAATCAGTGACATGAGGCAATATCGCCCATCTATTTTGCTGATACAAAGGCTCAAACTTAGTGACGACAAATAGCATCAAAGAGATATTGTTTCCAGTTCTTGTGTCAACAGTACCGTGCACTGATGAGATCTTGATCGGCTCATTTGTCACGTCTTACTTCCGGTAATATAAACGTTCGTGTGAAACAATGGCGCTCAAGACGGTTTCAAATTGCTCCTTCATTGTCGCAGTACGTGCTGTCAAGAATGTTCTGGATGCAGTTTTTGTGTAGTAAACTCGCAAACATTTGAGAACAGATACAGGCGTCGTTAGATATAGTGCTATGCTTAAACAGGATAACCACGTTTACACGAGATACTTGCAGCGGATGTGAAGTCCAGTGGGGAAAATACACGCCCAGTCGTCATACGACAACCCCTCACATTATAGAAACTTGGGGTTTGATGCAGGTCGTCGTTACATATGGAAAATGCAAATGTTTATATGACACGCACCTGTCCGTGCCTGGAGAATGCATCAGCGTCGCGGACACTACCACTCCTTAAGATGCTGTCACAAGACTTTGACGGGACCACATCAAGGCAGTGGTCGGAAACCTCACCATGCCGTCTTTATACAGAAACTTACGTCAACATAAATTGAGATGAGAAGCTACATCAACAAAGCAATTGCAACAGGCCACTTAAAACACAACATATATAAAACCTGAAACACAATATTGCAATCATGATACTGCCACCTCAGGTGCATAAAATCGACTAAAACCATTCTATAATCATAAAAAGTCTACGAGCTGTTCGCCAAAGGGTGTGTGTGCCCTGTTCCATCAGTATCCTCTGTTACAAACACGTGAAAAGGCAAGTCAATTGTTCACCAGAACAAACAGGGATACATACGGCAAAAAGTCAAAATAGGTGTTTACATTGGACAACATTTTGGTCACTGATACGTCACATTTGGAAATGTGCTCCACAGTCTGCGATAAAACATTCTGAAAGCTTTACTACGTTGTAACCCTGATGAAACAACGTTTGCGCAAGGGGTCATATGACGCTCTTTGAACTATGCCAATCAGCATCGCAAACACCAGATCACAACAACACAACATCGCCAGCATAACAACGCAATCACAAAGAAAACAACATGGCTAACACAAGACAACAAAGAACAGAACACCGCCAACACAACACCACAAAAAGCGAAACACAGACAACACAACACCACAGAGAACACAACACCGCTTACACAACACCACAAGAAAGGGAAAAACAGTCAACACAACACACGGAGAACAACATCGCCAAAACAAACACCACAACAATGCAGAACCTTCAACACAACACCACCAACAAGACACAATCGCCACCATGAGACACCACAAAAGCACAAAACTTCCAACACAACACCACAAACAATAAACAAACGCCACCAAGAACATATTTCAGTAACGCACGCCCAAAAGAAAACCACATCGTCCACGCAATGCCACAAAGTATATACCATTTTAATTGATTATTTCCAAAATGTTACCATGTGCAACCATCTGTCCCAACATTTATCAGTCTTCTATCTACCAGGAATGATTGTGTTATTAAAAACCTTTCCATATATGTAAAAAGACATTTACCTATGTAAATACAAATGTCAAAAATGTTGAACGTTTGTTGTACGAAAATTTGTGCATGTGAATAGTACATATTTTTTTCTGTAAATGAACTCTGGGCCATGTGGCCTTCATTCATGAATAAACTTCTTCTTCTTCTTCTTCCCCTTCTTCTTAAAGTACATACCACGAGTACCACACCGCCCGAAAGAACACAAAATTGCCCAAACCAACATCGGAAACAGGGAGTCATCCCTAACCTAGAAACAATTAAGTGATGAACATGTTTTACCCAACATGAACCTCACGGATCTCATACTCGAGGATATATTGTACAGTATATAATTAATATAAATGCACTGTTAGTTTGAATATGGTTGTGCTCGGTATACGTATTGGAGGATAAGAGCGAAAATAAAATGCAATTCTAGTTAAGGGTTCAAAGACTGCCTTCATTGTAATGTTGGCAAGGAGACAGGCAGGTAGTTTCTGTGTTGGCTGCTGTCACTGAGGTGGTCTGATAAGGTCAGAACACCACGTTAAGGTAATCTAGACACAAGTGCAACACTAATACGAATCGCAGACTGTTCTCTTTACGTCCACATCAGCAGGAGTGGAGGCTATCGCTTGCAATATGTTAGTTAGCGTAAGGGTCATTCTGAATGGTGACTGCTACCCCATGGACAGTTATTGTGAGCAATCTACTCCTGGTGCATGCTTCATTAGGACTGCTATATCACATCGACAGTACGTTTCTACCGAATTGGCATTACTCAACACGTCAGACACCATACCGAGATGCCAACCTCATACTCTCTTATCATGAAGGTGAAAAGTGTGACTTCCGGTGTCTACTGGACTGGGCGTTTTATCAATGCGCGGTGCGGCCTGTTATCCAATCAGCAAAAACGTGATTGGCTTGGGCAGGGAAAGACAGGTTTCCTATCAACTGGAACTCATGCTCACTGCTGGGACCAGATAATCTGATTAATAATAATCAAAATAAATCTTCTTCGACATGTTAAGGCACGATTGGGTGTCCAAACTTTTACGTGCTTGGCATAAATATTTTCAAGTCAGTTAATCTGTATGTGTAAATCAAGCACTCAGTGTCTACCCGGCGGCTGGCCGCAAATTGATGCAAGTTTGCTGATGCGGCGTTGAGCAATAACCACTTACTCATTCTAATCACGCAAGTCTTTTTTATTCTGATCAATTTAAAGATACGGATTAAAGCCTTTTTGCGATTAAACAATGCATTTCTTGGTTTGTCTTGGACTTAATCTGATAATATATTCAAAGCCAATGTCATCCAAGCTTGACAAGGTCAAATATGTAGGTAGTAGTTTGACGAAATGAGTGAGTGAGTGAATTAATATTTAACGTCACTTGACGAAATGAAATGACACCAGCAGTTATATGTATATTTTAGTTGACTGACATCTGTAAGTAAATTTGACTTATCATACTGTCTGTTTGAAATAATAATCGTTTGAGGAAAGCGGAAAAGGGAAGATGGGGCTGACGTCCTAAGGACAACAGACACAGCTTTGTGTTTAGTCTACATTCAAAGACCGTTGTGTCGATTTACTAGTGTGTTTGTATGGATTATTATTTTATTCTTTTGTGTACCCTTTGGTATTCTATGAGACAAACCTTTTCCCTTTAATACATCACAAGATAGGAAATTTGACCAAACAAACATCATGAGCTTTGAATAGCCCCCTCCCCCGATCCAATACACTTGACAGTATAGGCATTCGACCAAGTATACTTGGCAGTAAGGGAGGCCTGACCCTATACACTTTGCAGGATAGGCTATCTGACTCAGTGCACTTACAGGATATGCTGTCTGACCCAGTATAGTTGACAGGATATGCTGTCTGACCCAGTACAGTTGACAGGATATGCTGTCTGACCCAGTACACTTGACAGGATATGCTGTCTGACCCAGTACACTTGACAGGATATGCTGTCTGACCCAGTACACTTACAGGATATGAAGTTCGGCCCAGTACACTTGACAGGATATGCTGTCTGACCCAGTACAGTTGACAGGATATGCTGTCTGACCCAGTACACTTGACAGGATATGCTGTCTGATCCAGTACAGTTGACAGGATATGCTGTCTGACCCAGTACACTTGACAGGATATGCTGTCTGACCCAGTACACTTACAGGATATGAAGTTCGGCCTAGTACACTTGACAGGATAGGCTGTCTAAACCAGTACACTTGACGGGATACGAAGTTCGGCCCAGTACACTTGACAGGATATGCTGTCTGACCCAGTACAGTTGACAGGATATGCTGTCTGACCCAGTACAGATGACAGGATATGCTGTCTGATCCAGTACAGTTGACAGGATATGCTATCTGACCAAATACACTTGACGGGATATGCCGTCTGACCCAGTACACTTGACAGGATAGGCAGTCTGAGCAGTACACTTACAGGCTTTGCACCTCGACCAAGCAGTTTTTTAGATTGAGCTATTATCTATATACTATACAGTAGATGGAAATATATAGCTTTAAAATACACGCGTGTCTCTCCGTGTATAAACGCGTTTTAAGAGTATTTTTTCTTCTCCAAGCCCTTTCCTCTTCAAAATACACGAAATGGTTTGAAGCTACAAGCAAATCGACATTTCAGTGTTAATTATACGTAGCGTGGCTGAAAAAAAGTTATGAACTTCGTAACAAAGATTGATTTAATTATTTTTCAGTATAATCCCTTCCGAGGTCCCTGCACTTATGCCACCAATGCGGGATCCTACAATGATGACTCCTCCTCCATGGACAGTTATTGTGAGCAATCTACTCCTCGTGTGGGCTTCATTAGGACGGCTATATCACGGCGACAGTGAATCTCCACACCGACTAGGCATTACCCAGAGTGGATTCCACTGGTGCAGAAGGTTCAATCGAGCTGTTGTTAAAATATTATCCACAGTAGAAATGACTTAATCAATATTTACATAATGCTTGCCAAACAGTTCTGTTTATAGATTTGTGAGAAGATGTTCAATGAGTTCAAAGCCACAGTCATCCATTTGCAGCCATGGCTACAACAGACTTGTGGACAGGATAATTGTCCTGGTAGATAACACACCTTTAGTGGATTTTCCCAACGTTTACCCTTGACATCCCCACACATAGGCCTCCCGTGGAATGTCAGAAAACCATCACCTTGCCGGCTGCTGGAACAGGCATTAGCTTCTTTCTTTTTCGGGTGAGACGTTATGTTTCCATTGCACTGATAGGTTTGTTGCTCTTAGGTGATGGTGGTGAAGTCAAGACTCATCCAGGGTAACAAATCGCTCAACACAGTCAGCTAGGTCTGCTTCAAAACAACTTGATTTCTCACTACAGATGATGAACCTTGAGAGTTTCTAATAAGGAGTCAGAAGACATTGAACTCAACGTGCAAAAACATTTGTCCGGCCCATTACATTCCTCAGAATTGTCTCAACTCTCTCGTGAAAGTTGCCTTCTGAATTGGCTATGTGACTTGTGGTGAATTGTCATATCATATGTTTTATCAACATTTTCTTCAGTGGTAACATTCTTCACGGTCTTGGATCATCTTCAAGGTTCTCCCTTACCCTCGTGAACCCCGCCGTCTACCTCTTAACAGTATCAAAAGAGGGAGCATCTTCCCCAGAAGTTGACACCATGTTTACATGGATGGCTGTCTGAGTTGGACCTTTCACGAGATACTTGATGACAGCGTGGAAGTCAGTTTTGTCCGTGTTCATAAAGGGAAAATACCTGATTAATTAATTTGGTGCCTGCATAAAGATGCTGCCTGGTGTATTGTTTCAACTACAGCCTGTTTGCGCGAAGAGTGTTGCACTTAGTAATTTAAACTGTTAAGGGTGTACTATACATCCTTTGTATTAATGACTACAGATCCTTCGTAGTTGGACGCAGAACTTTTCAGTCACCCAACTACGTTTCTTTATCTTGACTGGAATTAGCACCGTAAAACCCATTGTTATCCTTTGTTCGAAAAAAATGCAAATAATTATGGATCCTACTGTGGAGGACACAATTGAAATTGAAATATTTAATATTCCTGATGATGCAACGTGTTCTGCATTTCATTCGGTGCAGCGCTACACGTTCACCATTTCTACCAGTGCATATCTTAGATCCTTATCCACACTTTGTCCCCATCCATTTGCGCCGTGACTTTATGACCTAGATATGCGATATGGCTTTACTTTACCTTTAAAAAAAATCCTGTTGGACTCTATCTGTTGTTGTCTACTCGAATGTCGTCAACATTGTAGTTGAGCCACAGATTCGAATGTGAGTAGGCGAGATCACCTCACATGTGGGGTGTCCGTGTCCACGTAGATTCATATCACAATGTATAAACATATGGTTTCAAATCCCCTATCAAAATGTTTTGTAGACATAGCTGTAGTATTATGCTGACGACAGCCTCCTGTGATATAACTGTAACATGGAATATTACAAAACGTCTTTGTATGATCGCTGCTTTACAACTGCCCACAGACCACCGTGATATAACTGTTGTATAACTGAATGCAGACCGCCGTGATATAAGTGTTGTGTAACTGAATGCAGACCGCCGTGATATAAATGTTGTATAACTGAATGCAGACCGCCGTGATATAACTGTAATGTTACTGCCTATACAGACCGCCGTGATATAACTGTTATATTACTGACTACAGACCTCCGTGATATAACTGTAATGTTACTGCCTATACAGACCGCCGTGATATGACTTGTGATATTACTGCCTATACAGACCGCCATGATATAACTGTTATATTACTGAATGAAGACCGCCGTGGTATAACTGTTATATTACTGACTACAGGGCATCGAGATATATCTATAGTATTACTGACTACAGGCCTCCGTGATATAGCTGTATTATTACTGACTACAGACCTCCGTGATATAACTGTAATGTTACTGCCTATACAGACCGCCGTGATATGACTTGTGATATTACTGCCTATACAGACCGCCATGATATAACTGTTATATTACTGACTACAGACCTCCGTGATATAACTGTAATGTTACTGCCTATACAGACCGCCGTGATATGACTTGTGATATTACTGCCTATACAGACCGCCATGATATAACTGTTATATTACTGAATGAAGACCGCCGTGATATAACTGTAATATTACTGACTACAGACCGCCGTGATATAATTGTAATATTACTGACTACAGGGTATCGTGATATATCTATAGTGTTACTGACTACAGGCCTCCCTGATATAGCTGTATTATTACCGACTTCAAACAGCCTTGATATACCTGTAATATTACTGACTTCAAACCGCCTTGATATAGCTGGGATACTACTGACTACAGACCACCATGGTATAACTGTAATATTACTGACTACAGGGCATCGTGATATATTTATAGTATTACTGACTACAGACCGCCATGGTATAACTGTTATATTACTGACTACAGACTGTCGTGATATAGGTGACATATTGTTGACTAACGGCCGCAGTACGCATGAAAGAACTGTAATATTGCTGACTGCGGCACTTCTTACTGCACCGTCTTGTTAGGACTTATTGTCCACCGTTTTGCTCATTTCTGTAGACCAACAAAACCGTGTTGTACCATTAGCTAACCTGCTGTGTGGTATATCCAGTCACCGAAGCCTTGGTCACAACCTGCCGAGATGTACTACAATATATGTCAGTTTACATTATTGTACTCGCTGCACGTACACAGATAACTCGTGTTGCGATATTAACTCTCTAAAAGCGGGCATACTCGAAAATAATATATGGTTACAGAAATACAAAGAGGTATCGAGTGATGATATTGGATGGATAAGAACAAGAAAGAACTTGATGTGACATGCCAGTGAACACAACATGATGGTGTATTGTAAGGGTGAAAACGACAAGAGTGTGACGTCAAGAAAATGAACATTTGAAATGATTTGATCAATAGTTGGTCATGCCCAATTGGTGAAACTTTCGTCTATACAGCGCGGCATCGTCCGAGTCAATCTCCCAATGCTAATTTGAGGGAAGTTTGTCTACTCCCCTTGCAGCGCCTGGCCCAATTCGGCTAACATAGCGGGTGGCCTTTGGCGTGGGCGTTACACGTCTCCGGATCATGTCCCAGGCGTGCTCTGTGGGGAAAGATCAGGACTCATGGCTGGCCAATGCATTCTGGTGATGTTTTGCTTCTAGAGGTAGTCAGTTACGATACGTGCACGGTGGACACGAGCTATATCGTCTTGTAAGACAAAACGTGAACCAGCATGGCGCGCAGATTGCAAACTATCATCTTGCCGAGGCAAGAGAGTTAACTGACTATAAAAGCCCAGTTTCCACCCTTGCCGAACCAGGCTGGTATTATGGAGTTACATTTTGGCTGGACTGACGAGTCTATGCATAGTCCAATCAAAATCGCGCACCGAAATCGAAACCCGGTTCGTAAACTGTCGTGCAGATTTCGATCGATTGCAGGATTTGCAAAGCATGTGCACCGCCAACTTGTTGTCAGCAGATATTTTCCAAATCTTTTCGTGTTTTTAATCAAGGTGCTCACGTGCTTTGATGCATTTCGCGATGTAAGACCTGTTTTATCACAGTATAGATCTTGTTTGTCGATCAGATCGTCCTGACTGGGCGCCACCATTTTGTGTGAAGCAAATGCAAGTTATACGAGAGGTGGAATCTGATTGGTCCATAGCAGTGGCTTAGAAGGGATATAACTGGTAATAGCCACTGGTGGCGCTACGATCGAGTCAAGTAATTCCAGCCTTGTTCGGCAAGGGTGGAAACTGGACTTTTAAAGTCAGTTAACTCTCTTGCCTCGGGAAGATGGCAAACTATTGGCGCCAGTATGCTGTCTCGGTACTACTGTCCAGTGACCTTTCTATGGACCATAAGCAGTGGCGTTCTGGGAGTCGTAGCCATCCCCAAATATGTCCCGTTGCTTTACGTTGACGCTCGCATGACATTCGGTAGGACGCCTGCAGATACGACCTAACATTCCCAGCAAGTGGAGATTTAATCTGGACTCATCTGGAAACATTACACAAGATTACACGCGATTCCTCCAGTTTCTACGTTTTAAACACCCCAGGCATCTGGCTAGAATGTGTCTATGTGTTACCACCGGTACAACGCGGGGCCGCCGAGCACGCAGATTAGCTGTATGTAAATTTTAACTCCGGAGGCCTGGCGCTACTGAACAGCGATTTGATTGACATTTTGGGCCCGATTTCTTAAAGCCTGGTTTCCGATTACTCGATCATGGACTCGTGCTGTTGGCGCTCTGTGTGGGCCCCGCCATTAACATTTTGTGTCTGCAGAAACCTGATCAAAACTCTGCAAATCACTAAGAAACATTGAACATATTGGCTACCTTCCGCTCAGTTCTCGGTTTTAAAGCATGCCAATGACCCTTAGACGTTCATCACATTGGGGACGAGGCATTCCTAATCCTATCCCCAATACGACATGAAAGCAAGAGCAGAGAGCTAACGTGTTAACGTGGATAATTGAAGGCAACATCACCAATAGCTCAGAACGATTTGACGACCTTTCACTGAAGTGTCAAAATCAAGAATGACCCAAACACATGCATGGAGGAATCGCACGATCCACGTGGCGCAATGTTTAGGATGTGTTGGGGCGAAAGGCTTTGGTTCCACAGCATAACTATCATTTTAGTCATTTTTAATAGACGATCTTGATGACCGATCATAACATATATATTCCATGAAGTCACTCGTTTTGAAGACTATATATAGTTCATATAACATGAAAATATATGTCATTTTCGCATGTTACGGAATAGGATCTTAACTATAGGAAAAGCCACAGTGACGCCAGTGTTTTGATCACGTGACGCTCTGAGAACTTCCGGTAGCCAGAAGGTAAACATAAACACGTGAGAACCACACAATGTCTACACATTTGATCATCGACTTTGGATACGTAACAGCACTTCCCGATTCAATCCTTGCTTGTGATGCTCATCATCACGACAAGATGGTCTTGTACGAGTCTACACGCAATCAATCATAAGGGCATTAACAGTCCTGGACATCCGCATTTTTTCAGGTACATAACTAATATATGTTATAACAGAGGCGATATGAGCAATAGTGATAATTAAAACGGACTGAAATATATTAAATCAGCGTGGCAAAGAGGTCTTTCACCATAAATTTCTTCTGTCTGGTGACTTCCTTCGGTAGAATTGCCTCGAACCGGTCCGTCTCATTACCCCCAACCCCCAATCTCACAAACTGTCATGTATAATATGTTGCATTCATGAAATGATAAACACTGATGGAATCACACGACGTCCCTCGCGAGATGAGAGTATGCTACGGCCGTACCGGGAGAGATTACACCGAGGAGCATCACCCTGGTGCTATATCATGAAGGAAAGTCAATATTGAACGTCAGTGGATAGATGCTGCTATTTTTAAAAATACATTTAGTGCTTTTAAGGACAAACTCGTTAATTACAAAGGTACACGCAGTCATCTTTGGCGTCTATGATGTCTATTTGCTGTGTATTCCACGCCCAAATATTGAAGATTCTCCCAAGTTGAAGACCAGCTTGTCCTCCCCAACGATAGACCAAAGGTCGGTGTCGCTGTCCAGCTGTGAAGACAGACGCTGGTGACGTAACGGGTTGTTTGAGCAGATGTCCGTGAAACCAAGTTTGGCTTTGTGGCATTTGAGTATTGTTAGCCGTATCTCACACTGTGAGTTCTATTTGTATTTGCTTACTTTAAGCCGCAAGGTTTAACTTGGTTTACTTCCTAGAGTTACTAAATCCTTAAATTTCAGTTTGGTTTATCTTTGTCGATGCGCCTTAATACAATTGTCTTCCACCTAGGCTATTAAGCCCTTTGGACAATTACAAGTTGGCTTCTCTATGGGTGAGGTGTTACTTTAGTGTAGGCGCAGTAATCATAAGTTCAACTAGTGACGTGCATCAGTGAGTGATGTCGATCCTGTGACGTACATCTGTGAGTGTTGTCTATCTTGTGACGTACATCTGTGAGTGTTGTCTATCTTGTGACGTACATCTGTGAGTGTTGGCTATCATGTGACGTACATCTGTGAGTGTTGTCTATCTTGTGACGTACATCTGTGAGTGTTGTCTATCTTGTGACGTACATCTGTGAGTGTTGACTATCTTGTGACGTACATCTGTGAGTGTTGACTATATTGTGACGTAGATCTGTGAGTGTTGGCTATCATGTGACGTACATCTGTGAGTGTTGTCTATCTTGTGACGTACATCTGTGACTGTTGACTATCTTGTGACGTACATCTGTGAGTGTTGTCTATCCTGTGACGTACATCTTTGAGTGTTGTCTATCTTGTGACGTACATCTTTGAGTGTTGACTATCCTGTGACGTATATATGTGAGTGTTGTCTATCCTGTGACGTACATCTGTGAGTGATGTCGATCCTGTGACGTACATCTGTGAGTGTTGTCTATCTTGTGACGTACATCTGTAAAGTGTTGTCTATCTTGTGACGTACATCTGTGAGTGTTGACTATATTGTGACGTAGATCTGTGAGTGTTGGTTATCATGTGACGTACATCTGTGAGTGTTGTCTATCTTGTGACGTACATCTGTGAGTGTTGACTATCTTGTGACGTACATCTGTGAGTGTTGTCTATCCTGTGACGTACATCTGTGAGTGTTGTCTATCTTGTGACGTACATCTTTGAGTGTTGACTATCCTGTGACGTATATATGTGAGTGTTGTCTATCCTGTGACGTACATCTGTGAGTGTTGACTATCCTGTGACGTAAATCTGTGAGTGTTGACTATCCTGTGACGTACATCTGTGAGTGTTGACTATCCTGTGACGTACATCTTTGAGTGTTGACTATCTTGTGACGTACATATGTGAGTGTTGTCTGTCCTGTGACGTACATCTTTGAGTGTTGACTATCCTGTGATGTACATCTGTGAGTGTTTTCTATCCTGTGACGTACTTCTGTGAGTGTTGACTATCTTGTGACGTACATCTGTGAGTGTTGACTATCCTGTGACGTACATCTGTGAGTGTTGTCTATCCTGTGACGTACATCTGTGAGTGTTGTCTATCCTGTGACGTACATCTGTGAGTGTTGTCTATCTTGCGACGTACATCTATAAGAGACACGTATCTAGAAAGCTTAAATCGTGTATTGTGAAGTATATATATGAGAGTGATTTTGTTTTTTACGCCGATGTTAGCAATATTTCAGCAATATCACGTCGGGGGACACCAGAAATGGGCTTCACACATTGTACCCATATCGGGAATCGAACCCGGGTATTAGGCGTGACGAGCGAACGCTTTAACCACTAGGCTACTATATATGATTGGTGCATATCTAGTAACATATATACATCTGTGAGTAATGCGTATTGAGACATACATCTATAACTTGCGCGTAATGTCTGACGTGCATCTGTGAGTAGTGTATATTAAGTATTATTTCTACGTATATTGTGAAGTGTACCGCGGGTATCTGGACACGCGTATCTATGAGTGGTGCGTATCGTGCGACGTGTATTTGTGTATATCCAGTAACTTCTATTTGAGACAGCTTCATGCGTATCTAGCGAGTACATCTGGGGGACATTCACCTGTGGGAGGTAAGTGTCTAGTGATATGTTTCTATGAGAAATGTTTATCTAGTAATGTGTTCCTATGAAATATGTATGTGATTAATGTGGGTTTTTTTCTGAGAGGTCTGTATCTAGTGACATGCATATGTGAGTAATGCGCATCTAATGACG
The DNA here is from genome assembly GCF_023055435.1 of Haliotis rufescens. NCBI lineage: Eukaryota > Metazoa > Mollusca > Gastropoda > Lepetellida > Haliotidae > Haliotis > Haliotis rufescens. The sequence goes on along the minus strand of NW_025964001.1, from coordinate 41,697,574 downwards.
TGCTTCTCAATGAGGCGTGTCTCTAGTAGCGGAGGCGTGTATCTGCGAGTGATGCGTATCCAGCGATGTACATAGGAGAGGCGTATCCTGTGATATGCAGCTGAAATCGGAGACTCGTATCGAGTGACGTACATATGTGACAGATGCGTATCTACTGACGCACATCTGTGACAGATGCGTATATAGTAACGTGCTTCTCTGTGAGGTGCGTATCTAGTGACGTACATATGTGACAGATGCGTATCTACTGACGCACATCTGTGACAGATGCGTATATAGTAACGTGCTTCTCTGTGAGGTGTACATCTAGTGACGTACATATGTGACAGATGAGTATCTACTGACGCACATCTGTGACAGATGCGTATATAGTAACGTGCTTCTCTGTGAGGTGCGTATCCAGTGACGTACATATGTGTCAGATGCGTATCTACCGGCGCACATCTGTGATAGATGCGTATATAGTAATGTGCTTCTCTGTGAGGTGCGTATCTAATGACGTACATATGTGACAGATGCGTATCTACTGACGCACATCTGTGACAGATGAGTAAATAGTAACGTGCTTCTCTGTGAGGTGTGTATCTAGTGACGTACATCTGTGACAGATGCGTATCTACTGACGCACATCTGTGACAGATGAGTATATAGTAACATGCTTCTCTGTGAGGTGCGTATCTAGTGACGTACATCTGTGACAGATGCGTATCTACAGACGCACATCTGTGACAGATGCGTATATAGTAACGTGCTTCTCTGTGAGGTGTACATCTAGTGACGTTCATATGTGACAGATGAGTATCTACTGACGCACATCTGTGACAGATGCGTATATAGTAACGTGCTTCTCTGTGAGGTGCGTATCCAGTGACGTATATATGTGACAGATGCGTATCTACTGACGCACATCTGTGAAAGATGCGTATATAGTAATGTGCTCATCTGTGAGGTGTGTATCTAGTGACGTTCATATGTGACAGATGCGTATCTACTGACGCACATCTGTGACAGATGAGTATATAGTAACGTGCTTCTCTGTGAGGTGCGTATCTAGTGACAGATGCACCCGTGAGTTGTGTTTATCTAGTGTCTTGTAGAAATTAGTAGTGCCTACATCTCTGCGTGTGCGTGTGCGTGCGCGTGTGCGTATACCTTTAGACATTTGAGAGGTTCGTATTTTGTGACTTGTATCCCGTGACATGTCTCGTTATTTTGGAACTTTCGAAAGAGGGAATTTGTGCTCGAAACGTTCATGTTTATATTTGAAGTAATCGAGTAGCCTAGTGGTTACCGTGTTTGCTCGTTGAACTGGGTTCGATCCCTCACATGGATATAATATCTGTAGCATATCATTAGTGGTCAACAACACGATGTTGAAACAACAAAACGATGTTCACACGTAGAATACATCAAAAGTACCGAATGTCCTATTTCCTGTCACTGTCCTCGACCATCAGGTAGCATGTATTGGAATCGGAGTACAGCGTGAAGTGGTTCCACTCGTGGATAACGATAATGTGGTAACTTCTATTTCAGAATAGTCGTTGCATTCGATATGTCAATGTCCTTCAAAGGCCCTCTTGTGTGTATGTCTTGTACTCGTTCAATATTAACCCATCGTTTTGAGTTTTAACAAAATCAGTAAATGCAGTATTGTGTGAGTCGATGTTTACATACCGTCGTCCATTGGCAAGAGGACTGCTATGCCATGACAAGCACGAAATATATATTTTTTTGCAAATTGTGAGTGGCCGGTGCTAACGGTAGGGTAGGACCATGTTACCTTTTTCGCGAACACCTGGTCTCATCAATGACTTTCAATGATCGATTCATATTAAGTTCAACTCTTTTAGGTGACTATGCTTGTCGTAAAGAGGCGACTAACGGGATCGGGAGGTCAGGCTCGCTGATTTGGTTGATGGATGTCATCGTATCCCAACCTCGTGGATAGATGCTCATGATATGAATCACTGGATTAACTAGTCCTCCTCGATTATTTTCATATAGCACCAACCAACCAACCAACCAACCAACCAAACAACCAACCAAAACAACCAAACAACCAAACAACCAACTAACCAAACAAACAAACCAATCAATCACTTCTACTTTGCATTTTACGCCCAAAGGGATCTGTTTTGTCGGATAGTCGATACTGGGTATTCATTGACGTTTCCAGTGATATTAAAAAATAATAAAATACGACACAAGATTACAAGTCCTCTGCATGCTTGTATTTGATGAGATACACTCAACATTTCCTAATAATAAGACTTGTTTCTGTCGCCAAACCAACCGGAAGTACTGTCCGCCATGTTGAATATCTGCTTCGTTCAATGACAATGAATCATACAAGACATTGTCGGCCTCGCACTGAATCATTCCCTTTGGAATACATCTTAGTCGGTTGTCTTTATCATGGCTCTTCTGCTCCTTGAGTTTTATTATATGTGTCTCTTGGTCCTCTTACATCGCCATATCAGCAACTGATGATGATTTAAAGAAGTCCCTATCTTGAGATTCATGAACAACATAATTGTACTGATGCATCAGAAGTACATGAGATATATTCACTTTGTATTTTCAACAAAATACCTTTGCATTTGAATATAACAGAGTCACGATAAAAATATATATCATCTGATGCGTATTTTGAGCCACTAGATTGTTCCTAGTCTTGGAGTATGTACAGCAGATTGAATGGTTGGCTTCGCTGGTGTATCCACGGTTCTCCGGAATCGGAATGACTGGTGCCTTTGTCAGTGTCAGAAGTAACGGTATCTGCGGATCAGCCATTAAGATTCTCACAACTTGTATATTCCGGATTACATAATGAGCATGCGCAACCTTCCGCATCAAACACTTCCACTTCCGGGTCAGGGTGACCCGGACAGTTATCTAGATGAACTGTTCTGGGAGCTCTCCCTGAGTATGTACACACGGGGTGGTGGCTGATCTTAAACGGCATCTTGTAGTCGCCGATCTGGGGAGAAAAAAAGGAACATATCTTAAAATGCTGCACGAGTCAGTATATCATTTTTATGACACCATATTGTTTAATCTATTTACGGTATCTAAAGGATGTTTTCACATCTTACAACCCGTGAAGATCCTGGGCCCACTTGCACAAAGCGATCATAGTGCTACGACTATTGTAAGCCTATGTTAAAGTATGGGAGTTACGATTATCTTAGCACTAAGATCGCTTTGTGCAAGTGGGCCCTGGTTAGAATTGATCTTCAGCAACCCATGCTTGTCATAAGAGGCGATACGGATCGGGTGGTCAGGCTCGCTGACTTGGTTGATTCATGTTATCGTATCCCATTTGTGTGAATAGATGCTCGTGATGTCAATCACTGGATTGTCTTGTCCAGACTCGAGAATTTACATACAGCCACCATAAGCTGGGATGCGGCGTCGTTAAACAACAAAAGAAACAAACAAAACCTCTTACGTTCCACCAATGAATGATTATAACGAGTTACAAACATAACATAGAAATAGGTGTACCAGATGTACTTTGTAACCTCGATGTGCATACTTTCGTAGATCCTGAATTCATATTAAAATAGAAAACTGTTGTTATTTCAGATTAACAATATTGCTAGAGACCTTCAATGCTTAAAACCTCGCCCGCAATGCCAAACCTGCCATTATACAAGGACAGTATTTTATTATTGATGTTATGGAAGTTATTTAAAGATGGTTTCACCGTAAAACTGCTTTCAACGAATAAAATGACTTCATTCCATCTCAATATTCCAGCCAAATGAGATGTTACAGAAAACACGGCTTACGAAAAGTCATTTTGCAAAGACCAGGAAGTGGGCGTTAAAATACCTTAAGTAATTAAGCACATGCTGGACTAATAGAGAGTTGATAACATGCTGCTCTAAGATTCAATGCTATCTAAGTATGCCATTTCAGTATAGGAATCCGATGCCAATTAACGCGTCTTGTTAGCTGGAAGCAATGAAGACTGCCTGTCGAGTTCATAATGACGAGATTTGTTTTCGCAAAGGCTTATTCACAAACGGCACAAGTTGTAGAATTCCCTTTCTGGCCTACGCTCATGGAGTATTGACAACCTGTAACAAAGCCGTTTAAGAATAGCCTCGGATACTTTAAGATCTCAAGAGAACGCTAAGAGTCTAACATATTGATGAATGAGGCCATCAAGATCTTGATGTAATTTGAAAAGTATATGTGTTACTTTGTCAAGTTTTTCGAGGGCCAGATATTGTTTCAGGCAGAAGATGACGTTTTTTATCTAAAACCCTTTGTACACTTCGGTCAGGTGGACAAAAAAAAAATGCATAAACTCCATAATGCTAATCCTTTTCACTCAAGATACACATTTGTTAATGTCAGCTTCAGAGGTCATGTCGTAAGGTAGTCAAGAAAGCATTCATCAAAGGGTTGCTGAATTAACATACGTTTGAAACTGAGCATCGTAAAGTGACCTTTCCACTTATGACCTTCCGCTTTTTTTTATGAAGAGAGGTTATCTTTATGGATGCCATTATTGTTAAGATTACACCACAAAAGTAAATATCCTATCCTTCTCTGCACAAACGTCTCCTATTCAAATGGTATCCGTCATCGACAACAACGCACACGTACAGGAAATTCATTAATCCCCATACACTATCCCTGGTCTAGTTCTACCTCTGTACCCCCAAGACGATACTGGCGGAAATTCGTCTTTCACAGTCGCCATTAATGAAATTGATACGACCACATTAATATCCCACACCGATGCAAGTCACATACCACGCCATAACTCACATACGAGTGAATCAAATGTGTAACGTTCTATGAACGTAAAGTTTAACGTCCTATCTATTCAAGGTGAAATGTCCAATGAGCTAAAGTACAAGTAAATATTGTATGAATTTGAACTTAACGTCCTATGAATTCAATTATTACATCTCTTGAATAACAGAGTAACGACCAATGAATCAAACTTTGTCATTCTATGAATCAAACAGTAAGGTCCGTAGAAATTAAGAGTAATCAAATTAAACTGCCGGGCAAAAACATGTATTCATCGATACATGTATACACCCCTGAGTTATAGTTACTAAAAATAACCGAACAAGAAATAGTACTTCGATGGCGTATTTGATACTGGTATCGCAGTTGTGTTTTGGACCGTAGTCGGCAGTGTTTCGGCGACAGATTCCAGCCTACTAACGTTTGTAATGTGTTGTTCAAATCCCCGGCAGTTTAGTTAGAATGTAGCATGTCAGGACACCACCACCCCCCACCCCCCTCAAATCCCCGGCAGTTTAGTTAGAATGTAGCATATCAGGACACCACCCCCCCCCCCCCCCCACCCCCCCCCCCCCCCCCCCCACCCCCACCCCCACACACACCCACACACCCACACACACACACCTCCCATAGAAATGCAGCAACGACTAAGACTACGATATATTAATTGTGTTTCAATGAAAGGTAGCTCTCGGGAAAGAAATGAGCTCATCTCTTGAGGGTACAAATTGAGACTTCGGTTTATCCTAAGCACATACATACGTATATAGAGAACGGATGGGTAATGCGTACACGTGCCGTCAAGTGTATAGCGTGTTCGATATCAATATTCTCATATAATATGCAATACAATCCCTACTCGATCGAACAGACTCGCGTCGAGTCAAGTGGTTTCGGATGTGATATGTTATGCTAGCAAAAGACAAGCGCCAACATGTTTTCCTTATACATACAACTGTCAAAATCGTACATACCTAACAACGATCCGTTAACTGACTACGTGAAATTAAGTGCCGGGTACATTAGGGACTGGTGGTGTTTATGGGGCATTTGGGACAGTTCCATTTGTTTAAAAAATTATATTATACATTTGAACATTATGTAAGGACTGGTTTATTTATTATGGGGATGAGTGAGTGAGTGAGTTGGGTTTAACGCCGCTTTAAACAGTATTCCAGTTATATCACGGCGTGTCCGCTTAATGTGGGAGGAAAGCCCGAAGTGATGCAGGTCAAAGACCTTTACCACTTTGGTGAAACCCACGAGCACGGGTATGGTGCTGACAAACCTAGAAACATAATCGGGGCGAACTGGGATTCGAACCCACAATCATAGGTTTCGGGCGTGCCCGAGGGACGCAACTCTGCACAGCGAATCGCGGCACCTTAGACGAGTGGGCCACCCGTGCCCCCTTATGGGGATGATGTGTCATGAATAAAATGTTACATGTATAGGGGGGGGGGGGGGGGGGGCTTAAAATATTACATAAAATTAGGGTTGGGGCAGGAAAACTGTGACTCAGTCCTGAGACCAGTCATAACCAACCTCCCCCAACCTCCACCCCCTGTTATAAATGATCAGCCCCTTAAATGACGATGGTACGAAAACGTCAACACTTACCTCGCTAGAATCACATCGACCCCAACAGGAGTTCACAGTGACGAAGCCCTCACAGGGTATGACGTCACCAGATTCTGTGATGTGCGGTTTGGATACGCGCATGGTGTACTGACGTACGTGGCACGAAATTGTAGTTTGCGGATTGATGACTTCACTGGTTGCCAAGGTTACTATATACAATGTCAGCAGAAGCAGCACGAGCGATGACAACGCTGGTAACTGGGGCATTGGAAGTGACATACCTGAAACAAGAAAGGTGGAGAATGTAGAAAAGTTAGCTTTTATAACATCCCTGTTTCTGTTCGCTGTTTCTTACATGATATAACAAGCTTACAGTGACCTACAGTACCATGTCCCTATATTCAAAATTTCCACATGAGACCCGTGACGTTCCGGGGTAGAATAGGTCTTCAGCAACCCACGCTTGCCGTAAAAGGCGACTATGCTTGTAAGAGGCGACTAACGGGATCGGGTGGTCAGGCTAGCTGACTTGGTTGATGCATGTCATCGATCCCATGTGCATGGATCGATGTTCATGGTATTAATCACTGGATTGTCTCGTCCAGACTCGATTATTTACAGACCGCCGTAATATAGCTGGAATATTGCTGAGTGCGGCGTAAAACAACAAACCAACCAACCAACTCTAGCCACATGAACAATAAAATAATATAAAGTTAGAACCGATGTCCGTTATATATACGGACTATAAGTTAGTATTCACCACAGGTCCTTACATTTGTTACCGGCAACACACAAATAGACCTACGTATCTTGAACCTTCAGTATATGACTGTCTAGTCGGCATCAATGACGTCACCACTGACGCAATGCTCAGAGTCTAGGTACGTTTCTTAGGTACACTTGTCAGGACATCCAAAAATAACTGACAGATTTAAAAATAGCTGTTACCATAAAGATCTAGACACCTTTCTCATCGCGCCTTTCATGTCAAACGTACATATTTATACTGACAACGTTTTAAAAGGGAAACTGTGTTAATTCAGGCTATTTTCACATATAGTTACATCTTCTAAGAAATAAGTTTAGTGTATCATTGAAAATATAAATATACCCAGAATATAATCAAACTTCAAGCTTCGACATAATTATTTCCAATACACATTTTGACTATACCTGTAACTCGGGCAATGTATATTCTTAAAGCGGTTGCGATGTTTCTCAAACACGTCAGAATGACTGCTAACACCATTATACAGCCTCTGCTAACGTATATATACCCCCGTACACACCCTGATAACCACAGTGTTTTCATTTCAAACAATGTACAGTGGGCCTTCCTGTCGGAAGTCTTGGTGGTCACGGTGACGTCACACAGTATTGTGGCACGTGCTATGTCGTCGCGCTCAGTTAGTTGCTGATATGGGCCTACATGTCCGTATTTACCGCTACACTACACGAGACAAGTTACATGAGGGCGGAAGCGCGTTGCGACGGGGGTGTAGGTGTTATTGAGGTTGCCGAGTATCAGAGGGCGCTGTGATGTCAAGGTACATCATCGTTATCTCTAACACATTTAATTATAAAAGATAATTGAATATTCAAGCCACTATTAGCCACTCCTTTTCTAATTAATGCAGTTTTTTATCAAACAAAACCGCTCCGGTCAATCATCCCCAAAATACCTAAGAGGCTTTAATAATGATATTGGTAACATGTCCAAACCTTGTCTTACCCATACTGTGTAAATCTTTCATCAATGAACATTCAAACATTATTAAAATGTCACTGACGGCAGATTTTTGTAACTAACTTCCCATGGATGTCCCAGGGGATATACAAACAACACGAGATTGAATGAGTAAAACGTGCTATCAGATACCTATGTCACGGCGTTGGCAAATCTGCAACTGTTCCCCGCATGGATTATTCAGACGTTGGTATGCACAGGAGAAACCAACGAGGTGAACAAGGCTATCACGTTGCATCATTTAAGCACGCACACTCGTATACAGGCTGTGCATTATTTACATGTGTATATCAACTTATCATCGGTTGTTCTAGCAGATTGCACTTAGTGAACCAGGCGTATAAACGTAATGTAAGACGCCACTAGCTCGTTTTCGCTGGGTCATGGAGTGTATTGTTCTGAACAAAACATAAGTAGGTATGAAAAAAACAAAACAAAACCTATTGTTATCGCTTTGGTGATATGATTTCCGTTTGATAAAACGCGAATACTGGGATCTAAGTGCGTATGGTGCGGGATAGATAATGAGCATAAATATATTAAACTTCATAATTACTATGGTGAAGTGAGGTGGATGAAATTTAATGTTGAGTTCAAGATCATTGCGCTTATATAAACACCGGTGGATATGGCTGCTTGAATTTGCCCGGACTAATGCCGGATTTATAGTGCAAGCCACTGAGATTCCATGTCGCAGTTTTAACATGGATCCTCCACTCAGACACATTATACATACTCCGAGACGACCAGTCCTTAATGCCGAGCGCCAGGCAGGGTAACAACAAGAACCATATGTTAACATCATTTGATATGACGCGGCCGGGGATCGCCGGCACACGCTCTATCCACTAGACAACGGAGGCGGTCCTTACTTTGAATAATGTGATTACATAAGGTTTAATTGATTATTCAGAATCTCATGAAAAGTGCCTTCTAAGAAGAACATATCACGTTTACACAACATGTGCCACGGATGTTGTACATACTTGTAGTGGTCACCCGCAGAAGGAAATAACGTACATACCCGACCCCTAGTGCGACCTATCTAACGCCTAGGCGTGGTTTTACTTCCGGAGAAATATACAGGTGTTACCCGACCACAACAAGATTAATGTTAATAGTCTTATAATCTCCATAAAGCCAAACGTTATCGCCCTGGCTTTGGAAGTAGGCAACTTATCAGCTGCGAGTGCCTGCGTTCTAGAGGCCATGTGAGTGGGCGATGCTAGCAGAATCTGGGGTGTTTTCATACACGCTTTAAGGACACTTCGAAACCCAAAATAGACAAAGTACTGATACGCCTTAAACGCAAATATTTTATTTGAATCATTAATCCTTCAAGTGAAATACGTTTTTGAGTTTTATGAAGTAACTATTCGAATGTTGGTATTAAGAGCGTTTCCATTTTGAACAGTGTCAATTAAATAAAGTCTCAGCGAGTTAACTTATCTGATTAAGCTGGAGTTTTAGGAGTGATGACGCTGGCAGCTATTTTCATTCCAGTTTTTTTTGTCGACATTTTCAGGAATGTTGACCAATCAACATGTCCACAGTGTCAAAGAGAAACTCGAATCAACTCACATCCTAAACCATCTAATATGGCCTCAAAAGAACAGAATAATCAATATCCAGAATAATAATGAGGTTTTGTACGGAAAGCATGATTAACCATACTTGTAAGTAACATGTCCCTGGGTCATTGAGTGCCGTCTTAAATTTGAATGACGTCATAGATACAGATTCTTCCACCTGAAGGATTCCTCATCAAACACAGCACGCTTGAAGCTGGTGAATATTTCCAGGAAAGGTACTCATATACTGGACGTGAGAACCAATTGACGTCTTGTCGCATATAACTATCACTGGAACATGTACACTCTTAGACTGTGGCTATGTCAACATTATCGATGTCCCTTGTGGGCGTGTTACGCAAAGTTTGTTCTTTGAGTACACTACTAATGCCTTCGTGAGTACAATGCATTTCGACTCGTGTCTATAAGAAAGAATAAACGTCTAGGTGTTAACGTCTTCATATAATGATTTCCTGAGTCCTTCAGCATACAGACACCAAGTTGGCATATTACAGACATCATTAAGAAAGTAATGCGTAATGACTTGACAATAGACTGTTAACATGAAGGTATTACTGACACCTGTAATGTCCGGACATAATTGAAGGTTCTACAGCGCAGTGTAATATTCAGACCGTCAAACACATATTTCATAACTATAGTGTGTCCTAGTATTTAACGACCAACAGAGTGGGTCAGTAAACTGGTTAAACTACCCAGGGAGAAAATGCTTTGAAGTATCAGTACTACCAAACGGAAAGTAAACTTTTAATAGAAGTTCAAAAGAAAATCATTACTTATCCTTAAAATGCATTCAATCATATGTAAATGTTCTATTACCTGAATCAATGTACTACATTATTTTGAAAGTTAGAATGTGTGAACATCATCTTCACGAAGACGTTGGCTAGGTTCAGACAGTGAACTAAGGACATGAAAACTGTGTACATCGCCAGCATTTGTTCATGTCAATTTCATTATCGTTTTGGGTGTGAAGCCTTAAAGGAATTAGCAAGCTCTTTAATGTTTGATAAGTACACAAACTAGATGGACATTATACAATTTAAGAATCTCTTATCACCCCTAATGGAAACTATTTTTGTAAACCCTGGAAAATTCTTTTCCATTATAAAACAAAATGAAATCATGAATTAATCCCTGTAAATTTGGATAACTTACAAGCGCGTCAAGGCTAATAGCATATGTTTATGCATACGTTTCAAAATATGTACATTTTATGTTACAATCAATATATAAAATCAGTCAATGTGCAAAATGAATGAAGTTTTCACTTTGACAATTTACAAACTGCCTAAATATTTAGTTCTCTGTCTGTACCAAACGAATTCCAACCATTTGTATGTTTCACCACCTAGAAAATGAAAATGATTGGATTAAAACAAAACGAAAGTAAATGTATATCTTTGTATTTTTTTGCTTCTAATCCTTGCATAATTAGTTAACTGTGCCGATTTTTGGCCCTTTTGAACTTTTCAATACATTTCAATCAATCTTTTAAATAAATGGACAGATGTTTCAGTGAATTTGTAAATTGACAGAAATATCTAGGCATTTTGTAAATTGCCAAAGTGAATATCATTTTGACGTTGACTGTAACATATACATTGGTGCTAGTTGTTATGTGCATATGCCTGTGTATGTATATGTATGTACATAATTAAACTATTATGCTATGAATCTCCACATAACCAAGTCATTGTACAGTCCATTATAATTATCTTATATTTGTCATCTTGTCTTATAGATATAATGTTGTCCTTTGTTTTCTCTTGTACCGCCCTAAGTGATTTACTGAGACTAAATTGCGTTGAGTTGAACAAGGAGGAATCATTGTTTGTATCATGCTGATTGCGCAAAGCTGGCAACAAATAGTCGGTATAACCTTTCCTATCACATGTTAAAGAATATAGCTTTCTGATTGACCAGTCGTCGTCGCGTAAACATCCATGGGTTACCATCTGGTAGTACGGTTATCCTGAACGTATGTTTGGTGTTACATCATTTGATTGTGAGACCCGTGAAGATCCGGGGTAAAACAGGTCTTCAGCAACCCATACTTGCCGAAAGAGGCGACTTATTGAATCGGTGGCCAGGCTCACTGAATTTGTTGATGCATGTTATCGTATCCCATTTGCGTAGATCGATGCACATGATGTCAATCACTGGATTGTCTGGGCCAGACTCGATTATGTACAGCTCGCCTCGTATAGCTGGAATATTGCTGAATGCGGCGTTAAGTAGCAGACAAACAAAACTTGCTTGTGACGTCACATTGGACATTGAAAGTTAGTGAGAACCCGATGGTTGTCACACTATAAATGTAATTGCTGATGACAAATATTCACGGAATATTCTTTGTAAGTCTTCGGTCAGGTGGTGAACAAGCCAATTTAGCTAGCAAACGTCCCACACGGCCACTATCGTCACATGTAACAATACATTATACATACACACTTGTGAAATTATGTATGTGATAGATACATACAGTTAGTAATTAACTTCAGTTCACGATAATGGTGTCCAGTAATTCCCACGATAGAAGAATGCGTTATATTTTATACATGTGAGGATCGAATAATCCCGATGAGTTAAGATCTTGGTCAGTCTCTCGGATACATTATCTGAGCGTAATGGTGAAGGACGTTATCACTGTGATCCCTGTTAGTTAAATGAAGCGAATTCTTGTCTCAATTTCTGACGGTAAGCAACCGTTAGGTCTGTCGCCTCATATGAACTCAACTGATGCTCAACTAATCTAACCATCGACTCGGCATAGGTACCTTGGCTTCTCAACACGCCTTTGTTACACATGAATCCTTTCAAAGAAATGAAGACAAAAGAGGTAGAAAAAGAAAAGAAGAAAGAAACTTTAACTTGTATAAATATTTATGAAAATCGTTTGACAAACCAAGGATGAAAGCGGACCAATGGTTAAAAGAACCGAGTTTAAAAAACTACTTTTTTCTTTCATCTTCTGTGAAGTCAGCGATAAGACTTTCCACTTGATTGATTTGTTTGAAATATTGACATACATATAACGCCATGGGTTCAGCCATTGTCCGATAAAACTCGAGGCCAAACCTGGAATTACCCTTGGTTCTGTCAACACTGTTCATGTATTTATATGAAGTTAACAACTGCCAAACAATCCATCCACTGTACACCTTGCAAACCAATGACATTTTACATTTTGTGGTAGCGAACTCTTATGGAATGTTTGCCATTCAGCAGGTTTGCTTTGTCCTTCAAGCATCTCTCTTCACTATAGACACTCGGTAATATGCAAATCTATGCAATTCAGGCTCAGCACAATTTGGTGATGAATTTTGTATGAATTATATTACGCTCGGTTCCTTAAGGAAATAATTTCTATTGAATTGAAATGTTCAACACGACAGGAATATATTACTCCACCCTTTCTCAGTGACACGAAATCGTAAGACAATTCATTTAATAATACAAAATATGTGTGTGTATGCATGTATATGTGCTTGTGTGTGTGTGTGTGTGTAAGTGTATGTGTGTATATATGTGTGTGTGTGTGTATGAGTGCATGTGTGAGTGAGTGAGTGTGTGTGTTTGTCAAGAAACTATAAGTGTGAGACATTACATTAACGACTTTTAACCCAGAAAAAAGGTTACACAACCACGCCATTACGTAATACATACAAGTGGTAGCAAACTTCAGTTGTTATCAAATAATATCTAAAAGGGCTTTCTTTTGGTAAATTAATTCCTCGGTATAGAGGCCATTCACCAAACGGCGTAGACCATTCAGTGTGTAGGCATCCTATCTGAGAGAAAAAACCTTCGTCCAGGAGGACATTCAATAAAGGCGTGAAGTCAATATACCCCGTGCTTTGAATGCAATACGCTTTGATGAGCGACACCTCGGTGATGATGCCAACAGCAGCATAACGCGCAAGGAAGACTTGTGCAGATTATGCTAAACGGTATGTTCGCACCAAGAAGCATTGTCAGCAAACGGCTGCCAGCTACAACCGATGCGTTTACGTTGAGCCACGGTAGATCTTAGCTGTCACTGTAGTCGTCAAACTGATCTCTAAATAATCGCCCTGCGTGATGGGTCCAGGTATGTTACCGTTGTGGGTGAAGAGGGCAATTTCCAAGAATTCATCTCGCGTGATGGGGATGGATGTGACTTTGTGTGTTCCTGGAAGCAGGTTGTGGGTCAGTGTTGCGTGTTGCTTGCAGTGTTCAGCGAACGCAAACATGCAGCATGTCAGACCTCGCAAAAACCGATAAAGAACGTAATTGAATGTTAAAGAAAGCAAAGAGTGCGCGTTTTATTTAGTCATGGTAGAATGGAGACAAACATACAGTGTTTTTAATGTTGGGCTTGGTAACCTGTAGATTTAACCGCGGTTTTAATTGAACGCGCAGCACGATGTTTCCAGTGTTAGATTTAACCCTACTTTGAAAACACAGGATGTTTGTTTATTATCGCCTAATCGACACTTTGCTCTATAATCAACTACATACAACTAGGAACCAGGGACGTCGATAAATCTGATTTACTTTAATTTTAATATTCCCCTGATGTAGAATCCTGTTAATAACTTGAAAATGTCAATGCATGTGAGATATATTCTGAAGCATTCCAGTGAGTGGGTGAGTGAATGAGTATGTTATTTCGCCGCTTTTAGCAATATTCCAGCAATATCACGGCGGGGAACACTAGAAATGGGCTTCACACATTGTACTCATGCCGGGAATCGAACCCGGGTCTTCGGCGTGACTAGCGAACGCTTTAACCACTAGGTTACCCGACAGCCCATCTTTGGAGAGAGTGATATGGGTTTTGGATGTGTAATATTTGAGATAAGTGAACAGTTAAATAAAGACGAGCCGATATTAAACTACTCAAATAAATATTGGCATCATTGTCTTTATTTTAGTGGACGTCACGGTATCAGAAGTTGGCCGTATTTCCAACTATCGCGTCTCATACGTTTTGTGTGCCGAACCCCAGACCTACAAGATTTGCCTTGCCTACACTGCAAATAAAGGTAGGTAGAAAGGCTGGAGATCCGCAACTATCCCACCCAATTCCTGTGTTGCTCCGGGTTTGGTCGATATCAGATTACAAATCCCTTTAATCGTGACAGATTTAGGAAGGGCATCTTCATTAATTTGTATGTAGCCGTATTCGAGGTAGACGCGTCTTTCTAAAAGGCGAAATTGTTATTGTAAATTGGTTTTGGTGTTGTCGGTTGATAATGGGGGCTATGATTGTGATGTTGTTCTAAGGAGATCGCTATGATAGTATTCCTGGCCAATACGAATAAGACACCTCCATTTAAAAAAACATTATCAGAGGGAGAGATTAGTTTATCTTTGAACAATTGAGATTATAATTCAGATATATATCTGACAATAAAGCAATACCGACATGCACGACAGAGACCAATACAGACAAGTTTTACAGAGATCAATACGGATACACATGAAAAAGCCGATACGGTTACGCTAGTTCACGCATGACACCGGAAGACTACGAAAACGCACGACAGAGACCAATACCATAACATGCCTTTTCACACAAACACATTGCTTATGAAAACTTCCATGTATCGACAGTCTGCATATAACAATGTCTGTCGATAACCATGAAATATGTTTCAGAACACACATTTAAGTAAAACATATGCTAAACACTTAATCACGGCAAAGCGGGCCACACAGTATCGGTCACAATAATGACCAGTCTTTCTCGTGTTGTCTGCAGCTAAACACGGCGGTTTTCAGCCACACTTCAGGGTGATTCCGTTGGCAATGAGGTTGTGGAGGGAGGAATCAAAACGTGTTCACAACCCCAATCTGTTCAAAGGCATTGCCACTCACTGTGCAGTCTGTCAGGAAATATTCCCACGTCTTCTCATAATATATATTTGCAGCTGTTACTACCCACCCCTGCAGGATATTTGCTCAAAGTTTTAAGAAGCCTCAATTATTTGCTGCAAAATTTCTACAATATATATCCTCTTAATATGTGGCGAGAAGGGGTAATAACTACGGTATTTTGAATGAACTTGAATTATGACTTTTACAAACATTTGAAACATAACTACCTAACTATAATGTTATTCCTAAAGATATAACGTCCACGCCAGAAAATAACGATTATCTGCTGACAGTATGCCATTGGGCGTAAATTGCGACAGTATGCCATTGGGCGTAAATTGCAAAACAAGAGTAAGAATTATATGAATGGATCACTGAAAATCTGTGATGACACCACGAAATATGGTGGTGTAACTAACGGTCTTGTTGGTGATGTAACTACTTCGGTACCAATTGTCATGCAACATGGAACTAAATTAAAGAAAATTAACAGTAAATTGTCAACAGGTATTTGTTGCAATCTCATTAAAATCAGATCTTAGTTCTCGCTATCGCTAAACAAGATCTGAGGACATCCCATTAGGGGTCACGTCAGAACGACCTTTCATCCAACCAATCAGAGGGTACTTACCAGATCATGAAAGTGACAGTCGGAATGTGTTTTCTAATCATACAACCACGATATATTCAACACGGGGCATTCCGAACGACAGTTACAGGTTTTATGACTATATCCATACAATCTAGGCCATCTATGAGCCATTCCAGAATGTTCTTCTTATCAGTTTTTATATTTTGTAATCGAGAATACGTCAAAATATGTTTCGAAGCGGAGTCGCCAGTTTGAAACTAGTGTCGTAAAGCTCGAGAAAGCTGTCGTCTGATTGGACAATGTCGATTTCTTGAAAGTCATTTCATTGGTCGGTCAAAATTCGCGAAAGGTCGTTCCGACGTGACCGGTAATGGGATGTCCTCAGATGTTTGTTTAGCAGTAGCGAAAACTAAGATCTGATTTTAATGAGATTGGTATTTGTTGTGATTATTTCGAAAAGGAAAAAGCGTTTGTGTACTCCATACTTTAGTGCAGAAGTTAGCTTCTTCCCAGCCTCGTTCCGCAGTTCCTAGAATCACCTTGTTATGATCTTAGTCTTTAGCTACATATCTGTTTTCATAAGTTACACAAAAGTGGGCTTTTATCCACAATTATGGCAGAAAAAACAACAACACAGTGGTAATAATATATGTTATTATACTAAGCAAAAAAAAGAACCGCTAAGTAGTAAGAATGTAAGTATCGGACATAGTGTTGCCGATGTCCATACATAATTAATATCAAAATAAATTGGTCATTTCTGCATGGATTGGGTTTGATTTGTGTGGAAAGAATGAGATACTGCAGAAATCTTGCGAAGAGATGGAAAATCGCAAAAACACAACCACTTGAGAGCCTGGCGTCGAAACACACCAACATGACCTGCACGTGCAACATCACTTGTTTCGCTATGAAAACGTTGGGTTTCATTTGAATGCCATAATACAATCTTACAGCAAGTTAACAGGGAAAACATTCCACGGCTGACGGAAGCCGAACGCCATCGGCCTATTGCAAACAGAAGAATCATCTTTAGCTGTAGCCATGGTTTTCCAAGTAGCACCAAGCATCATTACAAGACTGTGGAACCTGGAACTGTGAAGACACACGGAAGAACACGTGACCTTCCGAGATCCGGTCGAACACGTTTCACTACGAGAGTACATGACGGAGTCTTACGGCTACGCCGTGAAAGAACCACGGCTATCTCTTCAACCACGCCAGGATTGCGTAGGATATCAGTTCAGACAGCGAGGAGCCGTTTACGAGCTCTAGGTATTCGCGCTTGACGACCAGTTTGAGGTGTCATTTTGAAGGACCTACATCGTCGGCTGCGACGTCAATGGTGTCAAGGTCACATAACTGCGATAGAGACAAGTTTGGTTTAGTGACGAGTCCCGTTTTATGCTTTGCGGTGCAGATGGTAGACGTCGTGTTTGCAGGCGTCGCGTGGAACGTTAAATACAAAACTGCATATAGGAAGTTGACAGATTTGGTGGTTGCAGTGTGATGATGTGGGCAGCCATCTCCTACACTGGTAGAACAAACTTGGTGCAAGTTCTTGGGAATTCAACAGCACAACGTTACACGCATGAGTTTCCTCGGCCACACGTCCTTCTCATTATGCAAAATGCAAACGTCATTTTCCAACAAGACAATACCACACACAATTTTGAACAATCGATTAACATCTGTTGACTTTTTTTTATGATATGTAAAATGTACATCAAAATATTTTTTGTGTTACTTTATTGCAGAGTATATTTACTTTAGTGTAAAAGACTGAGTTTTCTGGAGTCCAGAAAAGTGGTATATTCAGTGCAGTGACTGTAACACTTTGGCGGAAAAATTGTCTTACAAGAGTTACCTTCCATCAAATTATCTCCCTTTATCGTTAGGTGTACCCGGTACACAAACTGTTTACTCTCTATTATCGTTAGTTCCACACTGACAATAATAGCCTATAGTCATTTATGGAATTAATATCGCTTCTTCATCTTTGTTATTCTCTTGAAAATGTTTCGTTATAAACTGTCAATAAAATTCGTCAATCTAGACTGTTCGTTTGGCAAAGCGCCATTTTTGTTACTCCACCAACATGTCTTCTTTCACTTCCTACAACGGACGCACTGATAAGTGGTGGTGAAACATCCCTGCGTGTTAGGTAGGAAGAATTTAGGAAGGTTTTTGGTATGGAGAAATATCATGAATCGTGAATAGCTCATCGAGTGACGGGGAAAAAAAGATATATTTTCACTTGTGGCTCTTGACGGGGTAAAAGATTAAATTTTCACTTCCTACTGCGCACCAGTCTGCGCGTGCATTACGCGCTGAAGTTAACCCAACAGCGACCTGAAAGTTGGGGCTTAAAATCGAGGTTTCATTGAAGGATAAGCACACCAAAAAAGAGTTCTCGGGTTGAGTTGGTTGCTTTTCCGACATATTAAGACACATTCCAGCAATACCACGGCGGGGGACACCAGACATAGGCTTTACACATTGTACCCATGTGGGGAATCGAACCTGGGCTTCGGCGTGGCGAGTGGAGGTTTCACCTCCAGGCTACCCCACCGCCCCGACATCTAGTGAACATTTGGCTCTTGATATAGGCGATATAGAGACCTTACATTTGACCTGGGTTCATTGGCTACACGAAAGTGGGCACTATTATACTCACTCATTGATTGTGAACACAGGTTGGCCAAGTTTGTTTGTTTGTTTGTTGTTTAACGCTGCAATATTCCATTTAATATTCTATAACGTCAGTCTGTAAAAAATCGAGTCTGGCCGAGACAATCCAGTGATTGACATCATGAGCATCGATCCATGCAATTGGGATGCTATGACATGCAACAACCAAGTCAGCAAGCCTGACCAGCCGATCCCATTAGTAACCTCTTACGACAAGCATAGTCGCCTCTTACGACAAGAATGGGTTGCTGAAGACCATTTCTATCCCGGATCTTCACAGATTCGGTCGGCCAAAAAGTAATAATTGGCTTATATGGAAAACAAACCCCGAGTTCCATTCCTACATGGCTGCGTCTTTAGTGTCCACTGTCGTGACATTGCAGTAAAGATTAAGTGGTTATCCCAGTACAATACCGCCAGTTTTGTGAATGACAGGATAAATATAGATACAGACAGATCCGGGATGATCTTCCTCCAAGCTGTCACAGAACTACATAACCGCACACTGCCACCAGCAGGTAATATGTCTGTAAAAGAGGCTGTCCATCGAGTCGATGTGATTATGTCAGGTAAAGAAGCCTGTGATTATGTCACGTATAGAAGCCACGACCCGTGTGCATTGTAGGTAGACACAGTTCGACACACTCTCTGAGTGGCGATTATAGCAATGTCGCGGTAGCGGTGTGAATTGAGTTGGGATCAAAGAACGGTCACCTCGGCTAGACGGTGTTAATATGACTCTGAGTTGTAAGACGCAGACTGATATGTAGGTGTTTATGTGTGACCAGCCGGAAACTGTCAGGTGATCAATGACAGGATTTGAAAGAGGGATATCAGATAGGTTTGATGGTAAAGTGTGTTGTCGGGTTTGTCAAGTGGTGAAGTTGGTGATCGGGGTGAAGCCTGGAGGATTATGTTGATGATCTTGATGGTGAATTGTGTTGACGGGATAGAGATGAGGGTGTAAAATAAGATTGTCTTGATGGTAAATTGTGTTGATGGGATAGAGAGGAGGGGTGTACAATAAGATGGTCTTGGGGTGAAGTGTGTTGACGGGATAGAGAGGAGGGGTGTAAAATAAGATGGTCTTGGGGTGAAGTGTGATGTCGGGATAGAGATGAGGGTGTAAAATAAGATGGTCTTGGGGTGAAGTGTGTTGTCGGGATAGAGATGAGGGGTGTACAATAAGATGGTCTTGGGGTGAAGTGTGTTGACGGGATAGAGAGGAGGGGTGTAAAATAATATCGTCTTGGGGTGAAGTGTGATGTCGGGATAGAGATGAGGGGTGTAAAAAAGGATGGTCTTGGGGTGAAGTGTGATGTCGGGATAGAGATGAGGGGTGTAGAATAAGATGGTCTTGGGGTGAAGTGTGATGTCTGGAAAGAGATGAGGGGTGTAAAATAACAAGGTCTTGGGGTGAAGAGTGTTGTCGGGATAGAGATGAGGGTGTAAAATAAGATGGTCTTGGGGTGAAGTGTGTTGTCGGGATAGAGGTGTGGGGTTTAAAATAAGATGGTCTTGGGGTGAAGTGTGATGTCGGGGTAGAGATGAGGGGTGTAAAATAAGATGGTCTTGGGGTGAAGTGTGCTGTCGGGATAGAGATGAGGGGTGTAAAATAAGATTGTCTTGGGGTGAAGTGTGTTGTCGGGATAGAGATGAGGGGTGTAAAATAAGATGGTCTTGGGGTGAAGTGTGATGTCGGGATGGAGATGAGGGGTGTAAAATAAGATGGTCTTGGGGTGAAGTGTGATGTCGGGAAAGAGATGAGGGGTGTAAAATAATATCGTCTTGGGGTGAAGTGTGTTGTCGGGATAGAGATGAGGGTGTAAAATAAGATCGTCTTTGGGTGAAGTGTGTTGTCGGGATAGAGGTGTGGGGTTTAAAATAAGATGGTCTTGGGGTGAAGTGTGATGTCGGGGTAGAGATGTATGGTGTAAAATAAGATGGTCTTGGGGTGAAGTGTGTTGTCGGGATAGAGATGAGGGGTGTAAAATAAGATGGTCTTGGGGTGAAGTGTGTTGTCGGGATAGAGAGGAGGGATGTAAAATAAGATGGTCTTGGGGTGAAGTGTGATGTCGGGATTGAGATGAGGGGTGTAAAATAAGATGGTCTTAGGGTGAAGTGTGTTGTCGGGATAGAGAGGAGGGATGTAAAATAAGATGGACTTTGGGTGAAGTGTCTTGTCGGGATAGAGATGAGGGGTGTAAAATAAGATGGTCTTGGGGTGAAGTGTGTTGTCGGGATAGAGATGAGGGAAGTACAATAAGATGGTCTTGGGGTGAAGTGTGTTGACGGGATAGAGAGGAGGGGTGTAAAATAAGATGGTCTTGGGGTGAAGTGTGTTGTCGGGATAGAGATGAGGGAAGTACAATAAGATGGTCTTGGGGTGAAGTGTGTTGTCGTGATAGAGATGAGGGGTTTAAAAAAAAGAGGTTTTGGGGTGAAATGTGTTGTCGGGATAGAGATGAGAGTGTAAAATAAGATGGTCTTGAGGTGAAGTGTGATGTCGGGATAGAGATGAGGGTGTAAAATAAGATGGTCTTGGGGTGCAGTGTGTTGACGGGATAGAGAGGAGGATGTAAAATAAGATGGTCTTGGGGTGAAGTGTGTTGTCGGGATAGAGATGAGGGTGTAAAATAAGATGGTCTTGGGGTGAAGTGTGTTGTCGTGATAGAGATGAGGGGTTTAAAAAAAAGAGGTTTTGGGGTGAAATGTGTTGTCGGGATAGAGATGAGAGTGTAAAATAAGATGGTCTTGAGGTGAAGTGTGATGTCGGGATAGAGATTAGGGTGTAAAATAAGATGGTCTTGGGGTGCAGTGTGTTGACGGGATAGAGAGGAGGATGTAAAATAAGATGGTCTTGGGGTGAAGTGTCTTGTCGGGATAGAGATGAGGGGTGTACAATAAGATGGTCTTGGGGCAAAGTGTGTTGTCGGGATAGAGATGAGGGTGTAAAATAAGATGGCCTTGAGATGAAGTGTGCTGTCGGGATAGAGATGAGTGTGTAAAATAAGATGGTCTTGGGGTGAAGTGTGGACCAGGATTGCGTGATGTTAAACACCTCACACAGGACATCCTACCTATACGAAAGAGACCCGTAAATAATCGAGTCTGGACCAGACAAATCGGCGATTGATAATATGAGCAATGTCCCGGTCTGTCAGGGCACGATGACATGTCACCGGACCTATCCACCCGATTCATTTATTTGCCTCATACGACACGCATCGGTTGCTGGTGTCCTATTCTATCCCGCAATACCCTCGGGGTCCGAACCATGCTATCAGTGCCGTTAGGCCCGTACAATATTGCGGTCCGAACCATCAGTGCCGAAAAGGATGGAAAGAGATGCAAATCACAAGATCAGTGCATAAAATAATTTCAACCATTGGATTAGTGTAAATAACAGAGATTGTGATGTGATCAGAGCATAAATACAATGATGCTGACATAATTTATTAAGGCCACGACGCAAGATAAGAAGAGAGAGAATGTTTGGATGTCAACTTTTTTATTATGAGACACAACGTTTCGGATTGTATGCATATTTTTTTTATCAGAAGCTGACATTCTCTGATAAATTCTCTCTCCTATGTGCATCCCTTCTAAATACCATATATTCTTGTGTCCTGAAATACGGGTCGATTTGTTTGTTGTTTAACGCCCCACTAAGCAATATTCATGCTATATGACGGCGGTCTCGAAATTAGTCGCGTCTTGATCAGACAATACAGTGATTGACATCATGATGTTTGTTTTTTTGTTTGTTGTTTAACGCCGCACTCAGCAATATCCCAACTATATGACGGCGGTCTGTAAATAATCAAGTCTGGACCAGATAATCCAGCGATTGATATCATGAGCATCGGTCCACGCAACTAGGATACGATGACATGTATCAACCAAGTCAGCGAGCCTGACCACCCTATCCCATTAGTCGCCTCTCATGACAAGCATAGTCGCTTTTTAGGGCAAGCAAGGGTTGGTGAAGATCTATTCTACCCCGGATCTTCACGGGTCACAAGGCTTCAGTCTTCAGAGAGATGTATATGAGTTAAAGCTTACGAAATGACATTTGTCTCATAAAGCACTACGTGTACATTGTTCTATTATTGATGGCTGTGAGGTTTGTCCAAGTTTGAGGTTTTGTACCTTACTGTCCCTAGCTGCCCAATTGGGGGTGACAGGAATTCGGATATACTGGATTTGTCTAAGGCCATGATTTAAAATCAATGAACAACAAAAGAAACGCACTAAAAGCAAAACCACAACAAGAAATAATTAGCATGGTAGAAAAAGTTGTCAGCGCAGGCAGGAAGGGGCGGAGTCTTACCACCTGTCAGTCATATGACAACGCCATACATGGCTTTATGATACGATGGTATTAATTAAACAATGATATTTTATTGGCCGCAGCATGTTTTTGTGCTATAATTAATGCATTCCAGTCACCTGATGTTGCTTAAACCTGTGGACATATTTGCTGTAAACTATTACACCACATCTTGCTGTCTCAGAGACATGTACATCACAATACACTAATCGCATTAAAATCTATATCTTGCACCACCTTTAACGTCTACAAACTAGACACGATTCTCTATGGTGTAATCATAGCAATGTGTACAACAAAGTCACACTATAGACAAGTAGGCGGATCACAATAAAACCTAATTGTCAAAGGGATGACGATAATACTATTACGTTCAATGTCCCTGGCAGGTGCCACAACACAACGCTAACACCTGACAAGTGTCTGCAACACATTTCCCCCAAACATCGGCGTCTCGACTAAATCTAACTATATGTCATATCTCAGAGTGACACAACCTCACCATGAAAATAAGAAGAGTGAAGGCTGCGTATGTACCTTATCTGAATGGATGACGATTGTATATACCAAGGGTATACTGAAGGTCGAGTTGTATGGAACAACCTCTCTGTACAGTTGTTATACTATAGACACTGTCTGTACCCTAATTGAAGGCCATATATATTTACACGAAAAACACATACAGATTGACTATATATACAACCTATTACAGTAATGACTGGTTACTACTTGTAGCAAGCAGGCGCAGATATACAACTTACCGTCTTGATGCTATCAGCTCCGTAAGGCGCAGAGGATCCCAATGTTTACACGAATGTTACACCAGGGTACTTGCCCTGGTTTGTCGTATAGATGCCACCAGAAGCCACCCTTGAGTTGTCGGGCATTGTTCCCGCTGCAACCGCTGCTCACAGCACAGATCTGATCACTCTCGTAGGCGCAGACGACAAACCCACCTCCGCCTCTGCTGGCACTGCACGCGCCCTGACGTCACGAACAAGGAAATCTAAAGTCAGGAATTAAACACGCATGCTTGAATGAAAAGAGCTAATCTATTTATTGATGGAGATTAGTCTATTTCAAACTCATGGCGATGGTGTCTCAATATGGAGGCGGGTGGGGTGCTGAAGTGGTCTCGGGACAGCGACCAGGTACTGAGATGAGGATCCTCCCTCCAGTCGACTCAGCTTCATCCACGCGCGCGTTCCTCATGCCAGCGACAACTGTGGACCGTATCGATTTTACTTCTGCTTGTCTCATCCAGTCATCAGATAGAAAAAGGTTAATTGTCCTCTCCTGGCATAATCCCTTGATAAGAGGGGCACAGATTCTTGCGTCCCTAGAGTGTGGCTGTCTACTCCTTAACAGGTTGTTCTAGCTTAAACGTCGTTCAACGGATCGCGACTGATCCAGTATTAGTTAGAATCTACATCCGCCAGGAGTACCGAACATCTTTCCATTAAGATAGTGAAAACCCCATGCACACTACATCAGAACCAAATTACTGCATAAAACTTAGCAAGTTGACAGTTTTCTTATGAAAGCCATACGTCAGGCACAGACTGTGTTTTTGTCCGAAAATGAAGATTGCATTTTATGAAAATACAATCAAAGCTCTAACAAAATAACAAAATAATAAATGGATTTTTTTCCAATGCATACCTATTCAAAGGTTGATATAATTGTTATCGGATACATATAATTAAACTGAAAATTAACAATAATTATTATCATGTTATATGTATAAAAGACACTTGTCAAGTCAAAGAAGGTTCATTAAGGCCATATAATGTGTATGTGTAGACATCGAATGTTCTTTAGCTTTTGTACTTCTGTACTTAGAAAGATATCGTATCATAAGATGCGAAAGAACATAAAAATGCTTGCAAAATTTTCATTTTGTATTTTGAATTTATTTATTTTTTTAAATAAAGTCTTTAAATTGGGTTGGGTTGATAGTTAGGCAAGAAGTAGGTATCCCCAAGGGCACCAACTGCGCGCCTCTTCTTGCTGGTTTGTTTTATATGCACATGAATCAAAATTTCTGCTCCGATTTTTTAAGTCAAAACAAGGTAATTTGGCCAAAAAATAAACTTAAGGTTCAGGTATATTTATGATCTGATATCGTTCAATAACCATCAAATCGCCAATTCCCTTCCATTGAGTGAGACCACCAGTGAGATCGCTTCATCATATTTAAATCTATGCACAAAGATTCAGAGTGACAAAACACTCTCCACAAGACAGTATGACAAGATGGATGACTTCGACTTTCCCTTTACGTCGAGCAATATTCCTGTCTACATTTCACAACTGTTAAGGTACATTCGAGCATGCTCTTTCTACCAAGATATAAAAGAGCTCAGTTATTTGATCAAGGTTATAACAATCAAGGCCTCATAAAGCTTTCAGAAAGTTTTATGGTAGACATGTGGAGGACATTTACAAATTTGACACATCAGTGACAAATATGATGTCCGATGCAATTCCCTATTTTGACCATATGTTCCCGTGTTTATTTCAGATGAACAATTAACTTGCCCTTGCATGTGTTTGTGACTTCTGATATAGTCGGAATCGACGATCTACTCGTACAATCGAGTGGATATGGATATGGAAAGGGTTTTGTCGCGTTTATCAATTATCTGCTGAAATTTTCGTTGTTTATTTGGGATGATATTGTCTACACAAAATCATTACACTAAAACTATTCATTGCTAAGATACGAAATTACAAGGGTTCACCTTATGTAGCTGACTTAAGTTGAATTGGTTGGAATTAAGAATATAATCAATTGTATTGTATATACATGTTTTCAAAAACCATTCAGTTGTCCTTAATTCAAATGCATCTAGCGATTGTTTCTAGCTGTACGTACTCTTTCTGAATTGTACAGCATCCCTGGTTGAGTGAATAAAGATTCTGCCCGGGCAGCTGAAAGTTGGTGGTTCGATGCCCGGCCGTGTCACACCAAAGATATTAAAATGTGGTACTTGTTGTTTCCCTGCCTGGCACTCGGAATTAAAGGGCTAAAACAGGGACTGGTCAGTATACTGCGTCTGAGTGGGGTATTCATGTTAAACTGCGGCATAGCATCTTAGTAGGAGGCTTGCACTGCAACCCGGCTTGAGTCCGGACTAGTACAAGCAGCTTCACACATACGGACATGCACGTCGCTATATATGTCAATGATGTTGAGCGCGATGTAAAAACCCATTTCACCTTACCTCACCTTTCTGAATTACCATCTTCATCACATCTGTCCGTTATTATTACACACACCTTGGAACTGTTCACTGATTAAACTCTACAGTTCCTTTGGGGGCGGTCGGGTAGCCTAGTGGTTAAAGCGTTGGCTCGTCACGCCGAAGACCCGGGTTCGATTCCCGACATGGGTACAATGTGTGAAGCCCATTTCTGGTGTCCCCCGCCCGTGATATTGCTGGAATATTGCTAAAAGCGGCGTAAAACCATACTCACTCACTCACTCCTTAGGGGCGTTCCTACTTCTATTTATGCCACATGACAAATACCAGTGCTAGAATACACTGGCGGCACCACAAAATGGTTAGAAATAGTAATATAGTAAAAGTTAAGGTTAGAAAATACAATATGATTGGAGGATAGGGTTACAATTTATTGAGGCAGTGTGATAAACATCATAGAGTAGGATAGGTTTGGGAAATTTAGGATAATAATCCAAAATAATTTTAAACAAATTATCGGTCATGGCTAATAATGTCATAGGACACCTTATCAATTACATCACGATCGAATAACTATTTCCTGTTTGGTCCATTTGAGCTGCCATCAAACATAGGTGTATATCTTCTTTTGCCGGTCGGTTTATATCAGAAAGTGCGTACGATCGGCCCAATTTTAAAACCTCATTGCATCGACAAAGTTTGCGTAAAACCTTAGTATCGGCTCGAAATATATATCGGCTTAACTTAGAAATTCATTTGCATCAGGAAGACATCAATTAAGAATGCTTTTAGGATCGGGATAGATAAAAAAAATATCATACGATTGGCTTTGTTTTAAAATCATATGACCTCGACAAAGGCTAGAAAAAAAACCCAGGATTGGATAAGATCAGAACAAAACACTGTGAAACGTGACAGGGTCAGAAATTAAAAAAGACAAGCGAAGGGCGTAGGGGAGTGGGGGGAGTGGGGAATGAACGTAGTTTCCCAGTGGAACGGACTCCCGGGAGAAATTTGTTTGGCACAGTGCACCATACTAGGAAGTCAACAAAACATCAGCATCTCCGTGAACACTAGCAAGAACATTTCCCATCAGTTTCTATCACGACCGGTACCATTGCCATCAATACAGTCACATGCGCTTTCCTCTGATCTCATCAATGACCCCTCCAGGCACTTATCTGGTATTAACCCGGAATAAAGATATCATTGCCTCTTGAGTTCATTACGATGCATTCGTAGGTGTTACTCGCCACAGATATACATGTACAATGGCGAGCAAAACATCTATACCAACATCAAATTTATTAGAATTTGGATTTGGACACCAAATAATGTAAAACCAATGGTAGAAATAAAAATGAAAATGTTGCTTTATCAACTGAATGACGTATAAAACGAGTTCCCTAAAATTGGAAATATACGTGAAATATGATCACAGGATGAGTATAAATACAGCTCAAAATATTCGCCAATGCATAACGAGTCCAAAAACAAACATTACCAAGATTCTCGATAGGACAAATGACACTTTGGTTGCACTAAGGCAACAATCACCAGACAGTGAGTGAGTGAGTGAGTGAGTGAGTGAGTTGGATTTAACGCCGCTTTTAACAGTATTCCAGTTATATCACGGCGTGTCAACTTAATGTGGGAGAAAAGTCCGAAGTGATGCAGGTCTCAGACGTTTACCATTTCGGTGAAACCCACGAGCACGTGTATGGTGCTGACAACCTAGAAACATAATCGGGGCGAACTGGGATTCGAACCCACAATCATAGGTTTCGGGCGTGCCCAAGGGACGCAACAACTCTCCACAGCGAATCGCGGAAAACATGCGTATTCATCGTTTGAGGAACCGCATCTTTACTGTGACTTCATTATCATCAACTCCCCTTGGACATGTTGCCAGCCACATTACTGTATACAGTTGGCTGCGTCATCATGGTATTAACTCCTATACATCTCTTCGGGAGGTGACGTTGACACGTCCATTTCAACGTCAACACGTCACGATGGAAGTACAGGATCAGTCAAAGAGTAATGTTTTCCGATAAGAGCAATTCCAGATCTTCAGAACTGATGTAGAGAACGTTGGTATCGACGCACGATTTTTATTGTGTCCAGGAAGTGGTCCTTTGATATTTTTGAAGGTGTAAGGGTAAGGGTTTTGACGGTGTTTGATGTCCAGAAAAGACGGTCATCGGGTGTTTAACCTTAATCTCACAACACAACGTTACAACGAGATGTTGCGTCCAGTTCCTACCCGCGGATCTTGTTTTAACATGTCAACACACGATTGTAAACAAGTATCGTCCGTCCACAGCGTCAACGTTTTGCCATGCATGGCTAGCTCGCTCTGCAGACATCTCGCCCATTGAACACCTCTGGCAACACCTTCATAATCTTATTTGAACACGACGACTTATCCCTCCTGCAAACAGACTTGACTAAATACAGGCACTCGGGGGAGAATGGCACCGAATACCGCCTTATCGTGAATATAAAAAGTGATTGCACGAAAATAACCTTGTTTATATGATTTTTTATGTGGTTTTGTCTTGTTTATCCACTGAAACAGATTCCATTTGGCGTAAAGGGAAAATAGCTGTGAAAAATGAAATAAAATTATATAAAAGGACCACTGAAAATCAGTGATGACACCAGATATCGCGAAAAGAGTAAGCATGTACTGCCCTAACCGATAGAACCCGCCATTCACACACTTTGCATTAAATAAGTGTTCATTGCCTGATGCCGCACAGCAGTACTCCTGCCATGTCAGACTATTGTGTCACACGAGATACTGGCCGTGATCAATTCCATCCATGCAGAGTGAATTTAACCTTTTTCATATGGACTCGCTGCCTCTAGCCTTAAAGCCCGGATGCGTCTTCTTGAAAAATGTGTTACCTATGTATAAACCGTTTAAAGTTTACAGTGTGTTATTGCTTTGTATGCTTCTTTTGTTTTGTTTGTTTGTTGCTTAACGCCGCACTCAGCAATTTTCCAGCTATATGACTGCGGTTTGTCAATAATCAAATCTGGACCAGACAATCATTGACATCATGAGCATCAATCCACGCAATTGGCATACGCTGACATGCATCAACCAAGTCAGCGAGCCTGACCATTCTATCCCGTTAGTCGCCTCTTACAACAAGCATAGTCGCCTTTTTACGGCAGGCATGGGTTGCTGAAGACCTATTCTACCCCGGATCTTCGCGGGTCTTGTATGCTCCTAAACAGAGTGGGTTAAGTCTGCTTTTAGCAGAGATTTCATGTGAATATTGAAAGGGTTTTGTCTTTTTTATAGTATGCGTCCACAGAAAAGAGGTAGTTGTGGGTAGGGGATGCGCACCCCTGCACCATTCCTCTTGATCCGTGTATGCTCGCACTTGATTGTCTACCATCTGATTGTCTACCACGTTCCCCGTGGCACACCTGTGTGCAAGATACATATACCTGCCATTAGATTACGTATATGGTACGACCGACATTAGCATCAAAGTATGGTAGTATATGAGTATCACTTTCATCATCTATCTTTAAGCAGATTAACCTGGATGATTTAGAAATCGATTTGACATTAGGGATGGTATTTAGACTATTCTATCTTAGTCTCACATGGAATGTATTGGAGTATTTGCGTCCATTGATGCAGTGCGGGGCCATCATGTAGCTACACCACTGTCAATCAGATAGACTGCGTGGGAGCACAATGTCACCAAAGCCTTAGGGAAAACTCACAAGTAAACAGTTTATTCCAGACCTGAAGAACAAGGTAATTCAATGACACATGGTCTGTCGTGTGTATCGTGTGTATCGTGTCTAAGGCTACAACAAATCTATTTCTTGAACCTCCGCAACTCAATTCTAAACGCTTATTTCGGTGGCAATTTTAGGATTTAGTTTAATGGCCTTATTAACCCCAATGTGTTTCTCCGGAGACAATACTCCTACGATCATTCTAAAACAGAACAAAAACAAACACAGCCGATGGATCATGCATGCCTTGGCGTAGGTGAGGCATTAAATTGTCTCATTCTGTTATTAAAAGTACAGAAAAAGAAATCCGATGAACAGGTCATGATTTTGTTGTCCATTCGTGACTAATGGTGATCGGCTATCACAAAGATTTGTATAAAGGTCATCAGACGGAGCACATCCGTGCAGATAGCTGGCTAATCATTTCACCGTGTATGTAAAATGAAACTAATCAATAGGACATTGCCTATTAGAAGTAGCGTTCTTACAGCAGCTGGAAATACGGCATCAGGGAGATAGGTTGTATGTAGAGTGCGCAAAGGATAAACTAACTCTGTTCTCAATCGTTGCAGTGCAACAATCAATCGTCCACGCCAGAGAACAACCAGTATCGACCATCTGACGAAACAGATTCCGTCGAGCACAAAAATGCAAATCAGTGGTAAAAATATGTATGGATCACCGAAAATCAGTGATGACATTATGTCAATACTGACAGCGAACCGTTCATTACAAAGATCAACACGGTTCTTTTTGAGACCATATTCAGTGGATCGCTGTTAATCGTTGCAATAATGTCATGTTAAAAACGGAAACATAAATATATCTAAATAATATGTAATATTATATATTGTATTTTGTAAATCGTCGGTTCTGTACGGTGTATATTACATTACAGACAATTACAATAAATGTAATTAGTAATATATTCACTTTGAGATAGGGGCACGGGGGACCCAGTCGTCTTTGGCACCGCAATTCGCTGTGCAGAGTTGCGTCCCTTGGGCTCTCCAGAAACCTATGATTGTGGGTTCGAATCCCGGTTCGCCTCGATTATGTTTATAGGTTTGCCAGCACCTACCCGTTTTCGTGGTGTTTATCAAAGTGGGAAATGTCTGAGATCTGCATCATTTGAAACTGACATGCCGTGATAAAACTAGTATACTGTTAAAAGCGGCGTTAAACCAAACTCGCTCACTTTGAGATAATAGTAATCTGAGACTGGACCTTCATCTAGTGAGGGGCGGTCGGGTAGCCTAGTGGTTAAAGTGTTCGCTAGTCACGCCGAAGACCCGGGTTCGATTCTCGACATGGGTACAATGTGTGAAGCCCATTTCTGGTGTCGCCCCCCGTGATATTGCTGGAATATTGCTAAAAGCGGCGTAAATCCATACTCAGTCAGTCAGTCAGTTCATCTAGTGAATTCCCTTCCTGTAGTGAAGTGTCCTGTTCGAGAATGGACATTCACAGAAGAGGTGTGTGCTGAGAGCTTGCAGGACACCTCCTCTTCTTGTCAGCATCAGTTTCTCGCTCATATCACCGGCCATTTCAGCCAGTTAAACACTGCCCATAATCTGGAGGTAATACATTGTTTTTCATCGGAATATGTAACAACGACTGAGAATATTCAGTGTCCATTTTCCGCTCAAACAATTTCCACTGGGCATAATTGGTAATATAGCGGTGAAATTGTTATGAATGGATCAATGAAAATCAGTGATGACACCAGGTGTTCGCAAAAAGGGCCAGCAGGTCCTCCGCCACCGGTACCATCTGCCACTTACACAATTTGCATAAAAAGTAAGTGTCAGCCGTACTTCAGAGGCTTGAAAACCATTCAGACAAGCAAGCGATGGACCACACTATTCCGTGACACGATAGCGCATTTACTGATTTTGAAATAAGAAATAAATCAATGTACCACGATATATCCTCAAATTAAATCTATTCAAATTTATGTTTAACAGTTATAAACCTATCTAAAATTTGATTATATTCAGCACATTTTTCAGTTTTGAGTCATCTTATTCGTTTAATTGTGGTTTTCATTTTTTTTATCTTTCAAGGGTTTGATGTATCACTCCAATTTCATTATGGAGGGGTAATACTGACATGGTCTGTCTCGTTTACGAACAATAGTCTCTCTCCTATGGCCTGTTCTTCAAAGAAAAACAAAACACGATAAAGGTAACTTATGCAGGCTCAGAGATCCTGTGATTGGGAAAGAAATGTTCTCCGTATATGATAGCATATGTGGGAAATATGAAAAGCCTGTCCCTTCTCTCTCGAATGTTCTGTCATTCAGATGGACAATTCATATTGTCGCCATTGCTGGGATAACTGTGTGAATACAATAAGAGCACTAGCCCCTCTAATGGCAAAGGAAAATATGAGTGAGGCTGTACGTTACATTAAGTACTTTCCCAGCAATATCAAACATATGACACCCCTAATCCGCTTTACACCTTGTTTTTAACATGACGTGAGTTTGCATATCTAACCTTCTCCCAGTGTTTACAGGCTGAGAATACCCAAGGGACGAAAGTGTTGAACTGGGGGTCTATTTTACTGGTTTTACACAGTAAAGTGTGGTCGGTACTGACTATTACACAGCTATGTGTGTGTACAGTATTTCCCCCAGGCCATGACATATATTAATAGGTAAAGCTTGATGTGTTTTTTGTATTGTTAGACGACATACGTGGAAGTGTTATCACTCTACGTGCGTCTTGGATTTCGCGATACGATACATAATGCAAACACCATCGGCATACATTGTAGCTGAAGTCAAACAGTCAAACATCAGGGGAATAGATGCATTCAACACCAATAGCATATTTGCAGTCAAACACTAGTGATACAGATGTCACTGTGGCAGATGTAGCCACCGTACAGATGATACCCTCTATTTGTCAGCATGTTGACGGGGTTAACCATCTTTGGTCATGTGGACCTCGGATCTGATGGTCCGTGGTTCGAATCCCATCACGGGAGTCGGACATTGTATGGCCGCAACACAGTGAAACACCAGTGGCACATATGTAGCCAAACATCAGGGGAATAGTTGCACTCATACACCATGGGCACACGTGGAGGTGCAGTCGAGCAGGGGCGTAGAAGTAGTCAAAGAGTAGTCATAGTGTTAACCCGTGCCAGTTAGGTGGTAATGATCAATCACCAGTGACATAGCCATTCCGGGACCCATGGCGGTGGGGACACATACGTGTTTTAAACCAGTCATTCTATAACATCACTGGGTACTCGGATTTGAAGTAGTATTAATGTCGTAAAAGCTACATTTCCCTCAAAACAAACACTGACAACAACCTTTCCGTACTCATAAGACATATTTGCTAAAAGCAGAGTCATCATCTGCATCAGACCATCATTACTGATTTTACCTTTCAAGGATCTCAGTGCTAAAAGTTTATTAACATCAAGATAATGACCGCACTGAAAAATATGACATGGAACCGTTACAAAGGAGAGTATCCTTCTATGCCTAAACCACATAATTGATACCAGGGAGCATTAGCCTCCTTTACCTTGTCCACAGACCTTGAACCTTTTCACAAACTTACTACCATATTGAAACATGATACCAGAGGCAATGTAAGATAAGCTGTGGACATCATAGAGATAGGAATCTATTAGGTCTTGATCCGACCGCGTCATGTTCTATCCATGCGCAGAGATAAATGTTGCCATGCCTACCCGCCATCTATAAATGTTTTTGCATTGTAATATGATAAAAAGAACCGTTTATTATGAGGTTTTTAGTCGAAGAGACACAAAAAGGCATTTTGTTGAGAATTATATCTGGATGACCAGACAATGTGCACAAGACCATGCCACTTACGTTTATTCCATTAACGCTCCACCTGACGCTCAGTTTTATCACTGTGCGATCCATCCCACATATTACATCCCCGGACAACCACATAGCGGTAGTAAATGGCGACTTTATATCCAGGTATGTGTTTATGTCCTCAATAAACACCGTTCGCCTTGTGGACGGAACACTCATCCAATATCTAAACGTCACTGATTAAATCCCGTGAATGCATATTTTATCTAATATTGTTTTTATTGAACCGTGAAACGAAATAGTTAACAGGCAACGCTAGTGATAAGTTGTGTGTCAGCTGCCATTTAACTCGAACTAACACCAAGAACACGGAATATGCAGCTGCAACCAAACAGGAAAACCTTCAAATTCAGATCAAGTCATCCCAAAGCCTGGCTGTGTTCAAGAAAGAACTTAAAACTCACCTTTTCAATACCGAGTTTCATTAAAGGCGTGATTCATTGTTTTGTTGACTGATGCAGAGAACCAGCACCATTCTATTACAACTTCAACAAGGTGAGTGAGTGAGTGAGTTGTGTTTAACGCCGCTTTTAACATTATTCCAGTTATATCACGGCGTGTCAGCTTAATGTGGGAGGAAAGCCCGAAGTGATGCAGGTCTCAGACGTTTACCACTTCGGTGAAACCCACGAGCACGGGTATGGTGCTGACAAACCTAGAAACAAAATCAACAAGGTGAAGTGAGGTGAGGTGAGGTGAGGTTTAACGTCGCGTTCAGGACTATTTCATTCAAATACCGAAGTACGTGAAGGTGTATGTATGGCTGCTTGTTCATACCGGTATTATAGTGCTAGCCCACTGAGACACATGCCAGTTTAACAAGAATATCACACTCAGAAACATTTTACTGATTCAGAGCGGATCAGTCCTTGTTTTATTCCCTTAATGCCGAGAGCGGAGAAAAAAAGCAGACACTGTACCATACCATTTATAAAATAGCGGCAATCTGATGTCAGACAATACTAACATTCCACAATATTTTAGGGTCGTTAAATGCTCTTGAAAGGAAAATGTGCATTTTGTTTGTTAGGCTCTTCATCAGTTCATATGTTCAGGACAACAGTAACAACCGTTTATGTAATGATAATAATAATAATAATAATAATAATAATAATAATAATAATAATAATGATAATAATAATAATAATGGCCTGATGATGTACGCCTCTCCGTGGTCGGCCTAGATAGGGAGGATTTATTCCCCTGAACTTAACGTACATCACCCAGTTAGGGGTAACCCCCCGAAACTGGTTCAAAACTGGGTTACAGAAAGCCAAGAAAACATTCGATTTACAACTCCGCAGCCCAGTCAGCCTACCTCTGGTATACAAACAAACCAAACTGGAGATGGGACTTGCCCCCGGGGGAGGCACAGAACCCGCCCAAAAATATCTTGGACGCAACAACGTAAGTCCACACTTCTTGAGTGTGCGAAAGCAACAGGGTGGTCAGAAATACCACGAGTAAATGGCAAATTGTTGAAGCAGCATTGGGACATTTGCGCCGTGCACCTGGTGAGCTAATAGCCAACACTCGTCAGGCGCCTTTGCATGAACCCCCAGTTCCAACAGTAGCAGACCCGAAATTACAAATGAACGTTCGTGTTATTCTTCCTGTATTACCTGGTGAAATTGTCACTGATGACCCACACATGGGCTCACAAAATGAAATTCCTATTGGTTGCCCCGAAGATTTTGAGTTTTCTCCCTCTCTCGACCCCACTTTTGTAAATGATCCTACTAATGATCCTTTGTATATTTTGTGTATGTCATTCTATATCAAATCTGTGATTTACCAATTGAGAAACGGAGGCCAATTAAACATTTTAATAAATCATTTCCACAGAATGAAATTGATAAATTAAATTATTACTGTCACTCTCAATGCGGACCGTTCTTTGCATGACATTAACTGTTGCGTGTATGCTGCCGCCCGAACATTTGAGGAACTCCATACAGTTTCCGACCCGTGAAGATCCGGGGTAGAATAGGTCTTCAGCAACCCATACTTACGTAAAAGGCGACTATGCTTGTCGTAAAATGCGACTATGCTTGTCGTAAAAGGCGACTAACGAGATCGGGTGGTCAGGCTCGCTGACTCGGTTGATGCATGTCATCGATCCCAATTGCGTGGATCGATGCTCATGATATTAATCACTGGATTGTCTGGTCCAGACTCGATTATTAACAGACCGCCGTCATATAGCTGGAATATTGCAGAGTGCGGCGTAAAACAACAAACCAACCAACCAACCATACAGTTTCCAAAGCCAATGAACCTCAAAAGGGTAATAAACAAAAATCTTCCAAAGTTAACCCGGTTCCAAATTAAACTAAATGAAACAAGGAAAAACATATCCTGGATAGAACATTGTCTAAAATTACGTTCCTCAGGGCAATCAATGTGAAAACGGCCAAAATCAATTTGGAAGACTTTAAAAACAAAATACAAGACAACAAGAGAGAGAATTCTTAATCAAATTCCTGATTCTCTGAAAGCAAAATTAAAGGTTTGAAAGAACAGACAGGACGGAAAGAAAAAGAAAGTGGGACAAGAAAAATAATTTCACCAGACAAAACAAATTGTTTAAATCTAATGAAAAACAATTTTACAGGCATCTAAATACATCCAATGGCAGTGATGAGGAAAGTCCCACCATGGATTCCAGTGAAAGGTTTTGGAAACAGTTGTGGTCTACGTCCGGCATCTGTAACCTCGAGGGACCATGGGTAGAGGAATATAATGATTGTGTACACGAAAAAATAAAATCACCATTGTTGTGTTTCATTGCGCCTGATTGCCTGAAAAAATGTATTTAAAAAAGCATAATCCCAAACTGGCGCAAGGACCTGATAGTATTCGAAACAGGTTTTGGAATCTGTTTCCTTGTGTGCAAACACCATTACTTCACTGTTTTAATTCTCTTGTGGATACAGGGGATGTTCCGCCTTGGTTTTGCAAGGGTCGAACAATACTTCTAAAGAAAGATGATTTGACTGATCCCAAAAACTTCCGCCCTATTACTTGTCTCAATACACAATACAAAATATTTACAGGATGTCTATGTGTCATCATACCGTGCATCCAATGCCATTATTTACATCGAGCAGAAAGGAGCCCGAAAGGGATGTTGGGGTTGTAAGGATCAACTACTAGTTCAGAAATGATCCTTGAAGAGGCTAAAACTTACCACCGTAACCTCTCAATGTGTTGGATGGACTACAGAAAAGCTTATGATTCTGTACCTCACGAATGGATTTTGAGGTCACTAGAATGTATTGACTTCCCCGAGCGACTACTTGTTTTACTCAAGTCTTTAATGCAACATTCTTCATTTGAAACGTGACAAGGTAGAAGGTTTACTTGGAGGGGGAGGTATTGACCATCTTGTCGAAGGTCAGGACTATACGTACTTAGGGATGCAGATTAGGGACAAACTCCAGAATGCCCATATCAAGGGCAATCTTCGGGCAGAGTACAAATGTAGACTAAAGAAAACCTGGAGTTCAGAGCTGAACGCTCGCAATAAAGTCAAACCCACAAATACAAATGCTGTGCCCGTCCTTTCGTATTCTTTTGGTGTTGTTGATTGGGCGAAACAAGAAATTCAGGGTATTGACACCCTCACACGAAGAATCATGTCAGACAATAGTTCCTACCACCCTCGATCTTCCCTCAATCGCTTATGTTTACCAATTATGATGTGAGGGCGTGGTTTGATTAATGCGGAGGCCCTTCATGACAGAATTGTTTTGTGAACTTTTGCACACATTTATTTGTCTGATGATCCTCTTGTGAATCATGTCAAGACTCATGATGAAAACAAGGCATTCCACAGTTTTCTAAAACGAGCCAAGGATGTGGGACATAATCTCAATGTCGGTGTTGATTTTGTTGATGGTTCTGTACTGCTGGACGGTACAGAGATGAGTGTCAACCAAGCGAAGTGCCATATCAAATCGGCCCAGACTCAGTTTTTCAAGGAGAGACTTTCTGAACGACCACTGCATCAAGTTTATGTGCAGTGTGTTGAGAAAATCAGCAATCCTGCAGAGTCCTTCACTTGGATAAAGTCGTCTGGCCTGAAAAGTGAAACAGAAGGCTATCTGTTAGCTGTGCAATACCAGTCACTTCCAACTCGAAACCGTCAATGATGTGATTTTGCATCAAAATGTGAATTTGTAATGAATTTAATGAGACTGTCCGACACATTGTGGGTGGATTCCCAGCTTTGGCACAGACACAGTATCTTAAGCGACATGATGGGGTGGCTCGATCATTTTATTACTGTCTTCGCCAAGCTTGTGGTTTTGACACAGAGGTCCATGCATGGTACGACCCGGAATATGTAGAGGGCGTCATGGAAAAGTATAAATACAAAATACTTTGGAATAGGCCCGTATACAGCCTCAGAAATATCCAGGCCAACAAACCT
Source organism: Haliotis rufescens (assembly GCF_023055435.1). Taxonomy (NCBI): domain Eukaryota; kingdom Metazoa; phylum Mollusca; class Gastropoda; order Lepetellida; family Haliotidae; genus Haliotis; species Haliotis rufescens. The sequence continues at coordinate 41,659,117 of NW_025964001.1, read as the reverse complement.
GATCTTGTCCTTTTTGATAAATCCAATGAATTTATTTATATCATTGAATTTTTTGTCCCTTTTGACACTAATGTGATTGACAAGTTTGAGGCAAACATGGCAAATATGCAGACCTCGTTTTCGAAATGTCGCGCTTGCATCCCAAGTACCAAGTTGTCCGACTCCCCATTGTTCTCGGTGCCTTAGGTTTGGTACCTCCCAATCTGTTGACTGACATTGGGAGAGTACCAAGGTTTGCTACCAGGAATACGGCCCTTCTGACAATCTGGGTATTGCAGAAGGCTGCAGTGTTGGGGACTCTTCACATAATCCGAAAAGTTCTGGGTGGGTTTGACTAGACAGGGCTCCCTGGGACACGTCCCATTCGAACAATACTTCCCCCAAAGAAAGGTGATCTGACTGAATCCAAAAACTTTCGCCCTATTATACACATAGTACGAACTATTTACAGGGTGGCTTATACATCTCTTGTCATCGTACTGCGCTTCGAATGACAGTATCTACATGGAGCAGATAGGAGCCAGAAATGGATGTTTGGGTTGTAATGATCAATTCCTGGCCTAAAAAGTGAAACAGGAGGCTTTCTTTTTGCTGCTCAGTACCAGTCACTTCCCACTCGAAAAAGTCAATGTTTGATTGTGCATCAAAATGTTAAAATGAAATGTAGATTATGCAAAGAATTAAATGAGACTGTCCAACACATTGTCAGTGGATGCCAAGCTTTGCAACAAACTTAGTATTTTAAGCGACAGGTTAAAATAAATAAATGCAGCAAAGAAGGTTTGGGTGATCCTGGCACAGTCAGGCTGGTTAGGCTCATCATCAGCTCAAGTTCTGTAAGTCCCCATTGACCCTAGCATGGTGATCTCTCTTCAGTGGCTGGCGATCAATAGCTCAATTGTTTCGTATGATGTTATATTTTTATTGCTATCTACTAGTTTTAAATAAAATCTGTGATAAATCTAGTTATTTTACTGTCCATCGTTGACAGGTTTTTATTCAGTCTAAATATAGGTATTATAAATGTACTTCTCGTCACGATATGGCTGAAATACTGCCGATGTGACGTTAAATATTAACTCAATATAGCCCAGACAACGAATGGGACTTCTCCCAGGTAGCGCTGCCTAGTTGAACCTACCCAGAACATTTCGGAGAATGTGAAGACTCAACAACACTGCAGCCTTCTGCATTACCCAGATTGTCAGAAGGGTTGTTCCTTGCAGCAAACCGGGTACTCTCCCAATGTCAGTCATCAGATTGAAAGGTAACAATCCTCAGGCAGAGTCGGACAACTTGGTATTTGGAAGCAAGCGTGACATGTAGAAAGCGACGTCCGCATTTTTGCCATGTTTTTCCTTAATCTTGCCAATCACATTAATGTCAAAAGAGACAGAAAATTCAATAATATAAATGATTTTATTGGAGTGATAAAAAAATGACAGGATCCGGTTTGTTGGCCTGTATACGGGCCTATTCTTAAGAACTTTGTATTTATCATTTACCATGACGCCTTCTACATATTCCGGGTCGTACCATGGATGGACCTCTGTGTCAAAACTACAAGCATTGTTTGATCTGTATGGGTGCTGAATACTTGACTTAACAATAATAACACCCAGTTTCCCATAAAGGCAAGGCAGGTCCAAAACCATAACGTCTCTCAAAAGCGTCTTGGCACTACTCAGAAATGCCTTCTGACTATAAATAAAGGCAACAAAACCCTTTCCAAATAGATAAGAAACCTCTGCCTTAAGCGAAGTGATTGTGCAAATCCGATCATGCCATGAGTATGCGTCCACGAAAGCAGCCATTGGGTTCTCTGAGACATCAGATACTCGGATTTGACTTACATATGTTTCTGTCAATTCCGAAATCAATATAAATATGAGAAGGACAACCTGATGAATTTCTACGTGACATTGTTGTGAATATCGAATATAAAACCCTTCACGTTTTCGGCCCATTGATTATTTCATTCCAAATCAGTAGACATTCACATGTTACTGCTACAGAAATTGCTATCCGAATGCAATTTTTCCACGATGTTTGACACGTAGGTTTGTGTTAAGCGTCGATTTGACAGCGAATAAGTATTTCCACCTACCAGTTTAAAATGTAAACCTATTTCGACGTAGCAATTGTTGAATGGTAAATATTCCACAACTAATAAAACCTGCACAAGAATTCGAAGTAGGTGTCGGGAGTGTTGGAAGTGAATGTGCGGAACGTCCCATGTATTGGAGCTGCAGGCCAATTGCCTCGTTTCGAGATTTCACTCGAGAGCAGAAGCTTCAGGTTTTAGTAACGTTCTGAAAAAAATAATCAATTACTAGACAAAACGTAAATGAAAAATAAATGATGTGTGCCAAACTCATGTCATCGTCGATCCGCAAACATGAGTGAGTGAGTGAGTGAGTGAGTGAGTATGGTTTTACGCCGCTTTTAGCAATATTCCAGCACTATCACGGCGGGGGACACCAAAAATGGGCTTCACACATTGTACCCATGTCGGGAATCGATCCCGCGTCTTCGGCGTGACGAGCGAACGCTTTAACCACTAGGCTACCCGACCGCCCCCCCCGCAAACATGAAGGCAACAGTGTCGAAACTTATTATATCTATGCATATCATATCTTCGGTTGCCTGACCACAGCAACCTCACCAACTTAAACCTATATTCGTTTGAATAAATGCAGAGAATAAACTGTAGTAGAGCCATTTTTGTGTTTATCTTTGTAATATATATTTCATATATCGATTTTTATATAGTTTAATTCAATACGGAACTGGACAACATTTAAGCACTAAGTCTTCATTCTGACAATTTGTCTATTCGTCCGAATTGAACAAACATTTCACTGGATCTACTTTCGAAAATGATACTTATGGCCAAGTCATGTATATAATCTTCCTTGTGAGTGAGTGAGTTAAAGCTTTACGTCACATCGGCAATATTTCAGCCATATCGTGACGAAATCTTCCTTGTAGCAAAATACACATAACATTTGACACGACCACATCCGAACAAACACATCATCATTTGATGTGCTGTTCATACAGGCATTTTTTTTCTGGATGATGATGATCTGGAAACGTGACCGCTAACGAGATCGTACTGGAATAGGTGTCTCTGGTCACGTTGTGCATACAAGTTATTCATTTCTGTAACTGACTGTCAGCAATTTCCTCCTTTATGTAACAGATTGGAGAACCTGGCGTTTCCCGGAGTTGAATGTCCAATGATGATTTTCGACAGAGTAGATTATGTTTCAACAAAGCACACCTTACCAAACTTTCAGCGCGATGCCTGTATCTAGTCTAGGCAGAGACTGAAGCACCAGGTCAATCACCGATTCTAGGCAGTAGAAAGAAGAACCCCATACCACAGGCTTGTTCAGATGTTACATAAAATTAGTTGCATTAGCTTTGATGTTTTAAACATTGAATCTAATTTGTTCATCAGGATGACGGGTGCTGTTCAAGTACGACACGTTGTCGCCCTTGAAATTGTAATGCAATTGTTTTGGCATGTTGTATTGCATCACTGATATCAGACAAGTTATTCATCAACGGTTCTGCGTCCTACATTTAATGTGAACGTTAACATTTGGTCTTATTGTTATTGCGTTTTCGTCACGAAAATTGAAAACATGTAAATGTATATGTTTGCTGGCATTAACATCAGAGTGATCCATCAAGTTTAGAAATCGTAATCAACTATGTGACAAATGACGGACTGATTGAATTCCAAGTAACAACAGCTTATCTAGTAAAGGATATCATATTCTGACTAATTTCCTGTGGATGATAACTAAGGATATTAAGTTTGCCATGGGATTTGTTTGTGGGCAGACGTCAAACAGCAATTCTCATCAGCATTCATCACTGCAGTTATTTTACGGTATCTAGAGCACTGTATTGTAGTGGTGTAATGTCGTGTGGTTATATCAGTGTATGGAAATGGCACGCGTTCCTTTCTATTGTGTGTGAAACTGGCACAACATGATCATGTTGTAGTGTATGTGTAGTGTATGAGGATGACAGGACTTGTTGGTGCAATGATGTACCAGGATGACACTCGTGTCTTGGTGTAGTGTGCGGGGATGACGCGTGTTTCTTGATGTAGTGGTGTATGGGGGTGACAGGACTTGTTGGTGCAATGATGTACCAGGATGACACTCGTGTCTTGGTGTAGTGTGCGGGGATGACGCGTGTTTCTTGATGTAGTGGTGTATGGGGGTGACAGGACTTGTTGGTGCAATGATGTACCAGGATGACACTCGTGTCTTGGTGTAGTGTGCGGGGATGACGCGTGTATCTTGATGCAGTGGTGTATGGGGGTGACAGGACTTGTTGGTGCAATGATGTACCAGGATGACACTCGTGTCTTGGTGTAGTGTGCGGGGATGACGCGTGTATCTTGATGCAGTGGTGTATGGGGGTGACAGGACTTGTTGGTGCAATGATGTACCAGGATGACACTCGTGTCTTGGTGTAGTGTGCGGGGATGACGCGTGTATCTTGATGCAGTGGTGTATGGGGGTGACAGGACTTGTTGGTGCAATGATGTACCAGGATGACACTCGTGTCTTGGTGTAGTGTGCGGGGATGACGCGTGTATCTTGATGCAGTGGTGTATGGGGGTGACAGGACTTGTTGGTGCAATGATGTACCAGGATGACACTCGTGTCTTGGTGTAGTGTGCGGGGATGACGCGTGTATCTTGATGCAGTGGTGTATGGGGGTGACAGGACTTGTTGGTGCAATGATGTACCAGGATGACACTCGTGTCTTGGTGTAGTGTGCGGGGATGACGCGTGTATCTTGATGCAGTGGTGTATGGGGGTGACAGGACTTGTTGGTGCAATGATGTACCAGGATGACACTCGTGTCTTGGTGTAGAGTGCGGCGATGACGTGTGTTTCTTGATGTAGTGGTGTATGGGGGTGACAGGACTTGTTGGTGCAATGATGTACCAGGATGACACTCGTGTCTTGGTGTAGTGTGCGGCGATGACGTGTGTTTCTTGATGTAGTGGTGTATGGGGGTGACAGGACTTGTTGGTGCAATGATGTACCAGGATGACACTCGTGTCTTGGTGTAGTGTGCGGGGATGACGCGTGTATCTTGATGCAGTGGTGTATGGGGGTGACAGGACTTGTTGGTGCAATGATGTACCAGGATGACACTCGTGTCTTGGTGTAGAGTGCGGCGATGACGTGTGTTTCTTGATGTAGTGGTGTATGGGGGTGACAGGACTTGTTGGTGCAATGATGTACCAGGATGACACTCGTGTCTTGGTGTAGTGTGCGGCGATGACGTGTGTTTCTTGATGTAGTGGTGTATTGGGGTGACAGGTCTTGTTGGTGCTATGATGTACAAGGATGACACTCGTGTCTTGGTGTAGTGTGCGGAGATGACGCGTGTTTCTTGATGTAGTGGTGTACGGAGGTGACACCTGCTTTAGTACAATGTGGTATACGGGGGTAACACGTCTTGCTTGGCATAGTGGTGTATGAGGACGACATGTGTTTTTTGATGTTGTGAAGTACGAGGATAACACATGTTTCTTGGTGTAGTAGAGTATGAGGATTACATGCTTTTCTTGGCATAGTGTTGTATGGGGATTATACACGTCTGTGGTGATGTAGTAGTGGTCAGGGATGAAACATGTTTCTTGATGAAGTGATGTACTGGCATGATGACACCTGCGTCATACTGTAGTAGCATATGAGGATGACACGTATTTCTTGGTGTAGTAGTGTATGATGATGACACATGTTGCTGGGTGCAGTGGTGTATGAGGATGACACATGTTGCTGGGTGCAGTGGTGTATGATGATGACACGTATTTCTTGGTGTAGTAGTGTATGGTGATGACACATGTTGCTGGGTGCAGTGGTGTATGATGATGACACGTGTTGCTGGGTGTAGTGGTGTATGAGGATGACACGTATTTCTTGGTGTAGTAGTGTATGAGGATGACACGTGTTGCTGGGTGTAGTGGTGTATGATGATGACACGTTTTTCTTGGTGTAGTAGTGTATGAAGATGACACGTTTTGCTTGGTGTAGTGGTGTATGAGGATGACACGTGTTGATTGGTGTCGTGGTGTATGAGGATGACACATGTTGCTGGGTGAGGTGGTGTATGAGGATGACACGTATTTCTTGGTGTAGGGGTGTATGAGGATGACACATGTTGCTGGGTGTAGTGGTGTATGAGGATGACACATGTTGCTCGGTGTAGTGGTGTAGGAGGATGACACTTGTTGCTGTGTGAAGTGGTGTATGAGGATGACTCGCATTTCTTGTTGTAGTAGTGTATGAGGATGACACGTGTTGCTGGGTGTAGTGGTGTATGAGGATGACACGTGTTGCTGTGTGAAGTGGTGTATGCGGATGACACGTTTCTCTTGGTGTAGTAGTGTATGTGGATGACACGTGTTGGTGGGTTTAGTGGTGTATGATGATGACACATGTTGCTGGGTGAAGTAGTGTGTGAGGATAACATGTGTTGCTGGGTGAAGTGGTGTATGAGGATGACACGTATTTCTTGGTTGTGGTGTATGAGGATGACACGTATTTCTTGGTTGTGGTGTATGAAGTAGTGGTGTATGAGGATGACACATGTTGCTGGGTGTAGTGGTGTAGGAGGATGACACGTATTTCTTGGTGTAGGGGTGTATGAGGATGACACATGTTTCTGGGTGTAGTGGTGTATGATGATGACACATGTTGCTTGGTGTAGGGGTGTATGCGGATGACACATGTTGCTGGGTGAAATGGTGTCTGAGGATGACACATGTTGCTGGGTGTAGTGGTGTATGATGATGACACATGTTGCTTGGTGTAGTGGTGTAGGAGGATGACACATGTTGCTGGGTGAAGTGGTGTGTGAGGATGACACATGTTGCTGGGTGTAGTAGTGTATGATGATGACACATGTTGATGGGTGTAGTGTGGTATGATGATGTCCCGTGTTCCTGGGTGAGGTGGTGTATGAGGATGACACGTATTTCTTGGTGTAGGGGTGTATGAGGATGACACATGTTGCTGGGTGTAGTGGTGTATGAGGATGACACATGTTGCTGGGTGTAGGGGTGTATGATGATGACACATGTTGCTGGGTGTAGTGGTGTATGATGATGACACATGTTGCTGGGTGTAGTGGTGTAGGAGGATGATACGTGTTGCTGGGTGAAGTGGTGTATGAGGATGACACGTTTCTCTTGGTGTAGTAGTGTATGTGGATGACACGTGTTGCTGTGTTCAGTGGTGTATGATGATGACACATGTTGATGGGTGTAGTGGTGTATGATGATGACACATGTTGCTGGGTTTAGTGGTGTAGGATGATGACACGTATTTCTTGGCTGTGGTGTATGAGGTAGTGGTGTATGAGGATGACACATGTTGCTGGGTGTAGTGGTGTATGATGATGACACATGTTGATGGGTGTAGTGGTGTAGGAGGATGACACATGTTGCTGGGTGAAGTGTTGTGTGAGGATGACACATGTTGCTGGGTGAAGTGGTGTATGATGATGACAAATGTTGCTGGGTGTAGTAGTGTGTGAGGATGACATGTGTTGCTGGGCGTAGTGGTGTATGATGATGACACATGTTGCTGGGTGTAGTGGTGTATGCGGATGACACGTATTGTTGTAGTAGTGTATGTGAATGACACGTATTACGTGGTGTAGTATTGTATGTATATTACAGTAATCTACGGTTATAACGAACGTGCGAATAACGAACTGACAGATATAACGAACTTTTTTTTTAGTCCCGGCCATTTGTTGTATATATGCTGTACATATGCTTATAACGAACTACGGTTATAACGAACTAAAATAAGTGGTCCCTTTGAGTTCGTTATAACCGTAGTTTACTGTACTTTCTCCTAGCGGTGAGCAGCGTTGATTTCAGTTAGTAGTCCGCCCCGGCCGGTACGTTATTTCTATATTCTTTGTGTGCAAAGTATTGCAATTTCAATATTTTAACCTTTTGTCTGTATGTTTCAGATTTGTGACAGTGGAGAGAGATTCAGATCTGTTGTAACTTCGGGCGCATTGTTGTCTGCAGAGGCTGCAGAGCCATTATAACACTGATGCAGCTTGTTGTTTGTGCAGTCATACGATGTCATGTTACACCGGGCTGCAGAGCCATTATAACACTAATGTAGCTTGCTGTCTGCAGTCATACGTTATCATGTTACACTGTGCTGCAGAGCCATTATAACACTAATGCAGCTTGCTGTTTGTGCAGTCATACGATGTCATGTTACACTGGGCTTAAGAGCCATTATAACACTAATGCAGCTTGTTGTTTTTGCAGTCATACAATATCATGTTACACTGGGCTTAAGAGCCATTATAACACTGATGCAGCTTGCTGTTTGTGCAGTCATACGATGTCATGTCACACTGGGCTTAAGAGCCATTATAACACTAATGCAGCTTGCTGTTTGTGCAGTCATACGATGTCATGTTACACTGGGCTAAAGAGCCATTATAACACTAATGCAGCTTGCTGTTTGTGCAGTCATACGATGTCATGTCACACTGGGCTTAAGAGCCATTATAACACTAATGCAGCTTGCTGTTTGTGCAGTCATACGATGTCATGTTACACTGGGCTAAAGAGCCATTATAACACTAATGCAGCTTGCTGTTTGTGCAGTCATACGATGTCATGTCACACTGGGCTTAAGAGCCATTATAACACTAATGCAGCTTGCTGTTTGTGCAGTCATACGATGTCATGTTACACTGGGCTTAAGAGCCATTATAATACTCATGTAAGCTGCTGTATGCGCAGTCTTACGATGGTAATTTGGGCTGAAGAGCCGTTATTATACAGGGGGTGATTATGCCCTAACACAATATGTGCAGTTTTTTGTGTACATTATGGTCAGAACGAATGTGCTTACTATGGGTGTATAGGGTTGTGGCCATTATAATACACTTTGAAGTGATTAAGTGATGCAGCTATATACTAGTAATAATTATATATTTACTGTGTACGTGTGGGCTACCGAGCCAGCATGACAACATATTGAATGTTCTGGACATGTGCATAAATGCACACTCTTCAAAAAAAGAAACGCACAGGTAGAATTTTAGTAAATTTATTGTACCTAATAAAGGCGATATATTTAATTTAATGTCATAGATACAAATACGAAATTTTGGAGCTCGATAGTCACATGTTGTCGTTGTATAAAGGCATTGAAATCAACGTAGGAGGAAAGCCAGAAGTGGTGCAGGTTGGGACGAACCAGGATTCGAATGTATTTGTATGTTTAAATGGTTAGTTACTCTTGTGAGTGTCCTAATCTATTTAAACCATGTCCAACATTCATTCGAAGTCCTTAGCGCCTAAAGCTTTTATTCAACATTGTTGTGATAACGGAATTTTGAACATGATATTCAAGGACGCCATGCTAAACTGTGAGAACAGTGTTCGACTCACCCCTACCTGATGCACGTGCAATATGTTCCTGAGACTTTCGCACGGGCACATCGCTCTTTCGCGACTCAGGTTGTGAAATGCATGTCCCGGGGCAAGTATACAATTCACACAGGATCAGTTACCTAAATATTACTGGCCCGTGTAAAAGCCCTGATCAAGATAGGAGTAATTTCTTTTCTATCCGTGTCGTTGAACCCATGCACACGTATGTATAATGCATAAAATGACATAAAACGTTCTTACGTAAGTGGGGCGGTCGGGTAGCCTAGTGGTTAAAGCGTTCGCTCGTCACGCCGCGGACGCGTGTTCGATTCCCGACATAGGTGCAATATGTGAAGCCGATTTCCCCGCCGTACTATTGCTGGAATATTGCTAAAAGCGGCGAAAAACCTCACTCACTCACTCACTCACTCACGCACGCACGCACGCACGCACGCACGCACGCACGCACGCACGCACGCACGCACGCACGCACGCACGCACTCACGCACTCACTCACTCACTCACTCACTCACTCACTCACTCACTATAAGTAAATATATTTAATTGCAAATTTAATCAACTTTCTTCCATTTCGCGCTTGCAGAAGACGACATCCGTTAGCGGTTGGACGGACTTCAAGGTAAATGATAGGTGAATAAAGAAGTTCCGTCATTGTCAAGTGCTGTTTAACTAACGATTCAGTTTCTTAAAGTACTGTCAAAGACAATAGGGAAGTAACCACATGCCACTGGATACTAATAGGTGGCTATGACATCCATCTGGAGTGAAGCTGTGGTAACCCGCTTCCTCATTGAATATGGTTAAAAAACTCCAGGCGTACCGATCCTTCAGATTTAGAAGTCCTATTCCGTATAATTACATCGGCAAGTTTGTGTGTTTGTTTGTTGTGATATTCCAGATATATGACGGCGGTCTGTAAATTATCGAGTCTGGACCAGACAATCCAGTGATTGACATCATGAGAGCCTGACCACCTGATCCCGTCAGTCGCCTCTTCGACAAGCATGGTCTGCTGAAGACCTATTCATAACCGGATCTCCACGGGTCTCATCGATCAACGCAATTGGGATACGATGAATGGATCTTACTAGTTTCATTCAGCGTCTCATTAGCCTCGTTCAGCATCTGACCGATCTCGTTCAGCGATTCACTAGTCTCGTTCAACGTCCAACTAATTCCGTTCAGCGATTCACTAGTCTCGTTCAACGTCAAACTAATTCCGTTCAGCGATTCACTAGTCTCGTTCAACGTCCAACTAGTTCCGTTCAGCGACTCACTAGTCTCGTTCAACGTCCAACTAATTCCGTTCAGCGATTCACTAGTCTCGTTCAACGTCCAACTAATTCCCTTCAGCGATTCACTAGTCTCGTTCAAGGTTCAACTAATTCCGTTCAGCGACTCACTAGTCTCGTTCAACGTCCAACTAATTCCGTTCAGTGACTCACTAGTCTCGTTCAACGTCCAACTAATTCCCTTCAGCGATTCACTAGTCTCGTTCAAGGTTCAACTAATTCCGTTCAGCGACTCACTAGTCTCGTTCAACGTCCAACTAATTCCGTTCAGTGACTCACTAGTCTCGTTCAACGTCAAACTAATTCCCTTCAGCGATTCACTAGTCTCGTTCAAGGTTCAACTAATTCCGTTCAGCGACTCACTAGTCTCGTTCAACGTCCAACTAATTCCGTTCAGTGACTCACTAGTCACGTTCAACGTCCAACTAATTCCCTTCAGCGATTCACTAGTCTCGTTCAAGGTTCAACTAATTCCGTTCAGCGACTCACTAGTCTCGTTCAACGTCCAACTAATTCCGTTCAGCGACTCACTAGTCTCGTTCAACGTCCAACTAATTCCGTTCAGTGACTCACTTGTCTCGCTCAGCGAATCACTAGTCTTTATCAACCTCTAACTAGTCTCGCTTAGCGACTCACTAGTCTCGTTCAGAATCACTCGACTCCCGTGACAACCACCACACTGTTTCCTAAGTTCACAAATACTAACTGTAGAGAGTTAGAATCAATAACACAGAAGTTGCCCAGAATATACTCATTACTTATCCTCAGCGTGAGGGATAGTGTTTATTTTCCGAAACAGATCAGGTGCAAATAATGACCATATATTTTCTCAAAATAGTTTCTTTTAACACATTTATATTTAGTCGGTCACATTACCTGTATTAAGTGTGTCTACGTTGGCTGATGGCGTACATTCCGGCCGCCGCTCAGTTGGATCCCTGGATCACCAAGGAGACAAATATCGCCTGGAACCTGGGATGTCAATGAATGACCAAGCCCCATGCGACACGAACACGTTGATTATTAATCTTATTATTCTCTAAGAGGCTTATGAACGTCTTGGAATAATGAAGCAGAATCATTGTCCGCCTCCAATATCCAGCCAGCAGCTTGATGGAATGTACATTGTTTTTTTCTGATGGGAATTAGATACGCATTAATGTCCCTGGAATATACTATTGCCTTCGAGGGTACACATAAACCAACACAAAGGCAGTGATGCACATGGCAATTAAGCGAGACTGACAGAACATGGCTAGCACATAGCATGCTATAGAGTGTGTAAGACGGTCACAGAAAATGTTTGTGTGCAATGGTGGCTACTATTTCAACAGCTTAGAAATTGTAATGATATATTATAGAAACATTACTCTACAAGAAGGTACAGGACAGTATTAGCGCATGCGAGATTATTAATCCGGCTATAGGTTTTCTGAATGCAGAACTATACAAATCCACGATGTGTAATTAGGTTTTATATGGGGGATGATTTCAGAATAATAGTGTTCCCGAAAAACTGTTTGCTGAAACTGGAATGCTGGATATCCTGAACAAAAATATATTGTGGAAAAGTTCGGCTCCAGCTTCATAGAGAAAAGTGTCCGAAAAGCAGAGAAGCAGAGACCTAAAAGATAAGTTGTCTGTCAGAATCTCATCCTAGAATATATCATGGGCATGTGTTTTTGAATCACTATCACATAGAGATGATATCAGATGTTCGCTAAAAGGTGTGCGTATCCTGCCCCACCGGTGGCTCCCGTCACAAACACATGCAAGGGCGAGTCAATTGTTCACTGAAAAGACACGGGAACATATAGCACAAGTCAAAATAGGGAATTGAACGTTTTACTGAGGTTTTGAATGTTCATAACCTTCATTTAACAACTTCTGAGCAAGAGTTGTATGACGCTCTTTGAAGTTTTGGTAGAAAGAGCATGCTCGATTGTACCTCAACAGTTGTGTAATGTAGGCACGAAGAGCTGAAGCTGCAGGAATACTGCTCGACACAAAAGGAACGTTGACGAATGTTAAGTTGAAGTCTTGTGGAGAGTGTTTTATCACTCTGAATCTTTATGCATATGTCTAAATATGAAACAGATGAAGCGGTCTCACTTGTCGCATATATTTCTAGTTCAGTTTGGTAAATCAGGGGAAGGGAATTGGCTATTTGGTGGTTATTGAACGACATCAGATCATCAATATACCTGAACCTTCAGTTAAAATTCTTTGCCAAATGACCTTGTTTTGACTTTCCCAGTACGAGCAGAAATTCCTATATATTTGCACACACACAAAAAAACAAATCAGCAAGAAGAGGAACGCAAATGGTGTCTCGCTAGTCTCACTGGCTATAGTTTTATTAGTGTCACACGTTGTCTCGACAGTCTAACCAGTACTGTGCATAGGTTCACTAACTATTGTCGCACTCGCCTCACAGATCGTCAGATGAGTCTGACTTGTCCCGCATATTGTTTTGCAAGTTTCGGTAGTCTCAAAAATATCACTCATACTACACTTAGATCCACAAGTAGGGCACATATACTCACAATCTCACTAGTGTCAAAAGGTCCCTTCCGAATGTTTCAGTTGCCCCGGACATTTGTTTCACTAATTTCGAGCCACGTGGTCCCCTTTCACGTCTGACAAATCTCAATATTCGTAACACGAGTCCCGCAAAGCGTTTTATTAGATTCGTTATACGATTGAGTAATCTCGTTCAGCGGCTCAATATTCTCGTTCAGGAACTTACTAGTTTCATTCAGCGTCTCTTTAGTCTCGTTCAGCGTCTAACCGATCTCGTTCAGCGACTCACAAGTCTCGTTCAACGGATACCTACTTTCTGCCTAAATGTATTACCCCCAAAGTTAACATGGATGTTATCAATGGAGTCCAGCATTCCACATATTTTGACAAATTGACCTGAACCTCGGAAGAGAGATATGTTACTATATTGGTCACCATGTTTTGTAAAATAAGCCCCATGGATCAAGGATTTTGTGAATCCACATGGTATTAATTCCGTTTGTCTCAAAAACTTCCTGTAAAGAAAGTCCTCCATTGACAGTGTTAGACATTGCGGTTAATCTAAGAGACAGGGATTTGGTGGTACATTTGCTGGACCCAGCAAGATATCTCTCTATGTACTGGTTTTTTATTAGTAGGAGGCTGCTCTTGATATTCTGATACCTATTTAAATAACTGACGAAGGTTGTTATTGTCAATAAGAGAGAAGTCACCTGTGATGATAAAATAAGGAAGGAGATATAGGTGTTGTTTTTTCTTTATTTCACACAAATCTTTATGGAAATCACTAAAAAAGATAATTGTTATTTATTGTTTCTATTTCTTCGACGGTTTCGGGATGAAACTAGGGGTTTAGACCTTTGGGATTTGTGATTTTTGTACAGAATTGGTGTAATCATAATCAATATCCTCACATAGATATCAAAATTCTTCTCACCAAACGTGTCACTAAAAGTAGACAAGAAAACAGACAACTTCATAGATAACAACTTCTTCTTTATGGCATTTAGGAATGTTTCGACATAGATGCTTATCGAACTGGAATGTCACTCCAGCTTGATAACGCTGTAAGAGTCATCATCAAAACGTTGCTAAATGCAATAAACCAGAAGCTGTTATCCATATTGTTGTATGTTTTCCTATTTACTCACCAACTTCCAGAATGCCATTCAAACACTTTGCTACAAGCAATTTCTGTCGAAGGCCATTGGAGACATTTGCACAAGAGATACACACGGGCGGTTGGGTGAGAGATCCGCCCACTCCTTCAGGAACAAGACACCTGTATACTAACGTCATGCTTGCAGAATCACTTTGAATGTTCTTAAAATGTCGGTTAAGTGGAGCTTTATTCAAAACAGCAGACACGTAGCATTAAAGAATCTATTTTAGCAAAAATTGCAAACAAGCTTTGTGGCTTCAGTTGATAAATAACCAATTTGTTGATTGTATTACGAGCCCCATCTCATTCACAGGGCTGAACATAAAGCTTCAGTAATGAACACACTACGTTTATTCGAGCTTCTATCACGTCAGTGTGATCCGGGAAATTTCAGCTGTTTTTGCCACAACAGAACAGTTAGCTCTGAAAAGTTTTCTGTAGACGCCATTGTCATAGAGATGTGTCCTAATGAAGATTGAAATGTTGAATCTAGAACTGACGAAAAAGCGGGAATGCTATAAAGGAACAATAATCTGTTCTTATAGGTGGTCGGATGTTTTACAATGATCAACGTTCAGAAACCCATCTCTGATTAAGATATATGAAAACAATTTAGTTCCTGGTCTTGAATCTGCATATGGTTGGCTGGTTGTTTAACGCCGCATTCAAACTATATGAAGGCGGTCTGTAAATAATCGAGTCTGGTCCAGACAATCCATTGATTAATATCATGAGCATCGATCCACGCACTTGGGATCGATGACATGCATCAACCAAGTCAGCGAGCCTGACCACCCTATCCCGTTAGTCTTCTTTTACGGCAAGCATGTGTTGTTGAAGACCTAAAACTCTGACTAATAATCAACTCCTTGTTGCTTCAAAAAATGTCAGCCACCATCATACAAGGGTGTTTACTTTCTTTTGCCCGGCAGTTGATGTCGAGTGATTCTTATTCACCCAGGTCATCGTGGCCACAGCAGCCTGACTTCCAAAATATCTTATTTCTCAACAGACCTTCGTGAAAGGCGACCTTTGAGACATTTGGGTACATCTCACTTATCACATCCACGTTATCACCCCGCTTCTTGTCACGGAAGTGCAACTGTTAGTTTAATAAGAGACACCTTTTCGTGTTCTTGATGTGTTCGCTGCTGTACATGTTCGCTTGCCACACTGACATGACAGATTGTTATGTTGTAAGGGCTTGCCTTCAGGTAAACTGTTTTATAAATGATATTCCAACATTTACGTTCATGTGATCTACATCAGTACTTTGTTCACGTCTTCTCTGAATTGCCATATTTTCATTTTTGCCCGACGGAATGCAATTTCAAAGAGCTTCATGCGACTCTTGCTCAGAGTATTGGTATTTGATCAAGGTTTGCAACACTCGAGGGCTCAGTGAAGCTTTCAAAAGGTTTTATGGTAGACACGTGGAGGACATTTCCAAATTTGACGCATCGGTGACCAAACGTATGTCCAATGCAATTCACAATTTTGACTTGTACTCTTTGTTCCCATGTTCTTTAGGTGAACTGTTGACTATCCTTTGCATGTGTTCGTGACGGGAGAAACCGGTGGGCAAAGATGCGCTCACCATTTCGCGACAATGTCACTATTTGATAGATTTGTCAGATTCGTGCAGTCGGCTCTGCATTTAGCAGAGATTAATTATGAAAATGGAAGAGGTTTTGTCGCCTGTTTGTTTGTAGATACTCGTAAAAATATAATAGTTTCAAGTAATAGTGGTATGATAATAATCAACGAATTGGGAACACATTACAACCGGCACTGAAGTATGACAGTAGATGTTACGACCGCCAACGATCGTGAAGGGGGATATGGGTAAGAAGGGAAATTTGACTTTTTTTATTAGTAGTGCGTAATACCGCCACGATTTGTAAAACATTCATTCACTCAACGAGTTTCCCAATGACAATTTGATGGGGTCTGTCCCACCTCTTTCAACGCCTAACCAAGTTCAATCAACGTGGTCGGCGGCCTTTGACGCTGACGCACACGTCTCCCTATCATGTCCAAGACAATGGGGTTAAGGTCTGGGCTCATTGCTGGCCATGGCATTCTATGGATGGATTGCTGCTTGAGGTGATCATTGACGATCCGTGCACGGTGAGCACGAGTTGTCATCATGAAAGACAAAAAGTCGACCCACACGCCTTGCAAACAGGACAACAAAGGATGTGAGTATGATAGTACTATAAGTACCCTTTTCTTGCACAATAGGACCACCTCCGTGGTCTGGTGAGAGAGCGTCTGGCCGGACAGCAGAAGGTCGGGGGTTCGATCCCCGTCCACGTCATTCCCTAAGACGTTTAAGAATGCTACGTTTCGCCTGGCGCTCGGCATTTGGGTGCTGGAACAAGGACTTGTTGGCTCGTAGTCAGTACACTGTGTCTCAGTGGCGTATTCATGTCAAATTCCTGCATGGTATGTCAGTGGACTAGCACTATAAAATCGGCATTAGTACAGACAAGTGCATGTATGCAGCCACTTGAAACAGCCCCAGCATGGAGATGAGCTGCGTGTAGACGTGTAGAGCCTGGTTTGGAATCAATCAATTTTGTGCCCTTGTCGTTGATTTGGTACGTACTGAACGGGGTCGATTGTCAACATTTTAGGACTGATGGTACGTGTTCCATTCTCTCCTAATCACAGATTGTGAAACATTGAACGCATTGGCCACTGCAAACTGACTTCTGCTAGTTTCCAGCTAATATCCCTCAGACGCTTCGTGCGATGCAGACGCCGCATCGACAGCTCATATACAAACAATTAAGAATGATAACATGTAAATCACAACTGCATGAAGTAGAATCAATAAGATTGACAGAAATTATGGTCCACAGATTAATCGACCTCATTGAAAGTGTCAAAATTAGGAATGACACCCTTCGCAGTGTATGGCGCGACTGCATGCGGCACGCGCAAACTATCGGGTGTGTTTTGGTGTTAGGTCTTACAGCCATGGACGATATTGCATAGGATGTTTGTCGTCTCGCTAATCGTTGTTCTAATAACTGGTATTAACATTATATTTCATGATCCCCTACTTTGTTTAAAGAGTATATATATTTGAGCAGGAGAAATTGATAGTGTTCGCAGTTAAATGAAATTTGAAGTCTGCATTAATTTTAGTTTTCGCCGTAGGGTCGGTCGACTTAGGGATTTACTGTTGCTAACAAGATGATGAAGTGTGCAGATGTCATTAGTGACACGTTGAAAAAGAAAAGAAGACCATGAATGCATTATTAGAAGATATAAGGATGCATCCTGTTGCGCGTATCCTGGCAGACACGTGACGCTTGCTGTCTGCTTCGGACTCCACACAGGAAGTCACCATGACATACCTCCGTACTGTACGAGGAAGAAACACGGTAACCAGACATGATTCACGTCACTAAACACATCGAAAGTTAAAAGGGAAGAGGCAGGCAATGTATCAGTTTTATTGGATAAAGCGTTGAAGTTATGGGAAGTCTCAGCATCACGTCAATTGAAAACGCTGTTATATTTAGACAGATGGTGAAGATGGAGCACATCAGCTGAAGCAAATTACATACTATCATCATCTGATGTCGTACCAGCTGCAACAATGACAACAGCAGTTACTGTAGCAGGAGCGGTAGCGAACCCGACAATCAATAGTTGTGGCACCATTGTTACAACTTAAACAATGGTGAGGTGAGGTGAGGTGAGATGGAATGGGGTTTAAAGTCGCGACAATCTCTGACAATCTGGGTAATGCGAAAGACTGCAGTGTTTGGGATTCTCCTCATTTTCCGAAAAGCTCTCGGTGGATTTGACCAGGCAGCGCTTCCTAAAGGAAGTCCCATTCGCTGTCTGGGCTGAGTACGAAGCAGGCAAGTCCCTGAGCCTAACTCTTTGCTGCATTTTTCATGTTCTTCTATAAATAATAATAATAATAATAATAATAATGATGAGACTGTCCAACACATTGTGGGTGGATGCCCAGTTTTGGCACAGACACAGTATCTTAAGCGACATGATGGGGTGGCTCGATCATTTTATTACCGTCTTTGCCATGCTTGTGGTTTTGACACAGAGGTCCATGCATGGTACGACCCGGAATATGTAGAGGGCGTCACGGAAAATGATAGATACAAAATCCTTTGGAACAGGCCCGTATACAGCCTCAGAAATATCCAGGCCAACAAACCTCATCTTGTCCTTTTTGATAAATCCAATGAAATAATTTATATCATTGAATATTCTGTCCCTTTTGACACTAATGTGATAGACAAGATTGAGGAGAAACATGGCAAATATGCAGACCTCACTTTCGAAATGGCACGCTTGCATCCCGAGTACCAAGTTGTCCGACTCCCCATTGTTCTCGATGCCTTAGGTTTGGTACCTCCCAATCTGTTGACTGACACTGGGAGAGTACCTGGGTTTGCTACCAGGAATATAGCCCTTCTGACAATCAGGGTAATGCAGAAGGCTGCAGTGTTGTGGAGTCTTCACATTCTCCGAAAAGTTCTGGGTGGGTTTGACTAGGCAGCGCTTCCTGGGAGAGCTCCTATTCGCTGTCTTGGCTGCGTGTAGAGGGTGCAAGGGCCCTGAGCTGATGATAAGCCTGACCAGCGTGACTGTGCCAGGATCACTCAAACCCTCTTTGCTGCATTTTAACAGTTAACAGGTTAACAGTCTCAGTACCATCTCATTCTACCTATTGATTTTATTTTGGGAAAAGGGTGATTGACTAGGGATAGGTTCTAACCTGACCAGTACACCCTGTGCTTTCGTGTACTTTGACAGTCGTGACAGTCGTGACTAACAGAAGAGACGGAAAAGGGTAAGGAACACAGGTTAACGTCTACTGTGCAGTGCATGAGCTTCTGGTACACAAACCTGGTATATACAAGAAGGGAGTGATAGATCAATTAGGCCCAATTCCTCAAATCAGATGTAAAACTTTGAGAAAAGTTAACAGGGACCATTGCTGAGGATCACATTGAAATATTTCAAATTCATAAACTTAACAGTGTCAAGGTATGTGCGAAATTGAAGCAAAGATAATACATGTAAGTCACATTTGCAAATAATAGTAAATGCAATTGCCCTATGATAATGAACAAAACAGAGATAATAAATGCGTTTAACCTCCATGGGTGTATGCGAAAGTCAAATGCCATGACATGGCGA
Source organism: Haliotis rufescens (assembly GCF_023055435.1). Taxonomy (NCBI): domain Eukaryota; kingdom Metazoa; phylum Mollusca; class Gastropoda; order Lepetellida; family Haliotidae; genus Haliotis; species Haliotis rufescens. The sequence continues at coordinate 41,639,472 of NW_025964001.1, read as the reverse complement.
AATATCAAAACTCCCCAAACCATATCCCCAAACCATATCATGTTTATTCGACGAACAACATACTGACTTGCGATCAATATTATATCATTACAACATGTGTAACAAGTTGAAGACTGGATATTTGTTTTCAACCAAGTTTCGGTCTTCCTGTGATTTATTTTTTAACTGATGCACTTTGTCCATTTGACCAACACGATAAATGGGTTTGTAACGTTAAAATGTATAGACGAAACTGAAAATGTATATACAAAATGCAACAAAAATATCAAATTTGAAATATGAATAAAAAACAACATACGTACTGCATGTTAGATGGCATAAACGTGTATGCAAAAATAGCCGAAGAAGAATGGACACAAAATCTCAAATTTTAATGAAGCTGTCAAGACCATGAAGTTTATAATCAGATAGGGATTTCTGAGTAAATCGTTGAGGCCCTCTTAATGCGATTTTAAACCTGAGTATTTGGCAGGGCATTAACTGACTGAATTATTAGTTAAACACATCTTGGCAATGACAAAACCTCTTGACGATAAATGTACGTTACTAGAGGAACGGGAACATGTGACCTTCGCACTGAGGGCTAACGAATGTAATCATCTGCCTCGCAACATGGAATTGAAAGCGAGAAAAAAATATCCACAATCAAAAGAAATCCTTTTTTAAAGCAGAGTCAATTTACAATTCCGACATTATCATGAGGAAAGGAGGGGAACACAGTTGGTGCCCATGGGGATGCTTACTTCATCCCTAACCATCCTATCCAAATTTTTCGCATAAATGTTATCTATGAGGACATACAGAATCTCGCATATTGTTTTTCTCAGTGATTTTTAGATGACATTTGCTTTCATATTTGACAAATTATCTCGAACCTCTGAAGAGATGTTGCTTTATATGTGGTCGCCACAAGAAAATAAGGTTTCCCTAAGTGTGTAACAGTGGTGCACAAAGGTGAACAATACAATGTTTTCACATACATGATCTTGAATCTTTCATGAGATTGCAAAAACTCAGGCGAATCCTTTGGTGGTACATGTGCTGGACCAAGCATCATATCTCTCTTTGAACGGATTCTAAGTTTTAAAATCCAGTACAAAAGATGAATGAACACATCTTAAGGTTTTAAAAAGCCAAGAAGAAATCAAATAAGAAAAGAAATGAAACTGAATCGTCTGACTTGCTCAAGAACTCATGCATCTTTCATTTAGACTGGGCGGTCAAAGTTCGCTTAGGAGTCACATAACACGATCTCCTTTTGTTTGTGAAATCTTCACAAAGAAAGTGAGTGAGTGAGTTAAAATTTAAAGTCACATCGGCAGTATTTCAGCCATATCGTGACTACCAAACGTTATACATAATATATACATTTAAACAACAACGGCCTGTCAACAAAGGACAGTAGAATACCTAGATGATCACAGAATATTATTTAAAACTATTATACAACCATAAAAAGATGTCACTATACCTAACGATACAATATCAAAAAGGCTATAGATCGCCAGCAACTGAAGATATATCACCTCACTGGGGACCACGGGGACTTACAGTACTTTTGCTACCTGCATGGACCCCAGCAGGATTTACACCACAAAGAAAGGCACACACCTGTCATTGGGGTAAGGGCTCTGATTTTAATGCTATTGTCTTATTGCAACAATCTGCTGAGAAGAGTGGCGTCCCTATAGTGAGTGTTCATGGGTTTTAATGCCAGACTCATCCAACAAAACAGCATTGGTATATTAACACAAAGCTATGTGATCAATGCTTGAAGACAATAGTAATACCAGTAATAACGACGACGATGATGATGATAATGATGATGACGACGACGACGATGATGATAATAATTTTGATGGTTAATTTCGAAAAGTCATTTGTTTAAAAAGATACAACATGTAACAAGTGTTTCATAGTCATGCATGTCGAGCACCGAGACCCATTCAACCACTCTCCTGATTTGTGATCTGTGGACAGCACCACAGACCATCACTATTGAATAAAGATATTAAGACTGAACATATTTGTCCCTGAGTGTTATGACGTAGTTTTTGAAAGAATGCGGCCCAAAAGTGCACTGCATTAAGCACACGTCAATCCACAGAAAGGCCGCAGGCCTCACTGTCATTGAAGTGAGGACTTTAGAGTGGCATATGTTGATTTAGTCAATGCACTTTCATTGATACAAATTGTATTCATTTTGGAATAGGTTGACATGATATAAACATCGGTGGTAGTCGAATGAAAACGTTGCAAAGCAGATGATGAGGCAATAGAGCTCGTGACAGCAACCCTTCCTCGTATTGGAGGAAGTCATTAGCGTGAAGTTACTGCCACCAACATACAGGCAAAGGTAGATCTATATTTGTCATGCACCTCAGTGTGAGATATTGCCTTAATATCCTTCCTATTGCATCAATCCACCAGCCTGTCGCTCACATTTAGGTGGAAGCGCTGACGTCGTTATGCTTCCCTCTTTAAAGCAAACATTCATATAATAAAACAAACTGCATATCTAGCTTGCGAATGTCTTGATAAAAGCTTTATGATTAGCCTAGATGTGGATTGGAGAGTCAGTTCCAAGGCGGCGTGTGAGGAAGCAGAGATGAAAGGCGAGATATAGTTTGGTAATATCCGACTTAAGATCCGTTCCTTATCCATCGGATTCTTGAGCTATAAAGATAGATGTTTTGTAATGAGATGAAGGGTGGAGGCTAACATTAACAAGCATTTGTATAACCTTCCATACCACCCACGTGGTAATTGATGAACTCAGATCAGAAGCTGTCTGCCGAGTAACACCCATCACTGTCGCGCATCAGAGGGGCCCTTGAGTCGCACCACGCCTACTTACACTAGCCCCTAACACGTATCTATTTGTACTGGTGCCTTACAGTGTGTAGAGACTCTCAATCTGCCACGAAATTCTTTCGGAGGACAGTTGGCAGATTTTCGTAATTTAAAAAACAAGGAAATGTTTTTATTTACTGTTCAAAATGTACCTCATTACGTTTTTTTTTCTCGTGATGTATTTCTCAGAAGGGCCAATAGAGGTTTCGTGATAAATTGAATAATGCAGTTGTACAGTATTGTCTCTATTTGTTGAACACTCGAGATCCTTTTCGCCACTCGTGTGTCTTCGTGTGCTTGCGAAAATAGCATTCTTTAATTCCTTTCTATTTCAACTGAAACTCTGACATGTTGTATCTAAAAAATATGTCAAAGACTCATGTCCTCTTGCCGATATGGTAATCTTTTTTCATTGAGCATAGTCTAATATCTCGCAGAAACTTCCGGATATGCTGATATACTATCACCATCACACGTTCTGAGAAATAATCTCAGACAAATTCCCTGTCCAGAAAGTACACCATGTAGATAATGTCCTCGACTTTCCTAAGCCGTCGGTTAGTGTACTTCGGGAAATTCGTTGATTTTAAATGTCTTAACAGGTATTCTGATTTGTTACAAAAATGCAATGCTTCAAGCAAACAGTTAGTTCTAAAATGTTTCTTATAGACTCAATTATCATAAATATTTGTCCTTGTGAAAATTGACCAAGAAGCTAAAAATTCTTGATCTGTGAAGTGTTGCTCTGCTGCTTCGTGTTTTATTATTTAGAATCAGGAGTCATGCAAGTGTGACTGTAGTGTGGACAGTAACTGGGGGATCGGGGGTGTATGCAGTATCACTGGTACTTCCAGTCTATGATTTAGTAGATAAATGTTCCTTTCACCTTCTTTCTCTTCGGTTTCCCATTCAAAGTAGTCATTGATTATTCCTATAGTAAGTGTGGGGAATTGGTGGCTAAGAGTCTTCAAAATTGGACTTTTGAAACATGAACTATACCAAAGGGCATATCATTTGGTTCAAGCCATGTTCCCGTCATCATTAGTCTCTTTCAGTTGGCCTTTGTTATTGTATTCTACAATTTCTGCTTTGTTGAGATAAGTTACCTATAAAGTTACCTAAGAAAAATATAAATAGGTAACAGGCAGAATCTGTTAGTGTCCAGAATTCTGTGACTATCAAATGCCTTGAAAACAGGTCTATCTCCGTTGGTGTTGGAAGCGGCAGGAAATCAGTATTTTCAAACAGGTATCCAGTCCTCACTTGGCAAGTACATAAACATAGCGCGGGCAGAAAAAGGTCGCGATTTTCCCTCTTTTGTTCTTATATCCGTACAACCAGACGGTCCGATCCCGACACTTCTCGAACCATCAAGTCTGGCACAGTGGCAGATAACTCCAATAACTCTCTACCACCGACAGCACTCGACATTTTACTGGCACTCCACTCTAAACCACAACAACCAGTTGACACTACCAGCTCTACTAAACCCATTAAACAACTCGCAAACACATGAGGCACTAGGCGGTCCCGTGTGCGAAATACGCATAATGTCGGAAAGCGCACGTTAAATCCCCAACAGTAAGTAAGTAAGAGACCAATCACTCCAGATTCAAATCCTCTCACTCACTCACTCACTCACTCATGGTCTGCCTTTTTGACGAAACTAAATTAAATTATCATTTCACAATAATGTTGTTGCCATGTTCATATAGCTTAATACATCATACTTCCAATAACCGCCGACCCTTTAACCTACAGCCTTAGCTGCTTCCTTACGGACGTATGTATTTGCACTGATAATCAATCCTCGTTGCATTCATCTGTAATCAAAGATCATGTTTTGTTAATATTTTGAAATTAAGCAGTAACTGGTATAAGCGCTACATATTCGCCTTGTCATGATTTAAAAATACGAAGGAAGTTTTCGCATGTGCTCTTTAATGTAGAAAGAATGACTTGAGATTTGATTGGCAGAATCAGAATTTGGTCTTAATATTATGAATATAACCTGAACTTGGCCTTTTTTCTTTTATTATTTTGTCAGTAGTGTTATATTCCGCATAAGTATATTTGTTAATTAAGTCAACTGTGATTGGATTGGATGGACTTGTAATGACTCACATGTACAAACTGAATTTTTCTTTGGGTTTAATATTTTAATATCTCAGTGTTTCTCAGAGTATTTGAATTCACTTGCATTTTAACATCATGATCAGTGTATGTGTTTATGTACATTTGGCATAAATATAATGGATGGAGATGCGGGGATTATACCAGTATTAGACCGTCTGGAGGTAGTTTAATCGATTATATTATTTCCTCGAGTAGCATGTTTACATTGTGCTTTGATCTGGTTGTAGTCAACCGACATCGCAAACATATGGTAAGAATGTTGTGAGATGGCCCCCTCAAACATTCATAAGCCTTTGATTTGTTCACAAATACGCTGTGTCAAGAATCGGATTGTATGTATGGAAATGTTACATTTAACAGCGAATCTCCCCAACCATGGTCTGATCATGACCATGGATGTTATTATCGTAAATTTGATTGATTGTTTGTTGTTTAACGCCGCCCACAGCAATATTCCAGCTATATGACGGCGGTCTGTAAATAATCGAGTCTGGATCGGGCAATCCAGTGATTGACATCATGAGCATCGATCCACGCAATTGGGATACAATGACATGCATCAACCAAGTCAGCGAGCCTGACCACCCGATCCCGTTAGCCGCCTCTTACGACAAGCATAGTTGTCTTTTACGGCAAGCATGGTTTGTGAAGACCTATTCTACCCCGGATCGTCCCGGGTCTATAGTAAATCTGAACAAATCAGACAAAAATATAATCCTAAAAATAAACGAGTAACCGGAACATATGTGTTGGAAGCTTTGGTGTGATTGAATGGGCGAAACAAGAAATTCAAGGTCTTGATACCATCACACGAAGAAAGATGTCGAGCAATAGATCCCACCACCCTCGCTCTTCCCTCAATCGCTGATATGTATCAATCAAGTCGGGAGGGTGTGGTTTGATTTAAGTTTTAACTCATTTTATTATACTTGAGATGGGTAAAATAAAAAATCATACTTTGGCCTAAAACACAGCTATTTTAGTACAGGGTCTCCTAAGTTGAATAATCAGTTCTTAATCCTTTTCCATTTGAATAAAATCTGTTTAAACTAACACAACTGTCAAAACAAAGTTAAACGTGAATGTTTTCATAAATACTGAAAAATACTATTTTTCCCAATTGCGTGGATCGATGCTTATGATATCAATCACTGGATTGTCTGGTCCAGACTCGATTATTGACAGACCGCCGTCATATAGCTGGAATATTGCTGAGTTCGGCGTAAAACAACAAACAAACAAACATGAAAACAGGGGTTCTTCATGACAGAATTATATTTTCACATATTTATTTGTTTGATGATCCTCTTGGTGAAAGCAAGGCATTCCACAAGGGTATTTTTTAAGGATGTAAGACATCATCTCAATGTCAATGTTGATGTGGTGGATGGCTCAGTACTGTTGGACGGTACAGAAATGAGTGTCAACAAGCAAAGTGCCCTATTAAATTGACACAGGCTCGGTTTTTCAAGTAAAGGCTCCCTGAACGATCATGGCTTCGAGTTGAGAGGAAAGCAACCCTACAGAGTCCTTGGCTTGGGTGCAGTCGGCTGGCCTGAAAGGTGAAGCAGAGGGCTTTTTGTTTGCTGCTCAGGACCAGTCAATTCCCACTCGAAACCGTCAATGTGTGATTTGGCATCAAAATGTAAATATGAAATGTAGATTTTGCAATGATTTTATTGAGACAGTCCATTAAATTAAGTTGTAATTGTCTTCTCAGATACCTAGGAGAATTCAACGCTGGAATGACTGCGTTTACATTGCCATCTCATCCTACCTGGCAACCATTCGCTGATGATAAACTGGTAAATTTCGACCAAAGCGATTTGCCCACTGAGACACATATTATATACATTTCAGGAACAAAGCCATAGAAGCTCTCAGAATTCGCGAGGACCTTACTACGAACGATGTAGAACACCCTTTCTGAATATATCAAAGTAACTAGATATGCTCTGTTGACGAAAACAGACAACACTGGCTTCCGTGCTGTCATGAGGTATCTGCAACTGAATGGGCTAACTCAGCAGCCATCCACTCGGACATGGTGTCTACTGTAGGGATTATGTTCAGCTCCTTCCTTTGTCACAGTGAAGAAGCGGGCAGAAGAGTTTAATAAGGTTGCAGATGATGAGGAAGCGGAGCTCGTGACAGCAATACTTTCTGTTATTTGGAGAAATCATTGGCGTTTAAAGGTAACGTGAAGGTATTCCACATACTCAGAGCCAATGAGATTGATAGATCTGTATCCATCGTGATTCACATCCTTACTATTGCATCAATGTCACAGAGTGCTGACGTCCCGTTTCTTTCATCCTTCATGTGAACATGCATAATAATGCTTGTAAATATCCGGCTAAAGATCCACTCCTTATCCGTCTTATTATTCAGCAATAAATGTTTCTACACAACTACACTTGTTTTTAATATCATAGTACCCCCTGCCCTACCCACCAAACACTTGGTTTCATCACTGTTTTCAGTTATCCATTAATTATTCTCCTTTATTTTGCCTTTCACACCCAATGGAATCTGTTTCGGCAGATAATCGAGACTGGTTATTCTCTGGCTTTGACATGTTTCAAGAGGAATAGTGGGTGCCATACTGTGCAATATACATTGGCACTGAAGCAGTACTACCTTGTTTCCGATCATAACTGTACATGTCTACTCAAAAGTAATGTTATTTAATACATTTTGAACTTGTATTCCACTTCATATATAATTTGTTACTATAATGTACATTTAGTTTTAACTCATTTTATCATACTTGAGATGGGTAAGATATAAAATCATACTTTGGCCTAAAACACAGCTATTTTAGTACAGGGTCTCCTAAGTTGAATAATCAGTTCTTAATCCTTTTCCATTTGAATAAAATCTGTTTAAACTAACACAACTGTCAAAACAAAAGTTAAACGTGAATGTTTTCATAAATACTATAAAGGTTTAACTATGTACCGACAATAATGGATAGTTATTTCAATTTAAAATAGCTTCATAATAACTATATTCATGAAAACAAATCGACCCGTGAAGATCCGGGGTAGAATAGGTCTTCAGCAACCCATGCTTGCCGTAAAAGGCGACTATGCTTCTCGTAAAAGGCGACTATGCTTCTCGTAAAAGGCGACTATGCTTCTCGTAAAAGGCGATCGGGTGGCCAGGCTCGCTGACTTGGTTGATGCATGTCATCGATCCCAATTGCGTGGATCGATGCTTATGATATCAATCACTGGATTGTCTGGTCCAGACTCGATTATTGACAGACCGCCGTCATATAGCTGGAATATTGCTGAGTTCGGCGTAAAACAACAAACAAACAAACATGAAAACAAATCACTTTTTACATTTTACGCACTTGAAAACCATCATGGACAAGAACAATGCGCGCAATTGTTTTGTACACTCGTTGTCATCAGTCTAAAACCGTAATAATAATAGCATACAAGCTTAATTCAAGTAAAAGATCATTAGCTCTTAGAGTTTTTCCCCCGGCAAACAGATGAACAGATTCAGAAGGAAAACAGCAAATAATAACAATTGGTCAATATCTACACCAACCAAGATAACGTGGTCATCACAACATAACAACTATATGTCCAAAAGTAAGAGTGTTAAATGTAGAGTGACTATTTGCTCTTTGCTTGAAACGTCTCGTAGTGAGCCTTTGTTTGATTGTACTGAAACCATAGTAGAGTAGTTTTCAAGTCGTCTTTCATGAGAGAGATGACTTTCACAGGCTCAGTGTTTGACTAGGACAATGTATTGACACATGCATAACACTATAATGACGACTCATCCTGGGAATAAACTACATCATTTATTAAAATATTAAATAAGATGGGGCATGTAGTGGAACCCTATGGTACATCCATAATAATATGTAGCCAGTGGCTGCATTGGAATGTTGTTTCCCTTTCCGTTTGCCTGTAGGCCTGCAGCTACGCCAGTATCAAGTCATGAGGAAGACAATCAAAAGCGGTTGATAGATCCATTAGTATGGTAGCCGCATATTCATGGGTATCAAGCGATATATGCAGTCCTCGGCCAACCTTAGCAGTGTAATCTGACATCCAGATCCTGGTAAAAAGCTGCTATTTCAGTGGCTAAAATTGAACTAAAATGTCTTAATACATGGTTATATAATGTCTTTTCAAAGAGTTCAGAAATGAAAGAAAAAATGCTGCCAGGTATATATTTTTGTTTATTCGCTTGATCTTTCTTTTTTTAAACAGGCATGACCTGAGCATGTTTAAGTCTATCTGGTATGACGGAGAAGATTAAAAAATGGTAAATTAAATTACACATGGGGAGGCTGATAGCAGACTTACATAACTTTGGCAGGGATATTAGCTTGATGGCTTTTTTTTAAAAATAAGCTAAGTATTGTGCCAGCGTTAACGTAACAGTAGTAAAGAGGAATATAGTATGAACCGAAATTGGTTTTTGTCCATTATTTTAGCATAACCAATCATAGGAATTCCTAAGAAAGGTCAGAGTAGGATAATTTTACTTTTGACAAATAACTCGTTAGATGCCGTATTTAATCAAGCTACGATATCCAATCAGTATGCAGTACGACGCTGCACCGGTCAACCAAGTTCAATACTGGTCATGTACAACGTTCAGCACTGCCATATACCATATTCTGCTAGTAACGATATACAGTCTTGGCGACGATTCGGACACGTGTCTCTCTCGGATTCAATAAAATTAAAAAAACTTTCAAATCTATTTGTAATTCACCTTTGTCGAGAAAAGATACTAGTCTTGCTCTCTTTTCAATTGGCTTCAGGTAATGAGTTGTCAAAGGGTATTTTACAGAAACAAATACACGTCGTCTATGTCTTGTCGTGCAGTCCGAAATTGGAGCACGTGTATAAATAATATAGGCGAGTTGATGTGTTATCTGATGTCACGCCTACCACTGTTCTGCAGGACCTTAAATCTTTAACCACACCATATCACAGTAATGAATAATTCATTTCAAATGTTGTGTTCCTAATCAGAAAGGTGCAATATGATGGGGTGTCCAAGTTGTCCGACTCCCCATTGTTCTCGGTGCCTTAGGTTTCGTACCTCTCAATCTGTTGACTGACATTGGGAGAGTACCCGGGTTTGCTACCAGGAATACAGCCCTTCTGACAATCTGGGTTATGCAGAAGGCTGCAGTGTTGGGGAGTCTTCACATTCTCCGAAAAGTTCTGGGTGGGTTTGACTAGGCAGCGCTTCCTGGGAGAAGTCCCATTCGCTGTCTGGGCTGCGTGTAGAGGGGGCAAGGGCCCTGAGCTGATGATAAGCCTAACCAGTCTGACTGTGCCAGGATCACCCAAACCCTCTTTGCTGCATTTTTTATTTTAATCTGAAAATAATAATAATAATAATAATAATAATAATAGTAATAATAAAACACCTGTATAACTCCACATGCAATGTATGCTCGAAGCGCTACAGTATTATTACCCCGGTTAATGGATCAGTGTGCACTCGATTTTCATTCTCACCTCCCTCTGGAGTATAAAAACCAAGCTGCCTGTGAGGCACTGGAAGGTTAACAGTCACATTACCATCTCATCCTAACGGGTACCCATTCACTGCTGGGTGAACGGAGCCATATTCGTACAAAGTCACTTGTTCAAGGAGACACCACATGCTACATGTGCTCGGTGTGGGGCAGGACCGAAGACCCAGGAACACTCGGGCCCAAGCTGCCGAACACGGTCACCTGTCAAAGGACTCTCTGCGTGATGGGGGACCTGTGCGCCGTACACAGGGTCACGTGCCACCACACGTCTCTGATGCTGACGTTAGCCATAACATAGTTTTCCTCTATTCAACACTGTTCAATACTGCATGTTAGCCTCCAGTCACCAACCGCTGCTTAAGAAGTTTTATACCTTGTTATTACATTGAATTCTTTTTTTCAAAATGCAACTATGTAATTCTCTACGCGGCGAGGCCTCAGCAAACATATGCAAACGACTTCCATTCACTTGTTTCTGAAGTTTACACTTCTTAACACGTGCTCAAGCACGACATCTGAATATTAATGTAATGTAGACGATGGCTACACTTCAGCACACGTCATTTTCAACCAACTACCATCAGAAGTTCATTCGTACCGTATGACATACTTCATAGTCTGTCGACATTGAGTGTACACGATTGCTTGTCTCTTAGTTGATCTTTAAACATTCATTACGGACAACAATGATAAGCCAAATGGTTTTTTCCTGCACCATCCCACTGCAACAGGGGTAATTAAACGTACATTTCTCAGTGCCTCTCAGTATAAACGCCTCCACACGATAATGGCTATTACAACACTCTGTATACCTGAGAGAACTCCTTACATATGAACATTTAATGATACCTGAAAAGAAACTCAAGAAACACATTTGATTGTATTGCAGACATTGACTGAGGGGATGCATTATCTGTGTAAAGTGCATTAAGTCACTTGTCGATTCGAATTACTTTGAGTATGGATGTACAGACGTGGCGCTCACATGCGCAATTGTTTGATGATGTTTGACGTAAACTCTTTATGCTTGTTTCAGTGAGTCAGTTCGAGTTTAACACCGATTAAAAACTGTCACATCATAATGTTCAAAGCAAACCCGAAAGAAACGCAGATCAAAGACATTTTAGCAATTTGCTTTGACCTCAGATGCTGAATATTTAAATTTGTTTGGATATGGTTGAGATAATTCTCTTTTGTGATGACAAAATAATTATTATGACAAGAGAATAATTTTGTATCATGTTATTTTAGGAGCATTAATGAACACTAAACAATTATAAATCGCGAATATAGCAATCCTTCCCCTAAGAAAAGTGTATAACAAACACCGTGCATTCTAATTGTATTCTCAGCTCCAAATGAGAACTCACCGTTATGCTTCTCTAGAACGCTTGCGTTCATATAACTAACTCATCCCTAACCCATGCTGCTCTAGAACGCTTGCGTTCATATAACTATCTCATCCCTAACCCATGCTGCTCTAGAACGCTTGCGTTCATATAACTATCTCATCCCTAACCCATGCTGCTCTAGAACGCTTGCGTTCATATAACTATCTCATCCCTAACCCATGCTTCTCTAGAACGCTTGCGTTCATATAACTATCTCATCCCTAACCCATGCTTCTCTAGAACTCTTGCGTTCATATAACTATCTCATCCCTAACCCATGCTGCTCTAGAACGCTTGCGTTCATATAACTATCTCATCCCTTCTGGCACCCGGAGGTATATTTCGAACAAAGCGACTTGCTTAATAAAGACGCATGTTAAAAGTTCAAATGGAGAAGAGAGGACCTCAGGAAGACCAGGAAGACCTGCAACCACGAATGAAAATGGTGATAAAGTACATGATATGATAATGAATGATGGACGACTTAACACACATCACATTGCCGCCAATACATTAGGCGTTTCTCATGAGCGAGTTGAGAACATTCTGAAGAGTGAACTGGGCATGACACTCTGGGTTCCAAGGATTCTCACTTCTGGACGTCGGAAGAGGGTGTTGGCAAGGTATGGCCAGGACATGTCTACCCTTTTCGCGAACACCTGGTGTCAACACTGATCTTGAGTGGTCAATTTATACAATTGCTACAACAATTTTGCCCTTTTCGCCAAATGGAATCTGTTTCGGCAGAAATTCTAGGCTGGCTATTTTTCCGAACTGACAATTTATATATTTTGAATATTAATTAGCAACCAACTCAACGTCCATCATAGTTAGGCTCAGAATCTTTCAGCCACCCTCGTACTTAGCTTATTTGTCAATGAGCAATGTATTATGACTCGTGAAGAAAGTAGGACCTCACCCCTAACTGCCATTGAAGTAAGGACTTCAGCGTGACATGTGTTCATTTACATACTTTCACTGATACAAATTACATTCATTTGGGGATTAAGTTAACATGAAGTACACGGCGGTGGTCGTCATTACGTTGAATGAAACAGTGGCAGAGCAGATGATAAGCCAGCAGAACTCGTATTGGAGGAAGTCATTAGCGTTAAGAAGTAAGGTGAAGGTACTACCACCTACACAGAGCCAGTGAGATTGATAGATCTGTCATCAACCTCAGTGCGAGATGTTGCATTCATATCCTTACTGTTGCATCAAATTCACAGCCTGCTGACGCCCCCTTTCTTTCTTCTTCCATGCGAACAATCACATCATAAAACAACCTGTATGTTTAGCTTGAGTAATACCTTGATAAGAACTTGATAAATGATCGATGAGGAAACAGATGATATGGCTTGTGAATATCCGACTTAAGATCCGCTCCTTATCCGTCTTATTATACAGCAGTAAACTTTTCAACATAAACCCGGGTGCTTTTTATCCCGATGAAGGAAAGAGGCTAACATAAACAAACAGTTGCATAACTTTCTAAAACGCCCACGTGGTAAGTGATGAACACAGCCAGAAGATGTCACATAGCCTGTCTGAAGAGCAACGCCTTCACTGTGGCGCATCAGAGAGGCTCTTGAATGTCATCGTGGTACTTCAGCACGTATCTATTTGTACTGCTGCCTAACACTGTGCAGAACCTCTCAATCTACCACGGAAAGCCTTCGACAAACAGCTGGCAGATTTCCACAATTAAAAAAGTAAATCTATATTTGCAGTATTGTTCACAATTTACCTCATTATGTTTTGGCTGGTGTTTTTGGTTTGTCGCTTTTATTGAATTTATCAAAAAGGCCAATAGAGGTTTCGCCTGAAAGTTAATAACGCCATTCTACAGAATTGTCTCTATTTGTGGAACACTTGAGGTCTTCCTTGCCTCTCGTGTACCTTCGTTAGCTATCATCTTGCAGATGTTTCTATTTTAACTAATACACTGACATTTTTCATCTTAAACTATCTGATAAAACTTTCGAGACTTGTCTCCACATCGCACAGATAAATCTTAGATAAATCTAAAACCTTGACCGATACCTATCGTTCTTTGCTGCAGAAAGTCTTGCTACTTCTGCAAAACCAGATATTTTTCTATATATGGTCCAAACTATTTTATTTAAAACGAAACCTTGGAATATGTTTCGGTGGAACAATTATTCTCTGGCTTTGGCACTTTATGTTTTCATGTTTGAATGAGTTCTGTTTAACGCCGTTTTAAACAGCATTCAAGTTACACCACCGCGTGTCTGTTATATGTGGGAGGAAAGCCCAAAGTGGAACAGGTTTCAGACGTTTACAAATTCTGTGAAACCAACGAGCTCGGGTATGGTGCTGACAAACCTAGAAACACAATCGGGGCGAACCGGGATTCGAACCAACAATCATAGGTTTCTGGCATGCCCAAGGTACGCAACTGTGCACGGCAAATCGCGGCGCCTTAGACGACAGGGCCACCCGTGCCCCTTTATTTAAAGTAGGTTATTCGAGTAAGAAATACAAGGTAAGCTCTTGAAAGCTGTTATTCCGAAAAACAGATTAACACATTAAGATGAAAAACAGCTGATAATAACTGATCATTTTGTACACCAACCAAGGTAACATTGCCATCACAATTGTATGTATAATAGTAAGTGTTAATGCAGAGCGACTTTTTCGCCAAAACTGTTTCCTTGAAACTTCTCTCGGTTATCCTCCATCTTGTCGACTCAAACCATGGTAGAGTGGTGTTCAAGTCTTCCTTGAGGACAGAGGTTACTTTCTCAGGCTCCGTGTGAGAATAGGACAATGTCTTGTCAAATGCATTATACCATAATGCGACTGACTCAGAGAGAAAAATACAACATTTTTAAACATATTAAATAGAATAGGGCCATAGAGTTTAACCCTTTGGTAAACCCTCAATAATATGAAGCCAGTGGCTGCAAGTTGGAGAAAGATTTACCTGCTCTTTCCTGATACTGAGGTAGCGGTAATTGAATGACATTGCCCTTCCCGTTGTGTCAGTATCAAGTCATGAGGAAGACAATCACAAGCCTTTGATAGATCTATTAATATGGAAGCCACATACTCGTGGACCCGTGAAGATCCGGGTTAGAATAGTTCTCCAGCAACTCAACCTTGTCGTAAGAGGCGACTAACGGGATCGGGTGGTCAGGCTCGCTGACTTGGTTCATGCATGTCATCGTATACCAGTTGCGTGGATCGATACTCATGATGTCAATTACTGGATTGTCTGGTCCAGACCCGATTATTTATAGACCGCCGTCACATAGCTGGAATAACGCCAAACCAACCAACCAACCAACCCTAGATGTCCGTCACTTTTCATGAAGGATAACTGATTGAAGCCCAAGCGTGGCTAATATTGTACTAAAATGTCTTAATAACTGGTTATTTAATGTTTTTGTGAAATTTCAAAGAGTATTGAAATAAAAGGTAAAATACTGACAGGTCTGTAAAATTATTTATTCGTTTGATCTTTCTTTTCGAAAATTGGGATGACCTGAGCTTTTTTGTCTGTCTGGTACGGGGGTGGTGATTAAAGATTGGTTAATTAAATTACACATGGGGAGGCTGATTGCATAGGTACACGACTAGCAATTTTGAGGGACATTATTCACACAATAGCTTTTTAGCACGGGAATTACTTATGGCTTTCCAAGTTGAACCAACACCGGCTGCGGTCAGACTTTGTAAACAAGGAATATAGTAGGAACGAATCGAAACTTCTCAATGTGGTATCTAATCCACAAAGTGGGTGGGTGTGATTTTTCATAGTGTTGGTCCATTATGCGAGTGTAACCAATCATAGTAAGTCCTGAAAAAGGTCAGAGCAGGATACCTATGCTTTTGACAAAGACATCATTACATGCCATATTCAATCAGGTTACCCTATGAAATCAGTGTGTAGAACGACAAAGTTCTGGTCACAAAAAAAACAACGGTCAGTACTGGTCTTTTCTACCACGCCCAGTGTGCAGGAAGACACAGCACTGACAATATACCACGTTGCACGGATCGTGTACCATGTTGGGCACTAGTCATATAGTATGTTTAGCACTGTCACGTGGCACGTTCAGCACTGTCATACCACTTGTAGCACTGTCATACACCACGTTTAGCACTGTCATACACCACTTGTAGCACTGTCATACATCACGTTTAGCACTGTCATACACCACTTGTAGCACTGTCATATACCACGTTTAGCACTGTCATACATCACGTTTAGCACTGTCATATAACACGTTTAGCACTGTCATACACCATGTCTCTGTGATTAAATCATAAAAACAAAACATTCAAGTTTATTCATATATCACATTATATCACGTTTTTAATCGGAATCAGGTAACATGAGTGTCAAAATGTTTTTTTATACACGTGGTCTAATACTGTTGTGCAGTCCAAAACACATGGCACCGTGCATAAACACTATCTGATACGTGGGTTGGTGCGTTACCGCCCGCCACGTCCACCACTATTCCCCAGGACCTCAAATCGTTATCCACGCCTTATACGTCGGCAGATTTAATATCCCGAAATATGAGCGCAAATAAAGTAGGAATGATGAAGACGAAATAAATGTGTTTTCGATTAGGCGGGACCCACGAGATGAAACAGGGCAATGTTAATTTGTGCGAGGATATTCGAATGTCCAGGTGATGAATGAGCAAATATGACCGGCATTGTTAGTCCCACGTCTACACATCATAGGGTGAGATTCAATTACCCATTGTTTCTCCAGCGAGCAGATTGGGCTGTGGATCTCGACCTGCTCATTCAATTCAAGGCAACAATTTACACCTTTCCTGCCCCCGAGACCTGCTTGTATGGATGTCAGGATATAATCAGTCTTAACATATCTTTGATCTTCTACCACGGTAATGAATCAATTCATTTCAAATGTTGTTGTTATGTTCCTAATCAGAAAGGTTTTCCGAGGGATGAATCCTATACGGCAAGTATTTTCACCAATAATGTGTTTGGTGCTAAGAGGCGATCTTTTCTGTGTATCATCACACGTGTAGGTGAGGTGAAATTGGTTTTAACGTCGCGTCCAAGATTATTGCACCTATATAGCGACGTGCATGTACGTGTGTGTGTTTGTGTGGCTGCTTGTACTAGTCCGGACTGATGCCGATTTATAGTGCTAGCTCACTGAGATACCATGCCGCAGTTTAACATGAATACCCCACTCGGACACAGTATACTGACTCCGAGCCGACCAGTCCTTGTTTTAGCCCCTTAATGCCGAGCGCCAGACAGGGTAACAACAAGTACCATCTTTTAACGTCTTTTGGTATGACGCGGCCGGGGATCGAACCCTGGACCTTCCGCTCTCCGGGCGGACGCTCTACCACAAGACCACGGAGGCGGTCCACACGTGTAGGGTCGATTGGACAATCTACTGCAAGTTTTATGGCACGTCGCGTGTGTGGTGTCAAAGAGACATTCTTCTGCCTGATTATTGTCGCCTACAGTCATTGTAAGGTATTGGGAATTACCTACTGAAAGTGTCTGGCGTATGAAGAGTCAAGGATACAAGTTACAAGAAGTTGTATCGCTTGTTGCATATGTAGAGTCAAGGGTAGAACCTACAAGAAGTATAGCCTGTAGCAAGTGTAAGCTCTTGAGAAACATCCTGCAATAATTATCACTCGTTGTGATGTAGGATCTTGGGCACAACATACTGAAAATATATTATCGGCTGTACCGATTGTAGGGGCCTTGCATGTTTTGGCGCATGTAGCGAGTGTAGGGTCAAGGCTAAACCTACAACAAACAGCAACGCCTATAACGAGAGTGTGGCCTAGGATCCTACCTAAAAAGCATACTAACACTTGCAGCGAATGTGTGGTATCAGATACAACCTACAAAAAGCGGTATCGTAACGAGTGTAGTATCCAAAGAACCATCTCAGTACTGTAGTATCACTGGTAGCGAGTGTGGGGTGTGCCGTCCGTCCTACTACCAGCATCGTTTGTAGCCAGTATGATGACAGTGGATACCTCCTACTCTTCCTGAAATAGCACACACAAACTGCATATGCCAAATATCGGTAGTGAAACAGAAGCCACTTACTGTCATGGCGGAAGGTGCAAACTTGATGTCAGCCATCATGTACTTAACCTGCTAATCTCGAGGTTGTATAGCCAACAGATCCTACTGTGTAGAAACCGCTCGTCTGGATCTTGTGGAAACCACCAGATCCTACTGTACAGGATACATGGGCTAAACCGCTGGTCTTGACCTCGAAGTAACCACTAGATCCTACTGTGTTGACACGGCGCTAAAACACTGCTCTGGATCTTGTGGAAACCACCAGATCCTACTGTGTAGACACGGTGCTAAACCGCTGCTCTGGATCTTGTTGAAACCACCAGATCCTACTGTACAGGATACATGGTGCTAAACCGCTGCTCTGGATCTTGTTGAAACCACCAGATCCTACTGTGTAGACATGGGGGGGTGGGGTGCAATGAAAGTGGAGGCTTTTAGAATTTACTTTGCCCGCAAAATAGTTTCTGACATATACAATGATATCTTACTGTAGATACAGCCCTGTAATATCATGTATTGTATAACAAGGAACACTCATGGTGTTAATACACTGTTATCAAAAGACACGGTAACTTTGTTTGTGGTTTAACGCAGCACTCGGCAGTATTCCAGCTATATGACGGTGGTCTGTAAATAATCGAGTCTGGACCAGACAATCCAGTGATTGACATCATGACCATCGATCCACGCATTTGGGATACGATGACATGCATCAACAAGTCAGCGAGCTTGACCATCCGATCCCGTTAGTCGCCTCTTACGGAAAACATGGGTATTCTACCCCGGATCTTCACGGGTCACTCGTAAGTAAAACTGAATTTTGCTGGTATGGGAGCATGCCAAGGAAAATGTGACAGATGAGAAAACAGTGATATGTTTACCACGACCTTAGGTAATAATGCATCGGCCCCATTGTGGGAATGTATCTGACTTTCTTATTTCATACGCTATTACAACAAAAACATTATGCTAATACTACTGTTAGCAATATTACAGAATCATTGGGATTCCACAGGTAAGATTACATCCATTTTAATCACCTTTTTGAGGTACTTTGGCCTGTTCTTCTTCCTCATGATCCCTAATGGTACAGCATACCATTGGGGAGATGAGAAAAAGAATACTGAGGGTCTTCTTAGCACCCAAATCCCCAAAGCACCGAAACTCTGTCTTGTAAATTTGTGAACTAGAAGACAAAGTTACTGGATTTTCAAGGTAAAGCTAGGTTCCCTGTCTCACATTGAAAACACAGAACGTTTATTTCAATTCTACTATGACAAGCTTGAATGCTGTTTTGCGTTAGCTATGATAATGAGTGAAACAGCAAGAATTGAGTCCAATGTTTGGTGTAGATTGCCAAGCAGAATTAAGGTGAAGTGAAATGGAGTTTAATGTTGCGTCCAAGATTATTGCACTTATATAGCGACGTGCATGCACATGTGTGTGTGTGGCTGCTTATACTAGTCCGGACTTACGCTGATTTTATAGTGCTAGTCCACCGAGATACCATGCTGCAGTTAAACATGAACACCCCACTCAGACACAGTAAATGGACTCTGAGCCGATCAGTCCTTGTTTAAGCCGCTTAATGCCAAGCCCCAGGCAGGGTAACAAGAAGTACCATTTTTTAACGTCTTTAGGTATGACACAGCTGGGGATTGAACCCCGGACGCTCGACCACTAGACCACGGAGGCGGTCAGCAGAATTAAGGAAACACTGATACTAGCCATAGTAACAAAGGTTGGAGTTGTATATGCTCAAACATTGCTTCTTTAGCATCATTATACTTGACAGGCATTAAAAGTGTGTAGCACTGCAGCTTAAGTCAGCCAACTTGATGTCGGCACCCCTAAGAAAATTAAGCAAGCCTTGCAAAGCTTAGTTTACACTGCTTGTCAATATCATGACATCACACGACTCATTGTGATGCAGAGAATGTGTTAGTCTGTTATAGAAAGCACCAAGATTCAAGCTTGCTGTAATCCCTAACATTTGAAGTGCACCCTCTTAGTGAGTGAGTGAGTGAGTATGGTTTTACGCCGCCTTTTAGCAATATTCCAGCAATATCACGGCGGGGGACACCAGAAATGGGCTTCACACATTGTACCCATGTCGGGATTCGAACCCGGGTCTTCGGCGTGACGAGCGAACGCTTTAACCACTAGGCTACCCGACCGCCCCGCACCCTCTTAGTCGATTTCTATCGTATTTTCTGCCGACAATGTATTGCCATGCGTACTTAGAATATTGTAGTTATCACAAATCTGCATTTTGTTATTAGTAGTAAGTGAATGAGTATGGTTTTATGCCTCTTTTAGCAATATTCCAGCAATATCACCGCGGGGGACACCAGAAATCGGCCTCACACATTGTACCCATGTGGGGGATTGGACCGGGCCTTCGGCATGACGACCTACCCAACAGTCCCTTTGTTATTAATAACTGCGTACACACACTATAAATGACTTCTGATTAAAGGACGCAAATCTGACTGACTACTGACTTGCATCTTCCTGAGGCATGGGCGGAAAAATACTTTAAAAGTCTCGTTTCCACCCTCGCCGAACTAGCCTAGAATTTGTAGCGCCACCACTGGCTATGACGAGTTAAGTCCCTTCTGTGTGCGCTGCTAATGACCAATCAGATTCCATCTCTCATAATACTTTCATTTGCTTAAAACAAAATGGTGGCGCCCAGTCAAGATGATCTGATCGATAATGGATGATGATGGATGAGTATGGTTTTATGCCGCTTTTAGCAATATTCCAGCAATATCACGTTGGGGGACACCAGAAATGGGCTTCACACATTGTACCCATGTTGGGAATCGAACCCCGGTCGTCGGCGTGACGAGCGAATGCTTTAACCACTAGGCTACCTGACCGCCCCTTTGATCGATAATGAAGATCTATATTGTAATTAAACGGTTTTACCCCGCAAAGTGCATTAAATCACTTTAGCACCTTGATTAAAAACATGAAATGATTTGCAAAACATCTGTCGATGCCCAGTTGACAAAACTCATGCTTTGCACATCCTGCAGTTGACCGAAATCTGCACGCTGAAATCCATGTTGTTTACAAACCGGATGTCTGGGCCTTTAAGCAATTTTGATTGGACTATGAATAGATTCGTTAGCCAAAGTGTAAAGGTGGAAACTGGACTTTTATAGTCATTTAACGCCCTTGCCGCAGGAAGATGACTTATGACACCCCATCAGGACCCTTGTATCATGGCAGCATGCAGGTTATGGAGTCTGGAGTGAGTGAGTTGGGTCTAACGCCGCTTTGAACAGAATTCCAGTTACATCACGGTGTGTCAGATCAATGTGGGAGGAGTGCATGAAGTAACGCAGGTCTCCGACGTTGACAACTTTGGTGAAGTACACGGGCACATGTTTGGTGGTGACTATGTAATAATGAAGACCACGTCTGGCCTGGCAGTAACATGACGAAGGGATGACAGACTAAATACATAATCAGGATCAACAAAACATGGGAAACAAATTTGTTTTACTTTCTCACATAATGAGTACACATGTACACTTCTGTCACACAAACATCTTGGGTCGGAGGAGAGAACACTTCCTGGAGCAAAGTCCCACAAATATTCAACAATGCTGGAATAGTTCAACACAAGATTGTAATAATGCTAAAATTATCTTGTAGCTCATTCATTTCATGTTTAGTGATGAATTTCAGACAGAAAGAATGGACACGTATTCTTCCCTCATCCCTTGACCATTATCTTAATGTCATGTGCATAACATCCTGTTGCAATGGCATACCACAGACATCCACATCACATCTTGGTTCCAGGAATATCCCAGCATTAAAATCACACCATTTCTAAAATTATGACTCTACCCCTCTGTGAGACAGTGAAAATAAATCCTGAAAGGGACTAATTTTATCACTGTTGATCATCCAAAGCACTGACATGGACAGTTTCAAGACAGTTTTCATACCACACAAGTATAACCAACATTGACACATTGAAGGTTCTCAGCAACATAATTTTTACTCTCTTGTCCCTTTCAAGGGTAATTGTCTCAATGATTTTTCCTCAGTGCTAGGTTCAAATCCAACAACTCTTCTCTCTAGCTGAGCTGCAGGTTGGTTCCGCACCACATGCAGTTGAGCCCACTTAATGTACCAGTGAGGATGCTTCTGCCAGAAGGGTTTGGTCTTAGCTTTGTAGAGTGGCACTCGTCCACGAAAGTATAGGTTTTCAAAGTTGACCACTTCCTCCTTGACGCCCTTGGTGCTGACCTCCGAGGTGGGTGATGCGATGACGTTGGGGAAGTAGTCTCGTTCACGCCGCAGCTCCACCAGGTGAAGGTTCATACGTTCAGACAGCTCTTGGTGGCTCTCCTAGAAGGATGGGGAATAATTGTCATGAAAGAAATCAATATTACTTTCCTATAACCTTCTTCACAGAGAATGTCTCCATCAAAGAGTAAATGACAGCAAAATTTTCCGTGACTTGGGTATAACACCACTTTGACAGTATTCTAGTTATAACACAGGATGCAACTCTACACAGCCAATTGCAGTGTTTGACTGGGCCACTTGTGTCCCCAACGAAGTTTTGACAACAGATTCGTGTTTGAGTCTGGACCAAACAAACCAGTGATAATATTTTGAGCAATGCCCACCTGATCCATTTAGACACAAAAACACAGGTTAATGGGTAAATTGTACCTCATTACATAGAGATAATTAGAGATCTTTTGTTGACAGCAGAATCTCTGCCAGGCAAGTTGCAATATAATGAACCACCATGAACCAATATCTACCACTATTTTCCCAATACAGGCGCCTCTGGACACATGAGAAATGACAAGTTCATCAAGGCATCTCCTAGTATCCATAAACACTAATGTTCCAAGATCTTAGGGTAAAAAGATTGTTAGTTAAGTAACTTCATTAGACTATTAAAGTGTTTTGTTTGTTGTTTAACACTGCATTCAGAATATTCCAGCTATATGACGGCGGTCTGTAAAAAATCTGGACCAGACAATCCAGTGATTGACATTATGAGCATTCAGAAAACATTTTACTTTGGCACAAGACTTTGTAAGTGGTACCTACTTGCTTCTGAAGACCCTTGAAGAAAGCCTTGGTCATATTCTGCACATTGCCTGTGGACCCCTCTACTTTCACATAAATGTCCTCGATGCCTATAATTTCACAGATGGTTTTGAGAACTCGATGACACCGTAGACCATGGCCTGAAACAGAGTGAGTGAGTTATGGAGTGAGTCAGTGAGTTATGGAGTGAGTGAGTGAGTGAGTGAGAGAGTGAGTGAGTGAGCTGGTACAACACTACTTTGAGTAATGTTGCTTCATGCCAGTCATCAACATTCCAGCAATATCGCAGTGGCCTGTAAATAACTTGAGTACAGACAAAACTAACCACTGTTCACAATTTGACTCAAAGACATTTCAGCCTAATGTGGGAAAAGGGCAAAAATAATGCAAGTCATAGACATTTACCAGTCAAGAAAAACCAAAAGTATGGCACCGATAGGCCAAGGATCATGCCTGGGGTGGATTTGGCTCCTGACCCCAGCTCCTAGGGAGGGTTAACATGGTGAATTACTCGGCTCGATTTAGGAACTTGATTTAACCTGAATCTGGAGCTATTGACATGAAAAGTTAGTTGCACCAGACTAAACCAGGTTGCACCCTGGTCCCATAAATTTAACATTGTTGAAACACAGATGCACAAACTAGTCTATTTAAATAAAATCTCAGATCTCTGATGGCTGTGTTACACATAACATATGGATTAATGATACAGTTTGGTCAAAAAGGCTTGGAGATACTGATTGTTCAAAGATCGATGTGTGGACATGTAAGGGTTAGTCAGACACAAACCTTAATGTTTGGACATGCACTTGAGCTTGTGGACATAAATATCTGGTTGCATTTTTCAATAATATGTTGCACTGTTTATTGTCTTATAGTCAGTATGCCAAAATGCTAATTTTGGCAAACTAATCTCTGCTGGAACATATCTGACAAAGATTCTGATTTGCATTTTTATTTGTCCAGTGATAGAAACAAGGTCTCATAATATTACATTTGTATGGTCAAAGGGAGAGAAGTGTGTTGAGTTACACAGAAAGCAAAATAGGAAGGGTTATCTCCCCTCTATAATCTCAAACCAACCTTTGGCCGCTTTCCTGACCATCACTGCAGTCTCCTTCTCCTTGGAGTAGAAGTTGTGGTACACTGCAAGCAGAAGACACGTGACAATAGCAGGAAGAGGGACAAAGTGAGGTACATGACATATGCTGCCCCTTTAACCTCACTATAGTAACTGACCTGTCCCTTAGCGTACCACAATATACATACCTGAATTCAACAATGTACTGTCAAAAATATCTGAAAATAACTAACAATGTGAATATCTACATATGTTCCTAGTTGCTGCACCATTCTTGAAAACCAAGTTCCCCACTCAATGAAAGACTGAGAAGGAGTTTTATGTGTCACTAGCAGTGTTCGAAGTAATTGCCTGCTGGCCTGCCCGCGGCTAGTAACTTTTCTTTTCGACTGCATGAAACTTTCCTCCACCTGCCCGACTGTCTGGCAGATAATTTTACGACTACTTCCTATTCAGTTTTGTTACATCTCTCTGTATATTTTCAAGTAATTGTTTGCATTATTTCACTGAATCAAGACAAGGACTGTCTCTTCTTTTTGTTGCGATTTTTCGATATTAATAAAAATCTGAATGCGGGCAGGTAACTTTTCAATTATTTACAGACCGCCGTCATATAGCTGGATTATTGCTGAGTGCGGTGTTTAACAACAAACAAAATCTTAGGCAGTCAGCTCAAATACTCCTGTATACACAGTTGTACGTCTATTAGCATTGATAACCAGTTACAAAACCTTTCAACTTTACAGTTTGATATTTTGATCTTTCTTCTGTCTATTGACAGTTCAGAGAAATATGCAGCCAACTTGTAAGAGTTTTTTACAAGACAGTGACAAGGAAATCAGAAACTGTTAATGTTTTTACAGAAAAAAACATCCTCTCTGGTTATCGGCAGTACCTGTGTGTCCCTGGAACCTGTCGACGTACTGCAAGCGCTGGGATGCCATGTTCTTGGCCTGTAGGACATTCAAAGAATGCTGTGTTAACCCTTCCTTTTGTTCAGAATAAGTGATTGTGTTGGGCTTAACCCCATACTGACAAGTATTTCAGTTGCATCACAGCGTGTCGGCTAGATTTGGTAGGAAAACCTGAATTGATGCAGGTCTTACTACTTCGCTGAAACCAATGAGACGGAATATGGTGCTGACAAACCCAGAAATTAATCATGATGGACTGGGATTTGAGCCCACGATCACAGGTTTCTGTATGCCTATGTTATGCAGCTTTGCACAATGCACTGCACACCCATGCCCCTTGGCTAAAAGGAATAATGGTACAACCAAATTATAAAACTTATTACAGAATCAACAATTTCCACGTAAGCATAAAATAAGGGCATTATTGTCTTTCTCGTGATCTCAGTGGCACATTAATACTAAAGACAACTGTCACAAGTTCCACCGTCCGACTTACCACTCATATCTATGTGCACCTCCACAAAAACGTTTCACCTATATCTGTGGGTTATCAAGGCGATGATGATGATACAAACCAGATAACATCAAAGAAGATGTATTAACACTCTAAAGCCTTAACGTTTCAACACAGACATATGAGAATTTGACTGAAGCATGAGAAACTCATCATTGAATTGCAATCAGGAAAGTAGTCCGTCATAGTCTGACCTTCATTAATCACCATGGAGTAGCCAATCACGGACCTGGGATTCATCTCGCACATATGTTTATCAATTATCTCACAGGGGTTTCTCACCCACAGGTGTGTAAGATATTATGGTAATACAGGACACTTCTTACAATGGCCACTCAACATTCAAGCATTGATTGTTAGAAACTGAGATATGCTCCTCTAGGCTGGTTGGAAACCACGCAGGTCACTTACTTTCCTGAAGGCACCGTCAAAGCTGGACGATTTCGCAAGAGCATAACCTGTAACAGAGAGAATACACTGCATCACATAATCTTAGGGGTGTCATGATAATTCGAAATATTGATATACTGCTATTGGTAAGCACTTAAAGTCAGTAAATCAATTGTTAAATCAGTTTCCGATCAATAGCATCAATTTCAGTTGGGAATATCGATAGTTTTGATTGTATTTACCATATCAATAACATATATGCAAGGCTGTTCAAATTTGTTTTTATCTTTTGTAATGTGGAAGTTTCTTTTTCTTAAATTATTAGGGTAAAGTAAAAACAAAACAGTGAGAGTTTGAGTAGTTCACTGGAGTAGGAACCTTCATAGAGTGAGGGCCAAACTGTATGAACGTTGGATCTGACGAGTTTCAGTAGTAGTTGATTACGACAACTTCTGATATGAGTTACTTCCCTTTGGTTTGAGTAGCAACAGGGAGAAAAATGGCTGACTTTAACATTACCTTGTTGTTATTACTTTAATCATTTTTATTACACTGATAAATATGATTATAAAGCCAGGTGATGAGTGTGCAATGTTTCATGTTGTAGATAATACAAACATACACTTACACAATTACCCAAGTAACCTATGCTGGTGTTAAGATGCGATTGAATGGATCAGGATTCACTTGCACAAAACAATCTTAGCACTAGGACCATTGTACATGTTGTAAGTCTTTGTTAAAGAAAGGGAGTTACGATCACTGCAGCGCTTGTGTTTCATCGTCCAAAGATAACATGGGATGTTGCTCATAATATCAATCCCCAGAGCTCCAGTTGATGTTTAGAGCAATTGAGTTTTTACTCGAAGGTTTCTATTTTCATTGGGTGACCAATATATTTTTTCACTCATCTATTCATCACTCTATTGGGTTTTTCCTAAAATGAGTGAAAATTTTAAAATTTACAAAAAATGAAATAATGTTTTAGATGTATATAACGATTCTAAATATATAGGATCCACTCAGAAAGTAAATTAGCTCGTAATTGTGTGTCGGAAATTAGCTCCTTTGTACGCATACTGTAAAAGCTTCATTTGGTAATTTACTCGTGCTGTTTTCATACATTTGAGTTTTTCATTTAATTCATGTGTTCTGTAAGCAAGTTTATTGAAAGTTATTAGGTCTTGCATATTTTGCTGGGGTATTTTCTGCAAATACACTGCTTATCTGTCACCTCTGAATCCCAGTTATGTCAGTGCTAGGACTCCATCATCTACAGTCCACCATATGGGTGTGTGAGTGAGTATGGTTTTACCCCGCTTTTAGCAATAATCAAGCAATATCATGGAAGGGGACACCAGAAATGGGGTTCACACATTGAACCCTTGTGGGAAATCGAACTCGGGTCTTCGGTGCGACGAGTGAATGCTTTAACCACTAGGCTACCCCACCATCCCTACCAGCAGTCATTAAGTGAGTCAGGCTTGACATCACATTGAGCAGTACTGTCAATGCATGCCGGGATAATGTTGCAGGAAGGTCTACAGTGACACAGGCTATAGAAGTCATCACTTTGTGAACCCATTAGCATGGCTATAGTACTGACAGACCAATCATCTGGGATTCGAACATATAATTTTGAGATCCTGGAACATGTAAGGGAAGAAACCCTGCATAGTGAACAATTTCAACATAGTGAACTTAGTGCCTTAGACCGATGGGGCCAGTCGATGCATCTAGCACATCTGAGCTTTAAGAGCTTTATCTGTATTGCATAGCATCATCATCAAGACAGCTGCACCAACCATCCTCATGCTGGAAAGAAAGTGACTGACCTACCTGCAAGGCCATTCTTGTTGCCTGTCACTACAAATGCGCTTGACCGGAACTTCTTGCCCAGATTTCCGGTCATGTTGGCAACCAACTTAAACTGCAAACACAGACACTATCACTATTAATATGCTCAGACAGTTGCTTAAAATGAACAAACATTTACTGATAATAGCAGATTTTTTTATTATTACATTGAAAATTCAATGAACATTGTTTAATGAAAACATTTGTTTCTCTGCCTGTATCTTGACAAGATATGAAGATAATGACAGAGTAAACTGACATACTATACCTCAAGTATCTTTGCGTCGAAACCTTCAAACTCATCTGCAAGAGATTGACAAAGAATAAATGTAAATATGACCTGTTAACTACAGCCTTACTTTGACTTGCATGCTGCTGTGGTGCAGTGTTTGAAATAAAATATATTGCCAGGGTCCCACAGAATTACAAAAATTACAGGCCCTGTCTAAACTCTTCAGGCCTTCCTTTATAAAAGTGCAGCTAACTGTGACAAATCAATTGACACTTAAATTGACTGGCATAAGGCCCAATACAAATACAGGCCCAACACGAGATCTACCTGACATGGGCCTTTGGGCAGGCGCTTATTTCGAACGTTGCTGTTGTGTTGTATCCGCAGAATAAAACATGAGCCTATTCAGGCCACAACACAAGCTTATCTTTCAGCCTGCTCCAAATTTGGCATATAACAAAGATATCTACTGGGAAAAATAACTTAATTTTGCATTGGGAGGAGTGGCATGAAGGGGAGGGTGGTATGAAGGGGAGGGTGGTATGAAGGGGAGAGTGGTATCAGGGTTTGGTGGTATGAAGGGGAGGGTGGTATGAAGGGGAGGGTGGTATGAAGGATAAGGTGGTATGAAGGGCGGGGTGGAATGAATGGTGGTTTGGTATGAAGGGCGGGGTGGAAAGAATGGTGGTTTGGTATGAAGGGCGGGGTGGAATGAATGGTGGTTTGGTATGAAGGGCGGGGTGGAATGAAGGGTGGTTTGGTATGAAGGGTGGGGTGGAATGAATGGTGGTTTGGTATGAAGGGCGGGGTGGAATGAAGGGTGGTTTGGTATGAAGGGTGGGGTGGAATGAAGGGTGGTTTGGTATGAAGGGCGGGGTGGAATGAAGGGTGGTTTGGTATGAAGGGCGGGGTGGAATGAAGGGTGGTTTGGTATGAAGGGGGTGGTGGAATGAATGGTGGTTTGGTATGAAGGGCGGGGTGGAATGAAGGGTGGTTTGGTATGAACGAAAATAAAATGATTCAAAGACGTTCTCACACAGTAGGGATAAGAAAGAGAATGATAAGGCAGCTGTTGTTAGCTGGTCAGTTTGGCAAGGTCGCTATGCACAGGATTATGGTGTGTGACCCATTTGTTTGGGTAGGGACCATGCTGGGATGTGTTCAGGCGTAATGTTTTTTTGAAGCTGGAAACTTTGTTCTGGGACCTTCCCACACCAAGATATGAGAAAGAAAAAGAAATGAGATAGTTGTTTCAAAGAAGAAAAAATTAATTGGAAGAACATTTCTTAACACATATCTTTCAGTGGTACATATATAATGTTGGACTGCCGAAAATATAGCTTCATTATCTGCAACAACATTGTCTGCACTGCTGTATAACAGTATGTTTACATCAACAGGTATGTTATGAACAATATTTCTAAGGCTGTTAAACATAATTACACATGAGTAATGTACATGCCATGAAAAGTAATATGCATTTTCATATGCATTTGAAGATGTACAGTTCAGGGGGTCTTTTATGCCAATTCTATACATAAATTATGATCTGCTAACACAGTTGAGTTCCACAATCCTACAGTCGATGAGTAAAATGATTTGCACGAATGTCTTTATCTTGCGAAAAGAACACTGATAGATAAGCAAACTTTAATCAGCGTTGTCAACAGAGGCCTTAAAAACACAATCTAAGTAGAACTTACAGTCTCCAACTGGGTCAGGAGCTCCAACACTTTGCCCAGGAAACTTGGCTCCAGTAAAGCCCCGTTTCAGAGCTGGCGTTTTGATAGATTTGCGCTTGGTCCCTTTATCCCGAGCTTCCTGGATCCTCTTCATGCGCTGTGTGTTAGCGGACAGCTGCTGAACACGCAGAAGGTGACTGCCCTGAATCACCTGAGTGTTGAGCCCAGGCCACACCATGGCTGTGCTTCCTGTAACAAATGTGTAACTCTCACAAACTATAAGAGGATAGGAAACAACAGCTGACCTCTTAGTTAACAGCCAGCTGCAAATCAACTTTTACATCCTTTGAATGTTTCTTTGTTGTTTTACACTACACTCAATATGCCAGCTACATGACGGCGGTCTGTAAATAATTGAGTCTGGGCCTGACAATCCAGTGATTGACATCATGCGCATCAAACTTCGCAATTGGGATACAATGACATGCATCCACCAAGTCAGCGAGCCTGACCACACTATCCCGTTAGTCACCTCTTATGTCAAGCATGGGTTGCTGAAGACGAATTCTAACAAGGATCTTCAAGAGGACGTTTGTTATTGAACTCTGCATTCAGCACTATTCTAGCAATATGACGGTGGCCTGTAAATAATTGAGTCTTGACCAGACAATCCAGTGACCGATATTGCATGCAGCGATCATTGCCATCGGGATACAATGACTCACAACATGCACAATCAACCAAGTAACCGAGGCTGAACACCCAATCCATTTGGTTGCCTCTTACAAAAGCATAGGTGGTTAGGGACCAGTTCTTCCATCCTTGGTAGGCATGGAGCCTTTTCTTCTTTCGAAATGTCAAGGGCAGAACAGTTTTTTTCTTTGAGATGAATGTATCAGTTTTCAACGAAAATACAGGAAGGTGACGAGACCCGAACATGTCATATATACCAAGAAAGCTGAGATACTGGGCATATTGACATGACATTGACCCTGCAATGATGATGTGTGCACCTTTTTAGTTTGAGCAACATTTAGAAGGCAGCACCTGTTTCTGACCCTGTATCAACTCACAAAAGTGGTTACACTTCGCTCCCACACCAACACATGAGGAGGAGCAGTGAAATGGGGTTAAACAGAGCATTCAAAAATTATTGCACATATATATATATATATATACACACCCACCCACCCAGCCCCACACACACACCCACAACAATCATATACATCGTTTTGATCACAAGCACTACCTAGTGTTGCACTTACCTTCTCCAATCACCTGGCCCCTGTTAAGGTTTATCCGCCGCCGACCACCTGTCCGCAGCTTGCCACGCCCTCGTTTCTTGCCAGCATTACTGACTCCTTGCACCCCCTGCCATAATTCATCCGCAGTCACTGAGAACAAACAGTACACCAGTACGAAATATGACAGACGTGAAAACAGCCAAGGAAACACAATGACAACCCGGTAATTACCATAGTAAGGCTTCCACTCATAACCCCCAAAAAATTTCAAAGTCAGAACCCTGGCTAGTATAAAAAATGATTAATGTAGGTTTTGGGTTAGGGTTCCTGTAACCCTCGAAACTTTTCAAAATCATTACCCCATGCAAGAAGTATTAAAAAGTATTTATGTACATTTCGGTTAGCATGGTTAGTGTTAGGGTTAGGTTACATTAACCGAGGCAAAATTTAAAGCAGGTGTTACTGGTTGAAATCTTACCATACCACATTATACCAGTTTCAACATTGATATATGAAACTTTGAAAGTAATCATGGTAATACTGCATGGTCTGTCATTTCATTGCATGTTGTGGTTGTCACAAGTATAGTCAGTATGCATAGACCCAGAGCTCCAGACAAGCTGTATTTAAGAAATCAACGACTTGTGATCGTTGTTTAAGGTTGATAGTAAAAAGTACACGCCTCTAAACATATTTACCCGTATTTGAATATTGATGACTCCTGAATAGAATCCGACCACGGCAATGTCGGACAAGTCCATTTTGTGAACAGGGTTTGGTCTTTCCTGCATATTCTTACAATTTTCACGTCAATTATCCGTACTTCTTCTCCCAAAAGCGATTATCATAGCTCTCTCAATTTTTGAAGCGGTCGTTAGGTCATTGCATTTATCTATGTTGCTTAACTACATCTACTCATTAGACACTTTCCACTAAAAAATAACATCAAATTGACGTAATTACGTTGCCAGTGCATGCTTGAATCACCAGAAATGACGTCATGATAGAATAATGTTTCATCGTGAAATAAACCATGCTTCGTTCTTCATTGTTCTTTGCGATTTATCACGCAGCTGTCTTACATATTTGCGTAACATACACAAAATAAATCTCCATAACCAGATTTATTTGGAATTGCTTGTTTAGAAACATTCTTGTGAGGTGAAATGAGGTTTAACGTTGCGTCCAAGATTATTGCACTCATATAGCAATTTGCATGCATGTGTGTGGTGGTTGTACTAGTCCGGACTAATGCCGATTTTAAAGTGCTAGCCCGTGCCACAGTTTAACATGATTATACCACTCATACACAGTATACTGATTCTGAGCTGATCACTCCTTGTTTAACATGTTTAAGCCCCTTAATGCCAAGCGCCAGATAACAAGTTCCATCTTTTAACATCTTTGGTATGACACGCCTAGGGATTAAACCACCAGACCACTGAGGCAGTCACAAACATTTTTGAAATTTAAAAAGAATCAAATGATAAAATAATAATAGCATAACAGCACTGAGCATAGTTATCCAATGAAGCCTTTTCAGCTTGATGCCTGTACGTCTTTGCAACTTCTTTTTTACTGATTGAATGCAAATGTCATTTAACTTTCATGAACTCTACTGCAGTGAATAATGCAAAAAAGTGCTAAGTCTGGCACATTATGACTTAAGACATGTATCACTGTTATGAGCTCTGGCGATGTGTGACACAATAGGGGCATTACATGGATATCTGCAAATTAGAAGTAATCTGAAACAGAGTTTTAAGCAGAATTATGTTGCTGGCTAAACAGATAACATAACTCACATCGGTTGAAGAATCCTGCATTTCTGTACAATATAAGCTGGGGACGACAGCAGCTGTGCTGACACAACATCGCAGCTGTCTCTGTGACAACAGGCAGTCTGGCACACCGCAACATGGCTGTCAAGTCAAAATGATAAAGAATAAACTAAAATATAATCAAGCTGAACAGTAGTAAGGAGACCAGATTTAAGGGACCGGTCATTCATTACAGGTAGGTGGTGGGGTTATGTGAAATTCAATGTTGATAGCTTTAGGTGGTTTGCTTCTGTCATCTTGGACATATCCTCCTCACAAAGAAGTGGACTCTGTTCAACAGATAGTGATGGTGTATTTGATTCAATAGAGGCTACAGGTAATCATCAACATGATTAAAGGATAAATTGACCTTGATGAATGAAAATAAACATGATCATAATCAACGGATAATCGAGGTGAGGTGCTGTGGATACTGGTGCTTCTGTCCTAGGCTAATCTGATTAGCCAGTGAAACTCAAAACTTGATCACATTGGACTAACTGGTGAGAGGTGAGATAACCCATACCATTATTCACAAACCCTAAGTGAGTGAGTGAGTTTGGTTTTACGCCGCTTTTAGCAATATTCCAGCAATATCACGGCGGGGGACACCTGAAATGGGCTTCACACATTGTACCCATGTTGGGAATCGAACCCGGGTCTTCGGCATGACGGGTGAACGCTTTAACTACTAGGCTACCCGTCCGCCCCTAAGAATGTAAAGGTGTGTTTGATTGACAAGGGTGGCCAGCCCTAAACCATTGTGAGTGAGTATGGTTTTACACCGCTTTTAGCAATATTCCAGCAATATCGCGGCAGGTATAGTGTAGGTAGTTAAATTGGAAAGGGGTAGGCTGCCCAGAGAGTACCTTACCCTAATATGGTTGTAATGGGGTGTTTTATCGGAAAATGGATCGGATCCAAGAGCTAAGGATACAGTTGGAGCACGGGCCCCTGATTGGCCCCGAAGCAGGATACTGATATTACTGAAACACTTCAGGGGTCTGTGAGTTGGGGGTACCCTACCCAAATCGAAACACAACTGAGGATCGACGAGGCACTCGAGATTAATAAAGCAAGAGACACGGTCGGAGACCAGGACAATTAACTGCGCACTAATTTTACCCCCAAAGTTGTCAAAATTAATTTTGCATTCTGCACCAAGGTCACATGTCGACTATCGAAAACAGGTGACTATCGTGTTTTAAGTGATACGCTGACTGTATTATTAAAGACTGGGCCATCAGGCGATCATGCATCCAGATATAACCTGGTACGGTTGGAAAATCGGTAACAACTAAGACAGTACCTCTTGTTTGAGAAGAACAAGCACTTGCAAGTCTCCATACCCCAAGACATGAAGTGCCGGCCATTCTGTCCCTCCACCAACATTCATATGAAACGGCTTTTATGATTGGATTACCAACGACCAGCTCCGGAGCTCCACACAGTGTCCGAAATGCATCGGATGTGCAAAGCTTGTAGCACGCGCTGAGATAGAGTTATGTTTTGGTAATTTTTCAGTTCACTTTCCTTGTGATGAATCATGTTTATTCTCGTAAATCACGGCAGTGATACAGAGATGTAATTGGATACAGGAATTAGATACAATAGGAGAAAACATGTCAGTGGAACATTTCCATACATGATCTTATATAACTTGCCAGTTTTAATAGAATTGGCTTATAAGTAATGGACATCAAATGAGAGAATTTTACGGCAGAAGGATACATACAGTAGTATTGAGGCAAAAACTTGTTTCTAATTTCTGAGAGTTTTTGGACATTCTAATAAAAAGTGCATTTCATCACATATCAAATTTTTACACAATGTACATTTTCTTTCCTCTCTCACAATATTATACCATCTTCCTGTTTCAATTGGTAATCTATGATTTGCTGTTCTAAAACGAGCAAGAGAGATGCGTAAGGTGATTGGTAGTTCTAGTAAATAAGGTTCTAGGGATGGTAACTCTTTAAACATGTTATGATAGTAACCTTTAGATGAATTTTCCTTTGATTCTCGCCATCTTTGCAGAAAATTATCAACGAGAACATGTTTCACATTTTGTTTCAACCATGCGGCACTAATAAAGGTTTGAGACAACCAAATGTAATTAAAGCCTATATTTTGAAGAATGCATTTTACTTCTTTTAATAGTGGGAAATGGTAATATGGATTTGCAATGGACATTTGAAACATAAGTTTATATACTATACTAGAAAAGCTAGTTTGTGATGATGTTAGCTTGCACCAATATGAAATCAATCTTATCTTGATGAAAATGCTGAGAGGATACCTCCCTAGTTCACCATATACCATGTAATCGGGTGTTGACTGTTTTAACTTGAGAATATATTTACAAAATTTAAGATGTACACGTTCAATGACAACAGCATTTTCAAAACCCCACACCTCAGATCCATATAACAATACTGGCTGAACAAGTTGATCAAATAATTTCAATTGACAGTCAATAGGAATGTCTAATATTCTAATTTTACAAAGTACAGCGTACATTGCTCCAGAGGCCTGATCTGTCAGTCTTTTTAGTGCCTTACAAAATCTACCAGTGTTTGTAAATAAAATACCAAGGTAAACATATTCTTTAGCCTTTATCCATTAGCGCGTCGTCATTCATGGATTTAGGTCAGAAAAATAGTTGGAGCGCCACATGGTGAGTGAGTTTGTTTTTACGCCGCTTTTAGCAATATTTCAGCTATATCACGACAGGGGACACCTGAAATGTCAGTGAGTGAGTATGGTTTTACGAGACTTTTAGCAATATTTCAGCTATATCACGACAGGGGACACCTGAAATGTCACCTAAATTAGTATCGGTGGTGGTATTGTTGTTGTTATTGTTATCATATGTATTCAATACTTAAACTGCGCAATAGGATATCGAGACCAACTTCTAATTAATTTAGTGCACGACAAACTGATTGATTATTCTCGAAAATCCATATAGGTTTGTGCGGTCCGGAGTTTATTTTGTGAGGCGTAATCCAATAATGAATGTCAACAAGATTATATCTTTCAGATCAATAAATGCATACATTTACTGAATAATTAAATGTAATTGAGATGACAAGTACTTGGAATCAGTCAGTTAATGAAAAAGAGAATATACAGTTCGGAATTCGATGTCTGTCTGATGAGGTCAGACAATTCGTATTTTCAACAACTTATTTCTGACTGTTTACTGTTTTTCTTTTGACAAATATAAATACCGTATTCGACGTAAAAAGCGCCCTGGGGGCTCTCAAAATTAGAAATAGGGGGCTCTTATTAGAATATAATTTTGGCGAGATTAAAAACGAGGTTGAAAGATTGTAAATTTTGTGGTTTATGCTGAGAGCCTGACATGATATAAAAGAAGAATGTGTGTGTATTATACACGATAGATATATTTTCGAGAATTGAACTGCCCATAATTAAGGGTGCATATAACAAACGAGTGCGTATTTTACACGAATAAATAAGTCTTGTTTACATTGATCAATCGGTAAGGGTGCTAACTGGGATTGTGCACTAGCCAATATATACTAGCCGCATAAAAGAAACTGTGCACGGAGAAAATTTAGATATAAGGGTACACCGTCCACATATGAAATATAGGTTTGAACA
Source organism: Haliotis rufescens (assembly GCF_023055435.1). NCBI lineage: Eukaryota > Metazoa > Mollusca > Gastropoda > Lepetellida > Haliotidae > Haliotis > Haliotis rufescens. The sequence goes on along the minus strand of NW_025964001.1, from coordinate 41,603,038 downwards.
CAGCAATTATTGGAGACATTCAAACGCTCATGCACGTGCCATGCGATATGACGTCATTGATAGGGGCCTATGGACGTGCAATGTGTTACTGCACGTGCATCCTGTGCAGCTGTACACAGCATGTCAACTCAAAATTCGCTGTCACTTTGGAAAGCATGATTTGTGGTCATTCAAAAATTCAAAACTTCTCAGGCGCAGACACAAGCATATCACAAGCAAATCATGCCAAGATTGACAGCTGCACAGCGTCATGAAGCCATTGGAATGATCCGAGCGGGAATGAGGCAACAACAGGTGGCAACACATTTCCAATGCCATCGTAACACGATATCGGCATTGGTGAGGCGTTATCAGAACACAAATGACGTTGCCGACCACCCACGTTCAGGACGACCCCGAGTAACGACGCCAAGACAGAACAGATGGATTCGAGTTACACATCTCCGACACAGGTTCCAAACGGCAGTAACGACGTGCTAGACAATTCCTGGACTGCGCCGTATCCATCCCAACACTGTCAGGAATCGTTTACGTCAGTACGGGATTCGACCACGACGCCCTGCCATACGTCCCATCCTGACACACCGTCATCGCGTCAACCGTCTAAGATGGTGTCGAAATCATGTTCGCCAACCTCGAATATGGTGGAGAAATGATGTCTTTACAGATGAATCGAGGTTCAACATTTCCCACAGTGACGGGCGCCAACGTGTCTACCGGCGTTTGGGAGAACTTATGCACTATGCACGCAACTGTATTTTGGAGAGGAATCGTTTTGGAGGTGGCTCTGGGATGATTTGGGGTGGGATAACAGCACGGCACCGAACCCCTTCGGTGGTTGTTCAGGGCAATCTCACCAGTGTTGGCTACAGAGATCAGATTCTGAGGCCTGTGGTCATTCCTTTCCTGCAACGTCATGGCCCGAGATTGACATTTCAACAGGACAACGCTCGTCCTCACACGGCTAGGGTCGCAATGGATTTCCTTCACCATAACAATGTCATGTTACTGCCATGGCCTGCAAATTCTCCAGATCTCTCCCCAATAGAGCATGTGTGGGATGAAATGGAGCGCCGTCTGCGTCGTCTTCCACATCCTCCAGATAACGTCCGTGACTTGGCACAGGATTTGAGGAGGATATGGCAGGCCATTCCCCAGGCCTTCCATGCCCATTTGGTGGACTCCATGCGTCGCCGATGCACTGCTGTGATTCACGCACAGGGTGGTCATACCCGTTATTGACTTTGTGAATTTGTCGTTTGACCCCCTACTCCACTTTGATCTTCTGACGTCATCGTAACAGAGTAAAAGTTCAAACACGCACAGAGTACATCCTCATGGTATTTGTTTTTAAATTACAACTATTTATTTCGAAGGCATTGACATTATTGATACTTGGGATAATTATATTGAACAAATGCGACCATTTCGAAGAACTGCGAAATGTCCTGCTATATTTCTTTTATTTGTGGGAGTTTTATGTCTCCATCTTTATTTTCACATACAATTAAACTTGTTTTTATTTCATCTGGCTTATTCACCCAAATGAACTTCAAGGATCATTTATGAAACTGATCTATAAAACAGTGATTGGGTTTGGGTAGAATCAAAGATTTTAATACTGTATTTCTTCCCAGGGGTGTTAGATTTCTGATTGACCATATTGTCATTAATCTTCCAGACTCTTTAAACTTAGTTTTTATAGTTGGTATCAATCACATCTTGAAGGTCTGTGTGGAATTGCACACCTAGCAGTTTAAATGGTTCTTGACTCCTATCTTTTGGTTTGGTTTTGTTTGTTGTTTAACGCCACACTCAGCAATATTCCAGCTATATGACGGCGGTCTGTAAATAATCGAGTCTGGACCAGACAATCCAGTGATTAATATCATGAGCATCGATCCACGCAATTGGGATCGATGACATGCATCAACCAAGTCAGCGAGCCTGACCACCCAATCCCGTTAGTCGCCTTTTACGACAAGCATAGTCGCCTTTTACGGCAAGCATGGGTTGCTGAAGTTCTATTCTTACCCGGAATGACTCCTATCTAGCTTCCATTGTTGACAGTTTAATTTTGTATCTTTTTTATCCTATCCTTATTATTATTCCAGAATGAAGTGTTGGAATGTATTCACCTAACAACATATCTAAGTTTATTGCACTAGTTTCGTGCTTAGTATACAGCATTTATAGTATCTTTCTTCTAGCAAGTCATCCTGTTTATCAATTACCCTTCCCCAAAAATCTTCTATACGGCTTATCGATTTGTTAAGGTATGTTCTGGACTCTAGTCCTAGAAAGTATTTCTCTCCCATTTAGTCCATCTGGCTTTGGAACGTACTAGTAAACTTTGAGCTTTTTTATAAACTTACTCCAGTTCTACATTTAAAATATCAATTTCCATTAAAATTTCTTTTTTTGTTTCTTCTCGGCCTGCTTCATCTAACTTGATGGTTAATTTATTGAGGGTATTTTGTATATCCTTGCCTTTGTTTCACGTTCTTTCTGTATGTGTGATAAGTATAGCACTTTTTAAGAGATTTACATATTCAAAATCTTTCAAAAGGCCACTGTTAAATTTCCAAAAGCCTTTACCACGCTGTAAGTCAGATAGGTTAAAAGTATTGATATTGGAGAATGATCCGATTTAATGCTGGATTCAGTTTCTGCTCTAACAATAGACGGGATCATGTGTGATACAAGGAAATAATCAAGACGTGTTTGTTTAAGAGTGTTTGGTTGTCGTCAAGTGTATCGTTTCTTTCTCGCCAAGGGTCAATGAGGTCAAGATTCTCTTTCATCTTTAGGATTCGTTCTCTTGATTTAGGATTGTTAACACTTTTTGTAATTATATGTATCAAAAGTATAGTTTGAATGAAAAGTTGATATAAAGATTTCAAATCCTTTTTTTCGTCCAGTGCGACGTTTCGGTACAAATGCGTATACCTTTATCAAGCAAGCCATAACCGCACATACACTTAGAATGTTATAACACGTACAAAACATGGTTAGAAATGTGTTTAAATCCTGAACTCATTTGGTGTGTGGAAACACATGAAAGTGGCTATCGTCTCACAGCCTTAACACCACAAAACACAACATGATAATAACTGATAATCTATATATGTTTGGAATTTATGTGGAGGACACGGTTCTTTCCCACGTTCAGCTGTTGAACATAATCCTAAACATGTTTAGACCCTTAACGCGTCAAAATTATGGAACAAGGAACCCTCCTAGGTTTGTGTTTAGGATATAAACACATTGTTTCAGTGTTCACAAGGCGAGTAGGCCAGAAATTTAAAAGCCTTTTCAATCATTCTACATGGACACTGTCTACACCAGCAAAAACACCTACAAGACAATCTTCCTGGTCGCACGACTGGTATCGCACCTTTCTGTTAACCCGCCAGCCTGCCATCAGCTTAATGCATGCAGTATACCACATAGGAACAAACTACGCAGCGCACACAATCAGCTTCACCACCCCGCCCCACCCCCTCCCAACCCCCAACCCCTCAGGTCGAGAATACCCCATGTGAAACTATCTGACAGATCAAACGACGTAAAGACACGCACTATGTGTACGTTATAAAGGGTTGCATTAAGCAGACTATAGTTCACAGTATTCCACTCCTGGCATGTTTGGCGTCACTGTTGGATTTTGCCATTTGACAGGTACAACGATTTCTCTTGACTTTTAAATGTTTGCATTATTAACATTTACTATCACTATTTGAACGAGCAGTCAAACAAAGGGCTTGGTACAGCTCGAACAAGGTCAGTCCACTGTTAAAGGACGAGTCTCTCGTGGCAGCTTAGTGAGTGAGTGAGTATGGTTTTACGCCGCTTTTAGCAATATTCCAGCAATATCACGGCGGGGGACACCAGAAATTGGCTTCACACATTGTACCCATGTCGGGAATCGAACCCGGGTCTTCGGCGTGATGAGCGAACGCTTTAACCACTAGGCTACCCGACGCCCCCGTGGCAGCTTAGGATAACAGACCTGAAGTAGTATAGGTAATGATGGTTCTGCCGCAACCCCACTGGAGCTGGATTTATATACCTATACCACCACTACAGGTGTCATTTTTTATGCCAAAATGATTATGCTATTCAACGATAGTCATGAGTCATATTAAAAGAAACATCAATATTAATTAATAATGAATAAAATTTACTATAGCCCACGAGGATATTGGAAAGGTATAGGAGCAATAAATAAATTAGCCACCGCGGCTAATGTATCTAAAGATGTGGCCAAGGATTGGTTAAAGAAACAAGCGATGTGGCAAATATATTTACCGGCACCGCGTTATATACCGAGGAAGAAGTTTGATATTTTTACAACGAATGAAGTTCATCAGGCTGACCTCTTGTTTCTTCCCCACGATAAGGTAAAACGCAAAATGTATAAATACGCTTTAACCGTAGTGGATGTGGCTAGTCGATACAAAGAGGCTGAGCCATTAACCTCGAAAGATTCAACAGAAGTAGCTAATGCACTGAGCGTCATATATAAACGGGGACCACTAAAATGGCCTTAGCTATTTCAAGTAGGTCCCGGTCGCGAGTTTATGGGATCAATAACTAAACTGTTAACAAAGCACGATGTAGAAATCAGGCGTGGTGAAAGAGAGGCCCACCGTAGTCAAGCTATTGTCGAAAGATTTAACCGGACATTAACAGAACGTTTGTATGGCTATCACTATGGGATCGAAATGAAATCCAAGCCATTGAGATCAACCGAATGGGTTACACGTTTATCAGCTGTTGTATCAGCGCTGAATAATGAAGTAACGAGATTAATAGGGAAGAAACCATCCGATGCGATTAAAATTAAATCCGTGACCGTGGCTGAATCTTCAGCACCGAGGAGAGGCAAAGAACAAAAACTTCCGGATAGAGTAAGGGTAAGATATTTATACCAGCCCTCGAAGGAGGCCTACGTCGCGCAACCGATCCGATTTGGTCTCTTAAGACATATAACATTAGTCGATTGGTTATGAAAGAAGGAGAGCCTATTCTTTATTATCTTAAAGATGGACCGGGCAGGGCATTTGTACGAGAAGAGTTGTTCATAGTTCCCAACGGTACGGTATTACTGCCCTAAGTAACCATAAGCATAGGTAGTTACACCATCATTATCAATCCATCTCTTTGTATCTAACGGGGATAATGATGTCTTGTTCATTCTTAATCCATATACCCTATGATTGTTACTTCTTAAAGAGTTCATTTCGTGTTTGAACGTTCTACCGTTGAATAATGATTCTTTATACTGTTCGTGTTTGATATGCTTTTTTACCACATACTTTTTAACACCCTTGGCTTTTCTTATCTCTCTATTATCGGACTTCCTTATAGAATACATCTTAGGTCTTAATCCGACATACTCCACTAAAGGGGTCCCAGCACATTCATCCTTCATCTTACCTAACACCTTTTTATTTACTGCGCTGTGCAGTGGATTATCTGTTGAGTAATCGGTCGTGTCGTACATATCTATTTTTTCTGCCATATCTTTATACACATCCTCGGTTTGTATTTCCATCAACAAAGAATCTGTGTCAGTATATAACACCTCGAATCTATCGCCGTATTGCTTCTTAAGTTCATTGTAATAAAAGTCATACATTAAGTGTTTTGACAAGTCAAGAATACTCATACCGACGTACACCGGTCTGTTGAATTTTATATTAGTTTTCTGCATATGCAACGTGGCTAAGTCGTTATCGAATATCTTGCTTCTGTTAAAAGCCGGACTGGCTAAAAGTTTCTTGAGTCTTTCTTCCTCAGGAAATCTGACTAATTTAACATCAACAGGCTTCCTTAGATTCTCCATAGTTTTACCAAATACTGAGTTATTCATGAGCTTATATAGGTTCTTTTCTAAATCGCTGGTAGCTATCTTTCTTAAATCTGTGTTCAACCTTATATAGTGCTCCATCCAAGGACTTTGATCAAACTTTAGAACTCTGTGTATTTTCTTAAGTTTCATACCGAACGATAGATATAACTGGATATTTCTGTAGTGAACTATATATTTTGTCTTATCCATCAAATTTGGTACGAGTTTTTCTACGTTAGCTAACCTAGTATTACCCATCAAGGAGTGTTGATATTCTGACATCCAATCTTTATTAACCATTAATCTTTCGGGAGCTAGTGGATAACTGTTATGGTCTTTATGTAAGGAATTTGGATATTCCAAGTCAACTTCTAGTATGTACCCTTTATTCACATTGATATCATTCAAAGGTTGACTCATAGCCCATCCGTACAAATTGTTAGCGTCGAGATATAATATGTGCGTGTCGGGTTTACTGGGATCATATCCTTCCACTAAATTATTATTAGCCTTAGAATACCTTTTCGCTACCATCGATATACCCCCTCTTAATCCTTTCTCAATAAACAAGTGCATATCGTAATCTGTGAGTAGTTTTAGTTCTACGCCGGTCTTCTTCAACAATGCATCCCACGATAGTCCGGGACTGGAATAGTACCATGCCGGGTCCAAGCCGTATTGTTTTAAACATGTCTTTCTAAATATCTCGAATATATCGGCGAGTAACAGTACATCGTTTTTTAAGTACAGATTGTGATAATCGCCTAAATTCTTACAACATAATTTGTCCCACACCGTCAGAGCGTGTTCATAATCGGCATCTGTTATTTTAGATTCTGTTAAGTTACTATAGAATGATTCAAGGGGTGGTAATTTAGTTTCATCGAATCTAGACCAATCATCCATATATTCGTAAGGATATACACCTTTATCAGCAACAAATGACAAGTTATCTTATCGGTATATTGATTTGTTATCGCAAAGTCATCGGGATTGTTCGCATTAGCTAAATTGTCCAGGGAAGATAACAGAAACTGTACGGAGTCTATGAATCTAAGCCCATTACTTTGCTTTATTCTAGCTTTCCCATCCTTGTCCCTATAATGTATAGTTTTAGTCAACGAGAACGATATGTACTTTTCCATGCACGTTAAACCGCCGTCGGTCTTTGAGATAGCTTGCATGATGAGATGTGAATCGTATCCCCTAAGGTTATGAAACACAACGGGGATGGGTATTGTTTGAGAATTCATTTTTAGTTTCAAGTTACACTCGTTATGCGTGGCCCCCCCGATAATTACCCGTGACGTGGCAATGATCTCTTACGGAATCCCGATTCAGGGGTTTATTACAAACATGACAACTCGTTGATTTCTTATGGGCCCTCCAATCATCCCTCGTCATACACATGGGTTTCTTACGCGATAAATTTTCCCTTATTATTCTCTCTTCGTTTTGTAGATATTCTAGCAACTTTCCCGCTGCATCGGGACCTCTGTAAATCATGGGCAGGTTTGTTTTCCCATCATACCTTACAACTATATATCCAAACCCACAAGGAAAATGTTCTTGAGTTTTGTACGTATTATTATCTTGATTATTTTCTATGGGTTTGATAAGCGCTTCGAAGTCGGCGTAAATTAAGTACGGTACTGGCATTTGATTACAATAATGTTCAAATTTTAATATATTTTTTCCCTCTTTAGGCATATCGATCCTGATAGCGGTCTGCCCAACACCTCTACAGTCTTCTTTATGCGCTTCTACCCATGTAGGCATCTTTCGCAGAAATATTTCTTTCTAGCATGTTTTGTTTGATTGTATAATAGCCTGTTTAAACTCTTTATCCATGTATAATGATATTTTCCATCTTTTTCGATCATGAATTGATTCTGGGAATATGTTCCGGAGTGGAGCTTATCCTGTGTACAACAATTCCTTTAGAATGTCCGAAAACATTTATAGCTAAATTATTTTGCTTTTTCCACCTTATCAATTTGTGATATTGGTGTAGGTTCGTCTATACCATTGAAGTTGAGTCCATCGTTTTGGGGATATCTAGAAGGTCTATTTGCAATTTTAGAATCTACAGGGAACAATGCAGATCTTATATTATCATCATTCTTAAACAGTCATCGGATTTATTTTTTACGTTAATTATGGCTTTTTTCTTCTTATAATATGGGGGTAAATCTATATAAGATCCACCTTTGAAGGGCATATAATTTGCTATATCTAAATATTAACTATCGATTTTATCCACACCCCAACTGGAACCTCTATTAGTCCAGCGTTCTAAAGTTTCCTGTATCCTCTGAATTGATGTATCTAATGATGCGTTTATAGTATTGGATTCGGTTATAACTTCTTGATTGCTTCGGAAATATGGTTCGGTATATTCGGTGCTATCGTCTGCGCTACTTTTACTCAATGACATTTTTATCGTCAGCTGGTATTTTATACTATGTCAATCATCTAACTCCTCGTTAATTTTACTCGATATGATGGGCTTAACATCATTAACATCCATGTTGGAATTAATATCAATCTTCCAACCTCTTAGATATTTACCAACGCCGGCGGATGTGGGTACAAATATTAATTCTTGTTGTTGTTGTTTATCATCAACATCATTATTATCTAGTAAAGCGATCAATTCAGCTCTTCTCATTCGAGAATAACCTCTAAGCCCACTGTTTTTTGCTTGAGCTTTGAGTTCTCTAACAGTCTGGGGTTTGTTGTATTCCAAACCGAGTAAATCGATCAATTCAGCTTTTCTCATTCGAGAATATCCACGTAGACCACGTTGTTTTGCTAAAGCCTTCAGCTCTCTCACAAAAACCATTGTGGTTTAATGGTATATGCAAAATTATTCATTTGTCTAATTGGTTATTTTTCATATATCTAAATACGTATTCTCCCCACCTCTCTCATTGATGTAATCTCTCTTCCTAGCGTAAATAATCTGGTTCCTATGAGCCCCGTGTTTCTTACATAAACAATAACAACCTTTGACCCCTATCCAACATACAGAACACGTATAGTTAATGTTTCCCCGCCTGATGTAATAAGAGTGTATACCACAGTAAATACCAACAGAGCGTCGGTTACATTGAATTTTTTTTCCCATGAGTGTAAATCTGCACAGATTCATGGTTATACATCTATCATATCATTTGTCTAAATGCAAAGCAAATCACATCTCCACTGGTGAGACATGGCTATTTATAGTTTAGCAGTCATGGTTATTTATTGATTAGCTGTCACTCTGACTAGGTCATGGTTTATGCGTAGTTATTGTATAGCTGAAAATTGCAACAACTGATAACCCGATTATCACAAATGCTACCTCGCGGTTCTTTTGTTCCTCTGACGGTGTATAAAACTGACTCATTATTGGTCTCAGTATTGGGTCAAGTTTTTTCCCATAAATGAGGAAGTATTCGTGCATGGCAGATTCGACATCCTTAAACGTTTGAATTGAATGTCCTTCCTTACGCAGTTCTTCATGAATAAAATCTAATCTCTCCATTCCCTGCCGCGCCCATTGTGACTGAGCTTTTTCGAGTTGTTCTAAAGCTTTATTATGTCTTTTACGCTCCTCTTCAACTTCTTTAGCGTTTGATTCCCTCATACTAGAAAATAAAAAATTACTCCCCGCTAGAGCATTACAAATAGCTCCACCGACCATCATCGCAATTGTTGCCATGTTCAAGAATATAAAATATTCAAATGTTTAATTACTTCATTATGTCTTCCGGGATAAGCCCTTGTTTGATGAGCATATCTTTCGTTGCCATTGCTAATCCAATATCCAGAATCATCATACCGATATCATAACCATTAAAATCTAGCTTGGGAGGTGTGACTTTAGTAATCATTTTAGCCATACGGGCATAGCCAATGGCCAAGCCGGTGACCACGGCTGAATGATACGTTGCGTTTACCAACATTTTACCGTCTGTAACTGGAGTAGCCATATGGGAGCTAACCTCTAATTGAACTTGTTGTGACATCGGGGTTGATGTTTTCTCTTCTCCGGTCTTAAAAAACAACCATACAGCCGCTATAGAAACAACTCCTACTAGTGCCCAAGTTTTAATCGGATCAATATTGGAATTATTCATTAGTTTCGCTTTGCGAGTGAGTCCTCCCATCCTGCCTGCAGAGATTTTTGGGGGGTTTTTCCTCGTAACTCTGGGTTTTAGTATTTTCTCATTCACAATCGCTGGTGGTGGTTCCTCTTTCACTCGTTGTGCAGTCGGGGTTATTATTTCCTCGTTCACAATCTGTGGTGTCTGTTGAGTCTCAATTATTATTAAGTGGGCACGTATGTTTAAATTGACAATACCTAGCCGTTATTAAAGCTGTGGTGAGTGGAGCTAAGAACATTCCGTATCTATGATAAAACTCACATCTTACTGAGCTTATAGCGTGTTCGATGAATGGGTCTTTCTCGAGAGATTCGCATAAATACATGCGACTTTCTGCTGGGATAGAGAGAAACGTACTAGCTACGCCTGTGTATAGTTGTTATATAGCCGAACCTATCGTTTTAGTCATGGTAGCTCCCAGTCTATTGTCATGGCGACTGATTTACGACACCCATTGTCTGAAGAACATTTAATTGCAAAGGCTCATTACCCTGGAGCCATGACATCTATATGCCTTGAAACATTTAATTGCTGTTATTTATAAGATGCTAATCCTATTTGTTAAACCCCATTTTTGTGTACATCGACCGTCTGCCACCCTGAACAGGATGTGCAAGTATGTCACTGATGATTTACTGTTTACATTTATATTTATTACTTACTGAATGTCAGGTGACCTTGACTATATTAGCCTTGGTCCAGAGAGATAGAGAAGGGGTTTGACTCTCTTACTAAGGAGACCTCTCTCCCACAGCCCAGAGTGTGTACGATTTCAAACCACATTATGTCATATTAACCGCTAATGTTCAATTTATCGTATTTTTGCTATAATTTTGTTTAGCAGTTGCTACATTTGCTATAATTTTGCTACATTTTGTTAAGCAATTGCGTAAGCAGCTGGTTGATCAGTTTTTAATACGAGTTTACAGTGCTTCAGTTTACCGCTAACAGTTTTCTGACTTTATCTCGTTCGAGCTTGGTATAAATAACATCATTTTCGCGTAAACATTCCTCAATGAATCTCGATCTTTGCAATGAAACAGTGCTACTCATTTGGTCTGCTCTCTGAGATCTTTCAGGACAGAGTTGTATTTTTGAGTAAGTACCCAAACGCTAGCTGAGCATGCCGACCGGAGAATGCTAAATACGAAAGCACATCTTTCTTTTTGGTTAGTTCTTTACTCACGCTGCAGTCGTCTATTACGAAAAGGGTTGATTCTCCTTTGTACTTTTCGTGACATACTCGTAAACAGTCTTGTAAACGATCGCCCGGATCGACTCTGTGTACCCCGTCGTCATTCATTACCCAATCTCTCGATAGGTCTGTTTTATTAACGCTTATAGTCGGGCACAGAATAATAATATGATCGAAAACGTCCAGATAATGACTTTGTAAAATATCTAGAATAAAAGCTGTTTTTCCACAACCCGTTTGCCTGCATATGATAGCGCAGTGTGGTTCTTTAGGTAATAGATTATTAATAGATTGCTTGCACGAATCGTCCATGGACGCATGTCGCATGTCGAGCCATAGCGCGTACTTCGTGGTGAGGTATTCACCCATTGATACACCCCCGAGAGACAGATCTTTCATGACCGCGTTAACTTCTGGGCTTCGTTTTATAGAAGGGAGTTTTTTAATCTGATCCCACTGGTGATCCGCTAGCATTCCTTGACTATATAGTTGATCAGGAACGCCCTCGATAGTCAATTCTACTTTTGTAATCTTGGGATTGTAGAAATTCTCGGTATTTCCTTTAAATGCATCGGAGGGGTCCTCGAACAACATTAAAATACCCTTCAACGACCTTGTGGGGACGTTTAGATTGATATTCCACATTTTATCTTTTTTGTCCCTCGTGATCTTTCGATGTCGCAGCAGCAATCGTACAAAATGGCTAAACTTCCGGTATACTGGTTACGAATTTGTCTGGCTAATTCGGGATCTGTTATCATATCGTTCTCCAGCGAGATATTGTCAATGGAATAGCTAGCATCCGGTTTTGATAACTCTGTCGTAGTCTTTAAAAGTGAGTTCGTATTCTAACCTATCGCCTAGGGATGCTTGATAAAAGGGCATGTGGGAATCTAGTAATTCAAAGTCTAGGGGAATATAGAATTGGTTACCTAATGCGTCGGCAACGGCCTGATCTTTTACGACGGTACCATCACCACTAGAAGCATCTACACGCAGTCTCAAAGTGTTCCGATTACAAATACCTTTTTTTTTACTAATTTTTCCCAATCTTTATCCGTTCTCCAGATATCCATGTAACAATTGTATATATTGCTATCGTCCATACTCAAAACCTCATTACCGCTTATTTTAATGACGATTTTCTTAACGATAGCACGACCTTTGTTCTGAACGGGCTCCCTGTTAACCGGCAGAAGTCAAAATAATCGTAAATGCTAGTCGGACAGTTCCCGGAACTAAACACATCGTGTGCGCCGAGATTAGGAAAGCGAACCAGAAGCGTTTGATTCTGATCGATGGTACTGGGGTTATTAGTTATAGTTACAGACTGGCGAATTGCTTTGACCCCTAGTGGATCTCGAAGTCTACGTTGTGGGTTTAACTTGCGTCCGTATTGCGAAGACATTGTTATATTGAAATTATATAACCATATGTTTAATATAAAAATGGATGATTTTAATCTAGATAACATAACTGATACTAGTACAATCGAAGAGGGTACTGATGAAACCAGCTTTGTTGGCATGTATCTTAACGATGAACTTTTAAAACTAACCGTCAATGATTAATACGATACCTTTAAAGATGATAGTCCTATTGTTCGTGACTATTCAAAGTTTACGATAGATGATAAAGGAGTATTGCGACTGCGTGGCGCTCCGGATATTGATCTTATGAATTGTCGTACTCGTAAGCCCCTAGCTTTGTCTACAATAGCTGGATGTCGTGGTGGTATCAGCACTGTTCGTGATGAATTAGGTTTTGTGGACTACTCACGAGGAGAAAAACTTTCCGCGAAGACTACTAAGGTTCTTCGTACTGTGCGTGATGAACTAGGTACCATAGATAATTTGGAAGCTTCCTCGAAGGTGGCCTCGGACGAACTCGGAGAAATCTTGGATACCTAACACGATAATTCCACGGTCAGTGTATCACCATATTCAGAGTTCAGTATTAGGGAATTACGAGGTCTTGACAAGGCAATGCAAACAATGCGGGGAGAACTCATCAATAATATAGCCAAGATATTAGAAATCGACAAGCATATAGCTTATGAGAAAACAAAACTTGAACAGGCGGGTGATGAATTCAGTAATCGCCGCGTTGCAGAAAGATTACCTAACTTAGAAGACGAAAGATCGGCCGCCTCAAAGCGGCTTCCAGTAATAGAAAAGCACTTCGTTCATAAATCAGTCGAATTCGAGAAACTATCGATCAAGTCCTCAACGATGACACTACACTAGCCGATAAAATTAAAACATTGTTCAGAGAACAGGGAATAACATTGCCAGTATTTTAACCGCGTTGGGATTTATTATATCGACTTTGACTCTCGCGTTAACCGGTGGCAGTACAGGTGGTAGTGGCGGATCACCCCCTACTGATAGGGATGGTATAAAAGAGTGGATAAAAAAGCATTTAAAAGCATTATGTTCAGCACTGGGAAAGCTCGCTGGGAAAGCCGCGGCTGCACTTCCCGGTATAATAGGGTGTATTGTTTCCTGGTTCTTGAATTTATTAGCAAAGACCACCACTTGGCTTAGTCAAAACTTGTGGGCACTGATCGTAGCAATTGCAGGGCTGTTGTACGTATCTGCTAAGAACTATTTATTCAAATCAGTTCGCTAACCAAATCATGAGTAAACCAGGCGCGACTCCACCTAATACAAGCGCTGTTTTTTCATCGATATGTTGTTGATTTTTAGCCGCAGTATGCGGTGGCACTTGTGGTTGTGCGTTAGTAGATAGTTGAGCAGATATCTGTGGCTTGACTATTCCCGTTTCGCCTGTGTTTGTTTGCGTTATTAAATCGACATTAATATCTGAATTTATACCTGGTTTCTGTTGATCGGTATCAATAACAATTTTATTATTATAACCTATCACTTGACCGATCTTAAGTTCCATATTACTCGGAGACATGTATAGTCCCGGTGCATAAACGTAGTCCACTTTGGATTGAGTGTACTGTAATACATCTTGATAACGTTTTATAGACGATGGTATGTCAACTGGTGAATTAATGGCGTTCTCCACGTTTGCGACAAACTGTTTTTGCACATCGAGCGCCGTCCAAGAACCGATAATGGACGTTCGTGTTTGCGATTGTGCACTGAGAATTGCCCATACATAAGTTCTTATTGATTCATTTACTCTTACAACTCCTGGGTTAGTAAAATTATTTTCCGTTTTATCATTAAGAAATTCATTCCAAGCGTTTCCAGGTGGTTGCTCAACCTTTTGGATGGTGAAAGCAACACCACCCTTAAAGTTCATACAATCGTCTCTCCACTCATTACTCGAGAGAGCAAAGCTCGGAAGAAGCCGACCTCTTTTCAGTAAATCATCGCCGACTTCTTTAACAGAGTGTGCACCAGCGTATGGAATACCTAGACCATGGTTAACTCCACTCAGACGCCAATCTTTACTGGTAGAAATATTAAATTCCTGACAAATACGTTCGAATGCCCACCTATTGTACGGATTATTTGATGCATTCCATGCTCGATCCTGCGGTAATGGAGCACTAATTTCTTTAAGTATATGTCTAATCTGATAGTACACGTGAAATGACAAAACAGACTTATTTAGTTCAAATCCTGGGGAATAAAGAGATACGCCACATCCCGTTGTGGCACACCATATGGCAAAGTTTAACTGATTCTGCCAAAATTGCATCGGATTGTGAAACCAATCGTGCACCATTTTATCGCTAGTTGCCGTGACCCTGTACTTTTCAAAGATATCAGGGAATTTAACGATAAAACCATAACCAGAGGCAGTTACTATAATCGATTGATTAGTAATGTATCTCGATTCCATATTTAAGTTATGATATAGTATCATTGTATATTTAATATGTATGTTACACTCCCGTGAATAACAAATGATCAGTCTATTCAACTGCTTCATACTATCGATAACTCGGATGGTCAACTCGAAGTCGCCATCTGTGACGTAACGTATTACCCGCGGTGGACCAATATAAGTGCTGCAAGATATAATAATGAGACAGTAATAAATAGTAAACAATATGCTCACTCAATGATGAATTTTTTAAGCCTAATGGATTTAGTCTCACACAAAATGAGTCGAATGGGATGCTGATTTTAAACGCTGGAGAAGAGGATGTAAAGCTTTACGAGACCTTAGCAATTACACTTGGATATGCAGATGGAGATATAACAGTACTCAAGACATCAGCACAGGGGGTTAAATTACCCGATTTAGTTCCCTATAAAGAGTTGTGCATCCATCAGATCAGTACGACGGATAATATTCAACTTGAAAGTCCTTCAACTCTACTCAGATCTATTACAGTCAAAGATGAAAAATATAATACCGGTAGAACGGAATCTTTCTCATCATTACAATATAAAAAATTAAAGCGTGGTTTTATTTCAGACCTCAAAATTTCTGTATTAGATGTAAAACACAAACCTGTACATATAGGATACTTAAGTGTAACACTCCATATTATAAATAATAATTGATTCCATATTTAAGTTATGATATAGTATCGTTGTATATTTAATATGTATGTTACACTCCCGGGAATAACAAATGGTCAGTCTATTCAACTGCTTCATACTATCGATAACTCGAAGTCGCTCTATGCGATGTAACGTATTACCCGCGGTGGACCAATGTAAATACTGTGAAAAGAAATAATGAGATGTATATATTAGGTGGAAAAAAACACATTATTATACCTGATGGGTATTACAGTATATGCTCACTCAATGATGAAATTTTTAAGTCTAATGGAATTAGTCTCACACAAAATGACATGCAAACACGAAAACGTCGTTTTTTTCCGTATATGGTCATTGGACGGAAAAACGACTAAAAATTCATTAAAATTGAATAATGGGTTGTGTTTCATTTGGTTATAATAATAACTTTTTTTTTAATGTGAAGTTTACAAGATATACGGCTAGGACGAGAGGTCGGTCACATGACGTTCTTCACGTGACTGTATTCTTGAAATGGCGTAAACACTGACTACTTCCACATTCCTGGGGAAACCCCTTGGAATTCCCTGGTACGAATTCATACAGAAGCGTGGTTGCATGCCCGATTAAGGATACCCTCGCTACAACCCATCCCAGAGAAAAAAACAAACGAAAAAAACATCCAAACTATTGTAGTGACAATCTACAGCAATCTATGAATTTACCTTAGTATCTATTTGACACATCTTTACAATCACCTTTCAACGATCCGCCAATTGATCAGTGATGACAAAGGCTTGAAATAGCCACAGGTTAATTAACAACTTCGGAAATATCTCCCGTCACGTTTATCGTGTCGGCCATTTGACGTATTGTACTTGATGTAAATGTATTACGACGCTCTGTCATTGTAATTGACTTACTGAGGTAATTCTCATCTAATGAGGATATTGTTTGGAATATATTTTTTGTAAACATACTAAAACATGGGGGGGACTATCTTATTCCGGGATGGCCTATTAAAGTTAGCAGTAAGTCAAGGCACCATGCGTGTATATGATCTGTTATTATATGTGTTTAAATTACGGTTTGGGGCGTTAATAAAATACACTGACGCACTATTCAAATCAATTGGATAATTGAATATGCTTTCTTTTACATATTACATAACAGCACTGCACGACATTTGAACAGTTGCAGTAACACACTATGGTAATCGCATTAAACACCATTTTCAACTGTACAGTATTTCAGTATTTCAGTTATATCACGGTGTACAGACTGATGTGGGATTAAAAATCCGAATTGGTTCAGGTCCTCACTTTTACCGAGCATGTAAATTATATTGTCCGTCAATAACATGGACGAGTATAAACAATATGTTCATTCACGTAATACATGTCATACATTTTGACAAAATGTATTGACTCGGAGCATTATTGTTAATCACAGCGTATAGACTCGGCATGCAGTTGAACTCATCACCCATCCCATTATTGATAATGCTTCTTGAAGATCTATGAAATCAGAAGCTGCAACACTTTATCTTTTAATTGGCATTTCAGACTTCTATTTCATAACTCAGTTTTTATTTGCACGGATCACGGAAGAGACATTGTCGCGTTGTCGCATTGTCGCATTGTCGCATTGACGCCCTTACAAAACAAGCAAAACGTGTCCAAATTAACAAAAGCGCGACAATTGGCCATTTGTCGCGTGTTTGCATTGTCGCTCTTTGAATAATCCTTTTCTATATTTTACAAAAGGGCGACGATGCCGTAACGCGACATTTTCAAGGTCAAAATATGTCTCGTTGTCGCAATGTCGCCCCATCACAAATGTGTATAAAAGGCGTAAAGTTTAGTTAATGTTACAGTTAGGAAGCGGTAACCAAGTTACATCTGTCGTAGAAGTTCAACCTGATACATGTAAGTCTTGAAATGAAAACACAAGTCCGTCCGCGAGTCCATAACGTTTTTTTGTGAGCTCTTCACTAAAAGTGCTTAGTGTTCGACTCCCAGTTCCAAACACGTAGTACCTCATCAACAATCCACATACCTCTAGTGCAGTGGTCTTCCGGAAGATCTTACTCTTGACCGCATTAGACAACTGACGAGTGCACGCCTGACCTGTGACCTCGTTGCAACCCTCATGAGGTGTTTGCCGAAGGGAGAGGGGTAGGAAATGTGTGCTCCAGCCCAGCGCAGAGCTCGCGACACACTGTATACTGAATGTTGTATACAGTATATTGCAGTTGATATACTGTATACTGCATGTGATACTTATTAGCGGAAATGTTACAACTTTCAAGATTCAAGATTCAATTTGCATTTATTTCATATACAACAGACCGCCGTCATATATCACTGGAATACTGCCGAGAGCGGCGTTAAAACAATTTGTTTTCATAATGGAGCGCTGCAGTCATTTAAAATAGAACCGTAAACATATGTAGTACCAACTCACTCACTCTGTTTCGAATAATCAGCAGAAAATATATTATTAACCAGGTCTTTGGGAAGAGATATCAGATTTTTATAAGCAGTCACATAGGGATGATAAAGGACCCCTCGCTGATTAGGTTCTTTGTTACTTAAGAGCAGAGTTGGCCATGTTAGATGATATAACCAAAACCCAGGAGCTCCGGCGGGGGGCAATCTGGTCTTGTTAGTGTATGGTATGAGCTGTGGCGTTGACCCAAGAGAATAATGTAAAAAATGAGACCAACTCAAATCTATAACGATTGGGAAAGTCTAGATTTCCACAGCCGTAGCCTGAAATTAAGAATTGGTCTAGGCTCCATTTTAATTGTATTATGTTCATTTTGTAGACATGGATGGACCGACCAGGAGAGAAATTGATGGAATATTAATATCACATTTTACCACTGATCCAGTTAAATTCATTACAAATAATATATTAGTATTTGACATTACGGCATTTGATTATAAGAGCATGCTCATGTACGTGTTCACTGTAGTAATGTACACACCAGTCAACTTGATTATAATTTTTATTATAGTGTAGCGCGGCATCAACGATTACTTTATGATATCCTCACTTGTCATCGATGTATTGATATCGAACAATGGACGACAATTCGAAATTCTTATAAATAGCTTCAATAGGGACAGCGCCGGTGTCAGTACAATTTTCCTAGTTAAAAATATGTCTCTACAAAATATAATCTGAAGCAGACAAGAACAATATTTTTTTATTAATGCTTACTTTTATGGATAGAATTGAGGCAATCTAGGCTTGCCAAATCGTTCTAGACTTGAGCTGGATTCCTTTTAAATTTATTCTCTATGGTCTGGGAGACGAACAAGGGCACAATGTAGAGATTAAATCATTACCACCTCTCTTTATATCAGATATGTTATTGTGATTTGAAATCTCTTTTGGATAATTGCGAGTTATGTATACCCTGACAGGTATTCTTTCGTCATGGTAGCATATGTATGTTCTATGTTGCTTTTTGAATTATCCACAAATAATGATAACTACAATGTTAACCTCTCTTTGGAGATATACAATACTACTACTGAAGGGCATATCTGAAAAATGGGACTTATCGACAAATATTTCTTTCTTAAATACTACCCGTTACAGTCATTCTGATCATTATATTATACTTTGTACAGTTTTATAAATAATGGCAAATTGTGTATCTTTCTACATTTTGAATTAATTATAATTTCTGCAATAAAACCTTAGCATCAAATAGTGATATAAACGAATATGATCTATACTGTGATAAATGAATTATCAATTTCGTATTTTGAATTAGATAAACAGAAATATGATAGTAAAACAAATTATTTTAATCTGTTCGTGTGAGTAGGTAACGAGAGATCTAGGCAACTCATTAACGTATCCATTTGTGAAAAATGAAATATTAAAAATTTAGGGGGTTGAACATGTACATTGAATGACAGGGAAGAAAGCAAAGCAATAATTAAATTATGAATAAAATTATGTTATAAATATAACAGAATATATAGAAATATAAGTTTAATTTCTCATTGTTGGAAGGTGTTTAATAATAAATTTTGTTTGTTTGTTGTTTAACGCCGCACTCAGCAATATACCAGCTATATGACGGTGGTTCGTAAATAATCCAGTCTGGACCAGACAATCCAGTTATCATCACCAAGAGCACCGATCTACGCAATTGGGATACGATGACATGCATCAACCAAGTCAGCGAGCCTAACCATCCGATCATGTTAGTCGCCTTCGAACAAGCATGGGTTGTTGAAGGCCTATTCTAACCCGGATCTTCACGGGTAATGTTATTAATAATAAGGTACAATGAAATTCTGTATATGTCCATAATAAGTGTGTATAAGTCAATGGATAATATATCCAAACACGCCAATTAAATGGCTGCATATGGTTCTTTGATGAACTCTTTTACAAGTCCATATTTCAAGACATGTATTTGATATTCATAATAAATCCACAAAAGCTACACAATGGCGACAAAACGGTACCAGCATCACAGATACCAATAATACATGAGATCCATATAATTACTTTAAAGTTAAAACATGTATCTAAATAGAAAATTGGAAGGATACACTTCCGACATTATTCGTATTTTGTTTTCGTTTGGAGAGAGAAGTTGTGATTGGTATCTGATGGGTGCAAACAGGTGTTCCCTTCCGCCCAGGCCTTACGGCAATGCTATAGTCAAAAAGGAAACAAGCCTAGATGTTCAACAGGTTCAGGCTGAAATTTCCATCCCACTTGGGCTCCTTTTAAATTTAGATATAGTTTCTCGTGTCGATATGTGTCAAAAGAAATGAATTAAATATTACAGCATTGGTGAATAGGTGGTATGCGCATGTCAGCGTCGATCCTACAATATCCTTTTATGCAAAATACATATATGCTGATGAATAAACGTAGTAATACAACGCAAATATATGTCAAGATGTATACATCTGTAACATCTCGTGATCTTTATTCGTGCTTTAAGCTCTTTTTCTACCGGAGATTATGGGCTGTTACATCACACCAATAAGCCAGGTCCAAATTCAAGTCATAATTTCATGGTCCGTCTTGTATGTTGAAAACCAATATCGCAACATGGCTGAATATTGCTAAACGTGGTATTAACCCGATTACTCACATAATTATTCCATTTTCTACAGTAATCTACGAACACTATCTTTAAGGAGGTATATCTATATCATCCAAATGTCCATACATATATGTCCACATATATATGTATAAAGCACGTCGTCCTGCACTCTTCCTTAATAGTAGTTTTTGTTTGATTGTTTGTTGTTAAACGCCGCACTCAACAATATACCAGCTACATGACGGCGGTTTGTAAATAATCCAGTCTGGGCCAGACAATCCAGTTATTGACATCAAGAGCACCGATCTACGCAATTGGGATACGATGACATGCATCAACCAAGTCAGCGAGCCTGACCACCCGATTACGTTAGTCGCCTTTGTACAAGCATGGGTTGTTGAAGGCCTATTCTAACCCGGATCTTCACGGGTATTTTTTCAATAATATGGTACAATGAAATTCTGTATATGTCCATAATAAGTGTGTATAAGTAAATGGATAATATATCCATACACGCCAAATCAATGGCTGCATATGGTTCTTTGACTAACTCTTTTACAAGTCTATATTTCAAGACATGTATTTGATTTTCATAATAACTCCACAATAGCTACACAATGGCGACAAAACGGTACCAGCATCACAGCTATCTATATAATTACTTTTAAGTTAAATCATGTATCTAAATAGTAAATTAGATGTATTAAAAATATACACTTCCGACATTTTTCGGGGTTTTTTTTCGTTTGGAGAGAGGAGTAGTGACAGTAGTGACTGGTATGTGATGGGTGCAAACAGGTGTCGAGTGGCTGTCTGAGATGGCTCTAATTTCGTAGCTCTAAAAATCATGACGACGATACAGACCGTGATGCAGTTTGTCTCAGAGTCCCTGAACCAAATTATTTTCCCTTCCGCCCAGGCCTTACTGCAATGCTATAGCCCCAAATGAAACAAGCCTAGATGTTCAACGGGATTAGGCTGAAATTTCCATCTCACTTGGGCTCCTTTTAAATTTAAATATAGTTTCTCGTTTTAACCAAAATAATGTATTTTCAGAGACTAAGCGTTTGTCTAACCGTGAAGTACAACTATCCAAAAGATCCCATGCATGTCTATATTTCTTCAGACAGCCTCTCCATGTTCCTATCTATATGTATCAAAAGACAAATGAATTAAATATTACAGCACTGGTGAATAGGTTATATGCGCATGTAAGCGTCGATCTACAATATCCTTTGCGCAAAATACATATATACTGATGAATTAACGTAGTAATACTACGCAAATATATGCCTAGATGTATACATAAGTTTCATCTCGTGATCTTTATTCGTGTTTTTAGCTCTTTTTCTACATTAGATTATGGGGTGTTACATCACACCAGAAAGCCAGGTCCAAATTCAAGTCATAATTTCATGGTCCGTCTTGTATGTTGGAAACCAATATCGCAACATGGCTGAATATTGCTAAACGTGGTATTTACCCGATTACCCTCATCATTATTCCATTTTCTTCGTGCACGTTCTACAATCATCTACGATCACTATCTTTAAGGAGGTATATCTATATTCATCCAAATGTACATACATATATGTCCACATACATATGTATTAAGCAAGTCCCACATTCTTCCTTAAAAGATAAATGCTAAGCATTTGCTCTGTATGTATTTATATATGTTAAGATCGTTTTTATGACTACAGTGATTTTTGCAAGGCTACTCTCATAAATATCATGACGCATTTGAGGCCAGGGTTCTTCTATACTCGCATTAATGTGCTGACTTATTATTGCGTTAATTTCATGATTTACAGTATTCATGAAGAATATTTCACGTGGGACCAACAGAGGGAAATATGACTATCGACTATTTTTTTATATTTAGCTAGCTCAAACGATCTATTGGTTTGATTTATTGTTATGGTATCCACAAAATAAGTAGGATCCGTTTTTTCCGTTTTTGTTGTTCTTTGTGTAACGCCGCACGTAGCAATATTCCAGTTATATGACGGTTGTCTGTAAATAATCGAATCTGGACCAGACAATCCAGTGATTGATATCACGACCACCAATCCACGCAATTGAGATACGATGACATGCATCAACCAAGTCAGCGAGCCTGACCACCCGATCCATTTAGTTGCTTCTTACGACAAGCATAGTCGCCTATAACGGCAAGCATGGGTTGCTGTAAATCTATTCTAAACCGGATCTTCAAAGGTCAAGTGGGATTCAACTGATATGTTAAGATGAAATAAAACTGAATTATATGTGCTGTTTACATATCAAAGTTTGCCAAATTGTTACAAAATGTTTGGCCACAGCGCAAGGCTACGTATTCACAACTTATTGTGGTAGGCACAGTATAACTCATGAGTCTGGACTGAGGGAGGGCCGTATTCCTCCGATCCTTGTGGGTCACCTGCTTGGCAAAATGGGACGGGAAAACTGCAGGGGGTGAGGGCAGTTAAGTTGACAGATAACAGAGATCATTTTACAAATGTGAAACCTCATTCCACAAAGGAAGAGGCGAAAGCTGAAACTTTGTGAGATTTACAAAACAAAGGCAGTTATTTCTAGTTTCTTACTGACTCTCGAGAATACATTTAATAAAAATTCGTGTGTGCGACACGGCCACCAGTCACTAAATTTGGGTCACAATCTTTCTGTCTTCTTTCATTTGTCATCTGAAATACCATCCCTTCGTGCACTTGTGCTTCCTGCTCAAGTTACCAAACACATCCTGTTTACGTACACCTGCAAGATATATATTACGCCGAGGAGAATTTACAATTATACGTTGATACGTCTAACTGCTGGCCTGGTACGCAATGTCATATTTCTTATCGCCAGGGATCACAGGTGTGATACCAGTCTCCCCCAAGGAGACGTCTGATTAAACTCTTTGCTTCGTCAATGCTTTACCGTTATCATTGTATTTTTTAATGGGAAATACGCGCGGATCAAGTACGTGCCATAAATTAAAGCGACATTGTACGATTCCGAACTCATCACGAGACTGTGTTTATGAATCACTGTCAAATAGTGGTGACATATAGTGGAAACAAAACGCGAAATCACGCATGCACAGAACGGAAAATTTGGACAAGGCATTAAGCAATCCGCATGCGCAGAACGATTGATTTCAGTACTTCCGCTAAGGGCTTCGAGTACAGCGTCAAACTCGGGCCTGTAATCTAACACGCGAGAACTGACCAATGAAATCTGAGAAGTAGGAATACCGGTAGACGCTGTTGCTTGATTGACAATGCCAATCAAGAAAGGGAGGAGCTTGATGATATCGTTCTCTCCCAGTAAATTCCGATGTCAAATAACGACGTTATTTGAACGGAAAAACGATGGTTTGAAAGCGTCCAAATAACGTCGTTTTCCCGTCCAATGACCATATACGAAAAAAACGACGTTTTCGTGTTTGCAGTGTGAGTCGAATGGGACAGCGAATTTAAGCACAGGAAAGGATTACAGATTTACGAGAACACAGCAATTACACTTGGATTTGCACGCGGAGGAGTAATACCACACAACAAAACAGCGAATGTAGTTACATTGCCCGATTTAGTTCCCCCCGATTTAGTTCCCTATAAAGAGATGTGCATCCATCTTGATCAAATAAGCACGACGGATAATATTCAACTTGAAAGTCCTTCAACTCTGCTCAGATCTATTCCAGTCAAAAAAATACAATAGCGGTAGAACGGACTCTTTCTCAACATTACAATATAAAAAATTAAAGCGTGGTATTATTTCAGACCTCAAAATTTCTGTATTAGATGTAAAACACCAACCTATACATATAGGATACTTAAGTGTAACACTCCATATTATAAATAATGGTTGATTCATCAGGCCCTGGAACGCTCAGACAATGTAATACAATTGCACTTTCCGATCTCGGAGACATAGAAGGATTCGGTAGACCCAGTACCGATGGTAGGTCATACACTTAACACTTACAAGATAATGTATACAAGCGGAAAGAAGTTACATTCACGGGTAATCTAGAAGATTTAAGCAATGTCGACGTTAGTAGACTCCTTAAAAACACTTCGTACAATATTACTCGCATATTACCTATACTACTCCTGACATTCGAACTGTTATATTTGTTCCATATCTATACGTTGGCTTCACAAACTCGTTTGAAGTCATTGTTAGTCACAAAACTCAAACAATAAACAGCATGTAAGTTAAGACATATATCGGATTTACTTGCATGAGAATCCAAAGAACAAATGTCCAAGAATGCATCCTGGTATCTATTCTTGTTTTTTTATTGCTTGTTGTTTAACGCCGCACACAACACTATTCCAGCTATATGACGGCGGTCTGTGTATAATCGAATCTGGACCATACAATCCAGTGATTGACATCATGAGCATCGGTCTAGGCAACTTGAATACGATGACATGCATCAACCAAGTCAGCGGGTGACAGAGTTGGTGTAGAAATTAATCGGCATATCTATTTTGCAAATTCCTGTGTATTTGTAGGAACTGCTAGTGTCATAAAGCACGACACAGCATGATTCGGGGAAGTGCTGTCTGGCTTCTTCTGTTCATGGCAACGACCCACGCAGGTACGTTGGGACTCTGCTTCATATATATCGCAAAAAGATATGTATTTGTATAAATGGTTTCTTACTTCTGTTATTAAATTGATGGTAATATTTCTCTGGCTCTGAACAAGGTGGTATGGCCTTCCAAAATGTTGAATGTGTTTACGTTCATTCATTCGGGACTAGATTATTAGCTCACTGGGTCCGAAGGACCAAGGTGACCATATTCCATACCGTGGCGTCCGTCTTCCGTCCATCGTCCGTACATCAACAAGTTATCCAAACGACTTCTTCTTCTTAACAACTAATTGGAAATTAACGAAATTTGACTTGAAGCATCCCTAGGTGGCGGGGATTCAAAATTGTGCAAATGGTGGGGCTGGGGGGCGGGGCTGAGGGGCGGGACTAAATAGGGGTAATTTGGCTATCTTGCTTTAAACGACTTCTTGTCTGAAACGAAGAGATAGGCATCAATCATATTTGGTTGGAAGCATTATCCGTCGGTGAGGATTCAAAATTGTACAATTGACATCATGAGCATCGTTCCACGCAATTGGGATACGATGACATGCATCAACCAAGTCAGCGAGTCTAACCACCCGATCCCGTTAGTCGCCTCTTACGACAAGCATAGTCGCTTTTTACGGTTACACTAAAACAATTAAAAATGCCTTGCCCTGCTGATAGATCCTGTCACTTACACTGTACTATTTGCATAAACAAATAAGTGTTGGTTTTTTTGCCTGAAGCAACGCAGCAGTATTCATGCCTTGGGACGGCAGCATGTAAACAATGGAGTCTTGACAAGACACTCAAGTGATGGGGCAGACAATCCAGTCACACGATGTTGATTTGTAATTGCACGTTGTGTACACGTGCAGGAATTCTGCTGCCTAAAAGTAAAGTAAAACGTTTAAATAATGTTTTTTGCAACACAGTGGGGGCAGTTTTAACGTTTTGGTCCAATGATTTCTTTTGAAGTTGACTTAGCAATTATGTAACAGATGTGGAGAGAAAAGACGTTGATGGCGCCGGTACCAAGGCAAAGGAGTTTGTCATGACGAGGTGTCGTCGAGTATGGAGAACAGCAGAACGGAGCCTGTGTTGTTATGATTACCATGCTAATATTTATTTGATCCAAGTTTGGTCGCCTCTACGAGCAATGAGGTGCTGGGTACGCATTCTACTCCAGGTTATAACGGGGACCTGTCACTGGTATGTTTTATGTGAATCAGGTATAATTTAAGAGTGGCTCTCAATTAATTTTTTTTTTTTTACTTTTAACCTTTTAACCCTGGTGGTTCTGAATTATGGGTACATGTACGACAGTGATTTAAGTTAGTTCCGAGATACGTACATACGCACGCACGTAATTCAGAATCACCAGGGTTTTTTACTTGAAGTTCAGGCAATAAAAGTCAAGCGTTCGTGGATATGCAAATAGTCATAAATAAACCTACATTTAATAAAACCACGTCAATATAAGCTGATCCTTAAAACTCCTCAGTCATTGCGCCGCAATGATGTTGCGTGCTGGGGTGTGGTGTTGGCTCTGGTTTACCATCGTCTATGTTCAAGGTTGTTCTGACTGTACCTGGGAAGTGGGAGAATGGGATGTGTGCACAGCGCCATGTGGGGGAGGATACCAGAAGAGGAACATCACCCTCTGCTGTCAGCCTGGGGAACCAAGGGAAGACTGTCAACGCAGGTGTGGCCCAGAGAGACGTCCCATGGAGCAGCAAGGCTGTAACAGGAACTGTTACAACGGAGGAGAATTCCGGACAGCGCAGTGTGAATGCCAAAGTGGCTGGCATGGCAAGTGTTGCCAGCTTGGTAAGACCCCTTAAGCTTGTGCGACCGAGCGAGTATGGTCTTACGCCGCTTTTAGCAATATCACGGCAGCGGACACCATAAATGGGTTTCACACATTGTACCCATGTGGGGCATCGAACCCAGGTCTTCGCCGAGACGAGCGAACGCCATAGCCACTAGATTACTCCACCGCCCCCTTAACCTAATGTGGATTGTGCAACACAAACATGAAGAAGTTATGTTTTCTACTTTACATTATTTAACTCATACGAAACTAAAACGGTCGATTTCTATATAAAACATGGGGCGGTGGGGTAGCCTAGTGATTAAAGCCTTCGTTCGTCACGCTGAAGAACCGACTTCGATTCCCCACATGTGTACAAAGTTTGAAGCCCATTATTGGTGTCCCTCACCGTGGCGTAAAACCATACTCACTTATTTAATAAAATATGTATTTTGAATCCAAAGTTTATTCAAGCTCTCTTCCTCAGTTGTTATTTCAATTGTCTTTTGTTTTTTAACGTTGTGTTTACCAAACGTAAACATTACTTTATGTCATAAATAAACCACTAAACAGACACACATTTGACCTTCTTACAGTCATAAAACTTAGCGAGAAGAAACTTCAGCTATTTGCGAGTTCTGAAGCATAGATTTATTGGGCTCCTTATGGTAGTATTGCTTTTACCAAGCAACAATGGTAACATACTGTGCAAATATCGGTGCATAGTCGTTGATAAGACGACACTCGACAAAGGTCAATATGCAATAGGGTATTTTACACATGATATACTCAGTAAGACACGATAAGAAGCAGTAATGATTCAGTTACGTCGTATCCGTGCCTGTCTAGCCAACAGAGGGGGGGGGGGGGGGGGGGGGGGTTACCCGTTATTGACTTTGCTTTCATGTCATGGCAACTTTGCTGTTTGACCCTGGGTTTGGTTTTGCCCTTAGTATGGAAAATCTGTGCTTCACCGGCAGTACCAAAGGTGTGGAATAAATTGACAAATGTTCCCTTAATGTCTTTTCGTCATTTGTTTCCTCTTGGGTTCACAATTTCCGTGTCATAAATCTTGTAAATCCAATATCCCCTACTATTTTTTAATAGTATATACTGAACAGCATTGAAAACGCACCAGCAATAAATCTTGAAATATTACAAAAACAACTTTGACCGATGACCGATTTTTATTAGAACAGACATAGACGGATTATTAAGAAAGACGACAAAGGAAACAGGAATACCACACAGTAATTACAATTACGTCATCAGTGTAAGGAAGACACATAAGGTTAAAATGAAAAGTCAATATCTGGTATGTCCGCCATTGACAGCAACGCAGGCCATGCAACGTCTTCTGATTGATCGAATAAGTCTGCGAATAGTGTTCTGGGGCATTCCACTCTTGACGTAATGTATCTTCAAGTTCTCTCAGGTTTTGTACTTGCGGACGACATGAGAGGCGTTGACCCAGGTAATCCCATAGATGTTCAATTGGCGATAGATCGGGTGACAGGGCTGCCCATGGAAACAGAGTCACACTATTGTTCGCAAGGTACTGTGTTGAAACACGTGCTGTGTGCGCTCTTGCATTATCTTGCTGGAAGGTGTGCATATCCTGGTGCTGATGAAAGAATTGGATGACGAGATTTGCCAATATGTTTTCCTGTAGTAAAGGGCATTAACTCTTCCACGACAAACATGGAGCTCTGTTCGATGGTTCTGACTGATGCCGCTCCACACCATTGCCCCCCAACCCCCCAACCCCCCCCCACAACCCCCCACAACCCCCCAACCCCCAACCCCCCAACCCCCCAACTCCCCAACCCCCAACCCCCCCAACGATTCTACTTGACGTACCAACTTGTAGCATGCCCGAGGCACGTTCACGTTCCTCTGCTGTTAATCTTGGCATTTCTTGTGTCAGTACCCTTTACGTCTGCAGCAACAAGTGATGTGGCTTTTAAAAGTCTGTGTTTTTTAGCCCTATTCTGCATGCTTCCCGTGAAACAAAACACGTTTCCATGATGTGCACGCAATTTGTTGCGTTTTGGCGATTTCGCTCACAAAAAAAATTAGGAATGTGTTTTGACGAGCTGTACTTCTTCATGCTTCGCCCAGAACGTCGTATATTACTCATTCACTTATATATTTTCATATGACTTAAGCCCGGATAAAAATACATCCATTTTCATGGTGGTGCGTTTTCAATGCTGTTCAGTTTATATATATATTTATATTTATCATCCAAAACTGGCTCACACAGGAGATATCGCTTGAATGAGATCAAGCGATATCTACACAGACCATTGTGACCATTGTGACGTCACTAGTTACCATGACGTCACAATCAAATGACATCACTAATGGCTCTGCTACTGAAGCTGTTTGCAATACTTTTTACACTGAAGACACTGCTAATTACTGTCTACAAATTGAAAAAGTTGAAAGAATGATGTTGGATGATAAATAAAATCTCACCCTCGTCTCTTTTGATATCAAATATATCAACACTCGTTGATAAACGTGGCTAAAATCCTCGGAATGCCTCGGAATTTTTCCACTTTTATCAACTTGTGTTGATATATTTGATATCAAAAGACACTCGGGTGAGATTCTCTCTCTATATATATGTATGTATATATGTATGTATATATATATATGCCAATATACCAATATACCAATGCCGATTTTATAGTGCTAGCCCACTAAGATAAGAGAAAGCACAACCCATTGTTCGACCCATCAGAGACCCGCACACGGTGTGTGTGTGTGCGTGCGTGTGTGTGTGCGTGCGTGCGTGCGTGCGTGCGTGCATGCGTGCGTGTGCGTGCGTGCGAGTGGCGAATCAGTAACGTCTGACTGATTGTTTATGTTGATTAAGCTACAGACGCTGGTAGATACAAGTGTGAAGAAATGCCCGCCGTGGCACTCACGGATTACAGTGTAAGTATTAAAAGTTGGCGTGATTTTTTCCTCAGATAATGTCTATAACAGAAGTAGTATAGTGTCACTAGGCAGGAGCTGGTTTTGGTTGATCCGGTTGATCCAGGCGGATGCGAAGGTGATTGGCTGATCCAAGTCACGTGTTCGGATAGGATGACTCATGCATCAACAGCGCGTCGGGAAAGGGTGGGGAATGAAAGGTGTGTGTGTTTATAAGGCAGAAAAGAATTCATAAGAAAACAAAAGTAAAAGGTTATGAATAGAGCTATGTTTATAGCGTGCTGCCCTAAATAGACAAGCAGCCCAGTTTGAATTGAGCGCGCTTGACAACTAACGTGGACCTATATTCAAATAACCCGCGCTCGCTAGAGCGTGCGACCTGGTTTGATGAATGCAGGGTGTGTGTTGAAAGTACATCATACCACAATAGAGACGGGTTGTGTCAACATATACGCCGGGTAATGTAAGAATAAAAAATGTACGTCTAGCTGCATCAAATTCATCTTGTACGGTCTACAAGTTGTACACCATGTACGTTAGACAACCTGTATGGAAAAGAAATAGATAAGACTACACAATCAGCAAGCTAGCAGTTTACATTTAGCGCGCAACAACGAGGTAGGCACGTCACCCTGCATTGACTATAACGCTGAAGGCAGCCGGATTTCGAATCACCCGCGCTGCGTACTATTTTGAACCATTTGTAAAGAATTATTCAGCCCTGTCCCGACTTGCATAGTTGATGTTTCAATGCCAGCTTTTCCATTTAACGCGATGACAAATAAGCCCTACAGTTTGAGTTTTAACCGTGTAACATGATGTGCACAGTTTTACTTCAGAACGTGCTATTTTGAAAATAGATAGAAAACTGATAAGTACATGTAGCAGTGTGACGGCACGAAGCTAGGTTTGTTGGGAAAGTCATGGAAGCAATCTATAGGACATTTTCATGTTTACAATACTCACCCTTAATTCGAAGAGAGAACAGAGTTTATCATGGAAAATTGTTTGACGAGGAAAATGTTTTATTGGAAATATATGTCGAAGCAGGTTTATTCATAGCTAATGTATAGCAGAGAGACTAAGCGACCGACCGCCCATAACAATGTCAACATACCCCGTCCTTACAATTAATGTCAACATACCAGCCTCGCCTGAAGCTTCTCATTCATAAATTTTGTGACCAGTGTCCCGTATTTATGATACGTTAGGGAAGATGTGTTGTACATTTGTTATTTTAAAAGGGAGTTATTTCAGAGAGGATATATATGGGTATTCCCCTCATTAAACCTTTCTTTCGTTGGTGTCTATTAAACGTATCCGGTATTTAATACATTTGAATGATGTAGGAAAGTATGTGCGTGAAGATGTTGTACCTATATCCGAACACGAATGTATGACACCTTTCAATAGATGAATTACGGTTCTAACCACGACACGCAACATGACTATGAGCGTGGTTTAGCAGTTCATATTTATAAACACATCGTAAATGACAGATTTCTGATGAATGAACTCGCCCGCCACACATATCTATAGGGTTATGTTCGCCCGAACTGTAAACAGTGACGCATTGATAACAGGAAGGGTGTGTGGAATGCACTCGTCCTTGTAAGGGTAAAATACGCGTTTAAACTCACCATTTAAACGATGACATTACTTTTTAGATGTATTGGTATCAGTGAATGGGTGAATTTAGTTTTACGCCACACTCGGCATTATTCCAGCTCTAGGGCGGTGGTCTGTCAATAAACGAGCTTGGACCAGACAATCCAGTGATCAACAGCATGAGCAGCGATCTGTGCAACTAGGAACCGATGGCACGTGTCATCCGAGTCGGCGAGACTGACCAACCGATCCCCGTCAGTCGCCGATAAGCATGGGTTACTGAAGGTCGATTCTATAACCCGGACCTTCACGGGTGTAGTATGACGAAGACTATATACTAATATGATCGCTTTTTAACATACTCACACATGAAGAAAGCGTCAGAGATTAGACTTGACCCTAGAGATATATTTAGGAAGACTACGTTGAGAAAATCACAACAGAGAAAGAAACCACAAGCAGCCAAGAAGTCGACGCTGAAGACAAAGAAGAGACAGGTAACACCTAAAATGAAAACGATGACAACCAAACAGGAATCGAAGACAACACCCCAACCCGTGAAAATACAACATGTGTCGGAGGTGAAGGCTGTGGTGGAACGGGCACTTGCTGCCTTGAAGCATCAACAGAGTCAAGGGTATAAAAGAAAGCTTCATACCCTCTAATCGCACACCGTATTGGATCACCATGGGGGTTGCCACCTGTCCGGACTGTGAAAAAATGTTTTCAAGGAGAGATGTCATGTTACGACACAGGAGAAATAAACATAGCATACCGCCGCCGTTACAAGCCCACCCGCCGCCGCAAGTCCACCGACCATTACAAGCCCACCCGCTAACGCCGCCGCCGCAAGCCCATCCGCTACCGCCGCCGCAAATCCACCCGCCATTACAAGGCCACCCGCTAACGCCGCCGCCGCCGCAAGTCCACCCACCGCCGCCGCTGCGTCAAGCCAACCCGCCGTTACAAGAACATCCGCCGCCGCCGCCGCCATCGCAAGTCCAGTCGTGGCTGCCTCATTTACCATGTATATCTGATCTTCGAGAACAATTCAAGTTCCTGATTCCCTCAAATGCGCACGATGTGGGACCCAGTGGTTGTGGAAAGTCTGTGTTTACCTCTCATGTACTCTGGCATGGCCTGATCCAACCCCAACCTACCCGCATCGTTTGGTGTTATACTCAATGGCAGCCATTATATAAGGACCTCGGTGAGCAGCTGCCCCAGCTGACCTTTGTAAAAGGAATTCCCTACGATATCTTGGACGAGGATTACTTTGTTGCTCGTCAACAGAACGTGTTGGTCCTGGATGATTTCCTGGCCGAAGCAAAGCACGACAAGCGTATTTCGCGGCTGTTTACTCAAACCTCACATTACAAGAATGTATTGATCTTTCTCTTGATACAAAATCTGTTTCCGAGAGGTAAGGAATCGAGAGACATTTCTTTGAATGCGCATTATGTCGACCTGTTTCATTCCCCCATAGATAAACAGCAAATCAAACTCTTCGCTCATAGAATTTTCCCCGAACATATGGATCACTTTATGGCTATGTATGAAAAGGTTGCTGAAACACCCTATGGACAACTCACCATCGATCTAAAACCTACCACCAAAGATAAGGATCGACTGCATGTTAACCTCATAAATGAGGAAAACAGGAGAACAACAGCACAGTCTGAACCTGATCTGCATAGGGAGAAGTTGACTACAACAGAATCCTTGGATAGTCCTCTGACACAAGAAGAGAGATTGCCCCAACATCAGCTCACGCCAATTGAAACCGATTCAGACACCAGTAGTGAGACATCATTGACTATGGCCACGGCTTGCGCAGATTGCGGGGTGCTGATAGATAACATGCACGATCTACAGCGACATGTCAAACACTGGTGTCCAGCCAATAGCCTTCAACCTAAGAGAAAGCGTGCCAGACCCGAGAGTGATGACGATGACAGTGACCCAGAAAGGCAGTGGTCTTGCCGTCAAACCTCCACGTGGGAAGTCAACATTCACTAATATGGAAGCCGAGGAGTGGCAAAATGTAGGCTTACAGCGCATCTGGAAGTAGGTGTATGATACGTTTCATGACAAGATGAAACTGCAGAAAAAACAGTACAAGCGACAGGGACGAACGCAAGAATGGATTGAGAGAAGATTGAAACTGAGGTGGGAGGATCTAGTGCGTAGTACTCTCAACTATGCGATGGAATATACCACGTACTTTAAAGAGGCCCCTCTGTTTCAAAACATGCTATACAACCTGGGAGACATGAATCCTTCCACGGAACAATCCGTTCTCAAAAATAAAATCAAACTCCTCCTAAAACCCAAGATGAAAGAGATCCTGCCTTTGATGGATATGCCGGAAATAGAAAGTGAGACTGAATCTGATAGTGTTGCAGAGGATAACAACGGTGATGACGAGGAGGAGGAGGATGATCGTGAGCAGAACGATTAGGCATAAATACCGATCACTACTATATCAGTCTAACAGTCAGAAGAGAATGCCGAGTCAACGCCACGCGTCTAGTTTGATTCATATTTTGAAAACAACTCGTAAACTGAGGCGTTTGAACGATAAGAAACGCCGAATTTCCCTCTACGTGAGAGGAATGGTGAAACTGGGACCTCCTGGACGGAAATCGTTACAAGCAATGGATAAAGCATAGACTATAGACAACCATTCAACCTTAAAACAGCGTAGAAAAGGAAACATTCAACAGTGCGAAATGTGTTTCAAAACATGGACTCGCTATTTAAACAATAGGGCCTTTGAGCAGCAGCAGCATGTGTATATGAGTGACTAAATAATGTTCCAGAGTGAATACTATTGTCCATTCGTATATCACCCGCTTTGTATGGAACCGATTGGCTCGAATCAATAAATGATACGAATGAATTGTTTGTTTGTTTTTTCTCATTTTTTTTGGCATATTAGTATATAGTCTTCGTCATACTACACCCGTGAAGGTCCCGGGTTATAGAATCGACCTTCAGTAACCCATGCTTATCGGCGACTGACGGGGATCGGTTGGTCAGTCTCGCCGACTCGGATGACACGTGCCATCGGTTCCTAGTTGCACAGATCGCTGCTCATGCTGTTGATCACTGGATTGTCTGGTCCAAGCTCGTTTATTGACAGACCACCGCCCTAGAGCTGGAATAATGCCGAGTGTGGCGTAAAACTAAATTCACCCATTCACTGATACCAATACATCTAAAAAGTAATGTCATCGTTTAAATGGTGAGTTTAAACGCGTATTTTACCCTTACAAGGACGAGTGCATTCCACACACCCTTCCTGTTATCAATGCGTCACTGTTTACAGTTCGGGCGAACATAACCCTATAGATATGTGTGGCGGGCGAGTTCATTCATCAGAAATCTGTCATTTACGATGTGTTTATAAATATGAACTGCTAAACCACGCTCATAGTCATGTTGCGTGTCGTGGTTAGAACCGTAATTCATCTATTGAAAGGTGTCATACATTCGTGTTCGGATATAGGTACAACATCTTCACGCACATACTTTCCTACATTATTCAAATGTATTAAATACCGGATACGTCTCTGCTATACATTAGCTATGAATAAACCTGCTTCGACATATATTTCCAATAAAACATTTTCCTCGTCAAACAATTTTCCATGATAAACTCTGTTCTCTCTTCGAATTAAGGGTGAGTATTGTAAACATGAAAATGTCCTATAGATTGCTTCCATGACTTTCCCAACAAACCTAGCTTCGTGCCGTCACACTGCTACATGTACTTATCAGTTTTCTATCTATTTTCAAAATAGCACGTTCTGAAGTAAAACTGTGCACATCATGTTACACGGTTAAAACTCAAACTGTAGGGCTTATTTGTCATCGCGTTAAATGGAAACGCTAGCATTGAAACATCAACTATGCAAGTCGGGACAGGGCTGAATAATTCTTTACAAATGGTTCACAATAGTACGCAGCGCGGGTGATTCGAAATCCGGCTGCCTTCAGCGTTATAGTCAATGCAGGGTGACGTGACAACCTCGTTGTTGCGCGCTAAATGTAAACTGTTAGCTTGCTGATTGTGTAGTCTTATCTATTTCTTTTCCATACAGGTTGTCTAACGTTCATGGTGTACAACTTGTAGACCGTACAAGATGAATTTGATGCAGCTAGACGTACATTTTTTATTCTTACATTACCCGGCGTATATTATGTTGACACAACCCGTCTCTTTTGTGGTATGATGTACTTTCAACACACACCCTGCATTTATCAAACCAGGTCGCACGCTCTAGCGAGCGTGGGTTATTTGAATATAGGTCCACGTGAGTTGTCAAGCGCGCTCAATTCAAACTGGGCTGCTTGTCTATTTAGGGCAGCACGCTATACACATAGCTCTATTCATAACCTTTTACTTTTGTTTTCTTATGAATTCTTTTCTGCCTTATAAACACACACACCTTTCATTCCCCACCCTTTCCCGACGCGCTGTTGATGCATGAGTCATCCTATCCGAACACGTGACTTGGATCAGCCAATCACCTTCGCATCCGCCTGGATCAACCGGATCAACCAAAACCAGCTCCTGCCTAGTGACACTATACTACTAACAGACTCAAAGCTGGCTAGGACACCCTGTTGTAAATCTAAATCTGCTATCAGTGTTTACATTTTACAACCCCTATTCTTGGCGGTTACTGAGTACAAAATATAGTTGTTGTGGCGATCAAGGTGAATGTCTCACCGTCACACATTTCCTATAAATAACAATGTCTTGCACTGTTGAAGACGTAAATAAACTTTATTGCAGAATCAGTACCAAGGGCAACTAGAGCTTTTGCCAGGAGGATTTAAAGGATACAGATTTTTTGCCCTGGTGGGACGTCATGATAACCCAAGCTGTAGTGTGAGTGTTGTATGTTTATGTAAATATGTTGAGTCAATCGACGTATGGGCTGTTATCGACATAAAGGATATGGGTTAACGAAACGCGGACCTAGTGTATCCATATTACACTTTTGTAATGACAATTCTCTTTACCCCAACAGCTGCGTATGTACATTGAGGGAGAGAGAGGGACTGTATCTCGGACGTGCCTTTATCCTGA
Source organism: Haliotis rufescens (assembly GCF_023055435.1). Classification (NCBI taxonomy): domain Eukaryota; kingdom Metazoa; phylum Mollusca; class Gastropoda; order Lepetellida; family Haliotidae; genus Haliotis; species Haliotis rufescens. Next base: position 41,566,239 of record NW_025964001.1, on the reverse strand, counting down.
CCGGCCAGCCTTGTGGGAGAATGGAAAAACTGGGGATGACATTTCAACACACATAGGAAGAATCAAATTAATTTGGTTTGAGGTAATTGTAACCAACCTAATGTCTACCGTTTGATATATTAGTAGTCCTGACTTTGGCATCTGTCTCTTTGTTGTCATCTGTATACCATAAGACGTCAACGCCAGAGAGTAACCAGTCTCGGTTATCCACAGAGACAGATTCCATTGGGCGTAAAAGACATAATAGTAGTGAAAATTGTGTGAATGGGTCGTTTGGTGACCAAGATCGGCAAAAGTACTATATGTTACTTCCATCTGGCAATTTAAAATATTATATCAGTGAGTGAATATCATTTTACGCCGCTATTAGCAATATTCCAGTAATATCAAAAATAGGCTTCACACATTGTACCCATATGGGGAATCCAAACCGGCCCTTCGGCGTGACGAGCGAGCGCTTTAGATACGAGGCTACCCCACCGCCTAAATTATTATATCAAGTGGAGCAACATTATTTTCTTGTGCTGCAGTTAAATCTTTTGACCATGCCTCTCCCCTTTTCTGTCTGACGGAATTTAGTTTTCTGTTAGCATGACCCAAACATAGCCTGTACCTGGAGACCAGAAGGAGTGACAGTGACAAACACCCTCTTGTCACAAAGTCAATATTTCACCTGCACTCAGTCGGTTCAGGTATTTGGACCGGCCATCAGGAGGGTTCGAGCAGCTCTCAATCGAGGTATGTCGATAAGGCATTTATTCTTTGCAATCATAACGTAATATCAGTTGATATAAGTAATGGTTTATGTGCGTAACTGTGTATTGGTTAAGTGCACGAGGGTGGGGTGATGGGTGGATGAATGGGTTGTACTATTTTACATCTCCCTGTTCTACAACACTCCACGTAAACGTTCATGTAAGTGTGTGCGTGTGCGTGTGCGTGGGGGATGGAGCAGTATTGATGGATGTTCAAGTATTCTACATAATCCAGTTCCACAAAATCGTTTTACAGGACTCCGAGTAACAGTTTATACAAGTAACAAAGATATGGCTGGCACAGACTCTGGTCTGTATTTGCGGGTGTATGGCCGGACTAGCAGTAGCAATGAAAATAAACTCTCTGGGAGCTTTGAAAAGAATGATGTCGATACGACTTCTATGAATGTTGGAGATATAGGACGACTGTATCAAATCAGGTTTGTCCATAAAACAATAAAGAATTCGATATCCCATATTAAACAACAAATTAAAATACCCGGTCAGTAATACAACTGTTGGGGTGAAAATGTTATGAAATTACTTACATACTTAATTCTAATAATTGTGTCTCATGTTTATCGGGCATATCCTGAATGTTTAAAGTTCGATTTCTCTTTTTACAGAATTCGCTCAGATGACGGGGGATGGTTTTCCGGCTGGCATCTGAATAAGGTATAATGTATAGATGCAATCACTACGGGGAACACTAAGCATCAGTGACTAGATACCCATGAAATGCATCGAATCGGGTCGGTGGTGTGGTGTACTAATGTACTTTCCTACCACTGGGCTATTCCATAGCCGCTTAGAAATTTTGCATTTCTGCTACAAAAAAGAACATTAGAACATATCACTGATGAACTGATAAAACACATAAAACCCAAATCAACCGATGTTCAACAACGTTTACAACGTTTTTCTTCCAGTTTGTTTTGCCTCTTCATGTGACAGATAAACGCACAGCTAAGTTCGACAGTTGTGTCGAACTTTGATGTGTCGAACTAATGGTTGTCTCGAAGTAAAAGCTAGGCCCCTGCGTATTCCTTATTTATTTTCGGTTGTTTCTAACCTCCGATAACTCGAAGTATTTGCGTAGGTCCCTTCAACTTCGACACAACGGTGGTCGACTGTATATGGTTCGATGTTCAGTAAATGTTTAACCTAATAATGATCTCGTACAATATTGAAAAACAACAAATATGTGGACATGCATGTTTTATTCCTGGATTTTAGGTTGAAATTTATGAAGATTCCAAAACGCTTATATTCAAGTGTGGGTGTTGGATTGGGGAAAATAATCCAAAAGAGAGAACAGTCTGGGTCGAAAATGGTAAGTGTACAATATTAATTTTTTATGCGAAATAAACTCTTTTAAAGTTGTATTAAATCATGAATGTTTCCTCGTCATGATATGTCTGAAATACTGCCGATGTGACGTTAAATCTTAACTCACTCACTCATAAATGTTTCGTGTAATTATATGTCAAAGATACTACTATCTTCTTACATTAATACCCTTTCTGATTATGTCACAGAATGTTCAAGTATTGGGTACTGTCGCAGTCAGCGGTGCACTACGTGTGCTAGATGTCTAACGTCAGACTCAAGATACTTTTATGAGCTGAGTGCATCTAAAAAACAATGTTACCGTAAGTACCACACCCTACAGGCAGGGATATGCAAACATCTGTAAATTTTGTGTGTAGTATTCCTGAAATACAGTGCAATAAGAAAAAAAATTTTTTTGAAGTACATTGAGTATGTAAATACATGTACATGTTTTATGATAAATGCTGGACTTCCTCATAGATGCCATCAATGTGATGTGTTGGGATAGATAGGTACGAAGTAATCTCCCCACCTTCCTGGGATGTTTCTGTATGCATATGAGTCGGAATTGCTGATTGGCAAAATCAAAAACAGGAATATAACCAAGAAGTTTAACGTCAGCTTCAAGTATATTGATGATATTATGATACCGTTCAATAATTGTCAAATAGGCAATTTTCTCCAACTGAATTAGAAATAAAAGAGACCAATGAGACCGCATCATTGGTTTCATATTAAGATCCATGTATAAAGATTCAGATGAGAATAAAATATCCACAGGGCTGCCTTTGGTGTCTACATGCCACAACTTTGTGGAATCGAGCATTTCAAACATCGTCATACGACTCTTGATCATAAGTTGTTTCGTCGCGATGATAACATTCAAGACCTTAGTAAAACTGTCAAACATTTTATTCCGGATTTTGACTATGCGTTCCTGTGTTTGTACTGGTGAACAACTGCCTTGTCTTTGTATGTGTTTGTGACGGGTGCCACCGGTTGGGCAGGATACGCTCACCTTATCCAAGCGCCTGGCATCATGATTAATTGATAGAGATCCATAAACGTATGTATATGACATAGGCGGATTCATATGACGGACTCTGCTTTGAACAGTGATTTCTCATGATAATGGAAAGGGGTTTTGTCGCTTTTATCAGCCCTACTCTTTTATTGGGATGTATCAGCTCCGATCAATAGCCTTTGTTATCGACTACGATACTCTATTAAAATGTAACGTTTAAAGTTAATTTTGCTTTGAGTTCTGTGCCAGTGTCTTCATGGAAATTATATTTTGATAAATTAATATCTCTGTAGTAATCACAGTGTTTGTTCGTATATTTAATTTGGTAATAATGCGTAAACAAACGTAATGTATGGAATACTACAAGGGACACTGTCGTTAGTTTTGACACTTTTTGCTTATTTTTGGAAGGGCGATAACAACGCGTCACTGTCCCTTTTAGTATTCCATAGTAATGCAAGGAACGTTCAGAGGTGAGATGTAGTGCAATGAGAGCAGTGGTAGGGGATTTCAAGAGGAAGTGCTAAAGGGGCAGTAATGGTGGTTATGTTGGGGTAGTGCATGGATATTTCAGGGGGTATTGTAGGGGGTAATGTACATGTAGGGCCAGTACAGGAGATGGTGCAAGGGTTAGTGTAGGGATAGTGCTGACGTTTACATCATTAGACAAGAAAATACATGTTACTGACATGAGGCTCACCTTGAATCAGAGTTCAGTGACAGGTTGTAGTAGTTTTAATGATAGGTCAGTCTCTTTACTGTCTTCTGAGGAATAAGCATATAATAGATCACACGAATCCGATGATCTAGCATTGAAATGGACAATTTAACATCGGATCCGATTGGTCTGACTTACTTAAACCATTGCTAGCATTCGTTCGTTAGCTCATTGTTCACACTTAACGGGTTCGAATCCTGCTGGCGACACACGTTAATCGATGAATTGTTTCATCACCAAGAGCTATACTTAGGGGAAAAAGAAGTTCACTTATTGCCGTGTGTAGTTTAACTGACAAGTCAGTCGGTTAATACCCAGCCAAAGACAAAGGAGCCATGGTTGAAGTAGTGATGAGCTTCGCTCAGTCCCCCGAATGTCATGTTCTTGTAGTAACGTTTATTGTGCCCATAAAACACCTTTCCGAAGTTCCACTTCCAGTGACTTGTCAAGTGCTCTATTTATCCAGGATGCCAGCACATTGCCAACTGTCAAGCAGAGGAGGTGTGCACATGTAATGACTGCCAAGTGTGCTCACGATGTGAAGGAGTTGTGATAGAAGGACCGGGGCAGAGAGCTTATGTCATTTCAAAGGACGGAAAATACTGCAGAAGTAAGGATGCTTAGAAAAAGATAAGTGGCAATGCTAAGGTTACCCCCCGAGTATTGGTCTGATTAAGTTGGGTTGAAACAATTAGTTTGAGTTGTTGCTATTTTGTTACATGTCATGTCTTTGGAATAGCTATATTTGTAGTTCGGAGTAATTGGAATAGTAATGGTTTGGGGCAACCTTTTCCAAATGTTCCATCAATATCCGGATGGATTCCGGAAATGGGATTCACACATTGCATCCACGTGGGCAAATGAACCCGATCCTTTAGCGTACAGAACGATGTTTTTAAACTAAAAGGCTACCCTACCTCCCCAAAAAAATATTTCAATGCACGTCGAATATATGATTATTCTGTTTATCAACTTTAGAGGCATGTTCATGGCGACAAGACAGCACGTGGTGTTACCCGGGGACGTGCGAGGATGAACTGGCCAGTAATTGCACCTGCGCTGCTGGATTCAGTGGTCCGAACTGTCAGAATAGTTAGTATAATTTACTGCTACTACAAACACTTCTCTGCTTCCCCAAGTATGCTATAATCAGTCACAATAATGATTGGCACTACTGGTTGTATACATTATTACTCAGTAAGACAAGTTAAGAAGCAGTAATGATTCGATTTCAGTTGGCGTGATGACTCGTAATAATATGCTAGTCTCAACAAGGAGCTGAGGTCGGTGAAATGGGATTTAACGTCACGTCCAAGATTATATATATACACTTAAACATTAAACAACACCTTTGCTTTTAACACCATCACCGTTTTGCTACCATTTATTTGACTATGATATTTTACCATTCAACCCTTTAGTTGACACACCACCCCTGATACCATGGAACAGGATAGTAGTGCACGGCCAGAGAAATGAAACAGCCGAGGCTCCACTCGACCCTAGCAACTCTGAGGCCCAGGAAGACTCATGGACAAACCTGAAGAACATTCACAACATTAACTATGATTTTCGCACCAACTTTATCCCTTCTGGACTACTGACAACCAGACATAAGTTCATAGATGGTTACAGTGTTGGAATTGTGCAAGGCAAACTTGCAGTTAACCTTTTCAAAGGTATATTCAAAGCTTCAAAATTGATTTAATAATTCATATTATGTCCTGACAATAAACATAACATTAAACCCATTTTTCCCTTTGGCATTAAATATAAATCGTTATCGTGAAAGATTATTCCATCTCGTTAATCTGCCGAAGGAAGGGGAAAAAACAGTGGAAATTATAAGATTGGGTCACTGAAAATCAGTTATGGCACCAGGTGTTCGCGAAAAATAGTTTCTTTATTTGTCACTGTCTTTAGCTGTTGCTACATGTCATCATAATCATGTATGCTTACCACATGCAGCATATAGTGCTTGTCATGTTAGCTATGTGCTATGTAGACGCATGCAACCGATAAGACGGGATAGCTACTTAGAAATGCTTTTTATTATTACAGATATCACACAGATGACTAATTTCTCAACATCCATCAACTGTGGGAGCGTTTCTGAGCTTGCCCCACATACAGGTCCCTTAAGCTTCCAATGCAATGGGGATGTCAATATCATTAATGTCTTCAAATCATCAGAGCTAACAACAGGGGATGTGTAAGACAAACTTGCCTATTACGAATATATCGCTTTAAAATGCCCCATGTATTTTGATTTGCTTAAAGGTAAACAGATAGACAGATGTTTTTTTATTTCATATCCACAGATCTGCTATGTGATTGATTATTTGTAATATATCAATTAGTCCTTACATTTCCAATCCAAAGAGAATTGACTTCGAACATCACTGTATTGCATGATTGTTATTTATTGCAGGCTGCAATTTCAATTTGAGACCTCAAATGGTGGGTTTGTGAAAGTAAAGGACATGGAAAAAAACACTGTACAGACACATTTCTACGGTGGTCAGACGAAGACTGCAACAGTGAGAACAGGTATCGACTACATAAATCCATATCACTGCATTTCAACATGGGAATGTTCTGCTGATATGTTCATTGCTGCCAAGACAACTACGCAGGTGAGAATATAGTTCACAGAGGTGGGGTATGGATAATCTCACCCAATTATCTTTTGATATCAAACATATCTACACATGTGGTAAAACTTTTCTCGATGATCGGTCTTGATATATTTGATATCAAAAGATACAAGGGTCAGATTCTATTTATCAACCAACATCATTCTTCCAACTTTTTCATTTTGTAGACAGTAATAAGTAGTGTCTTCGTATCAAAAGTACTGCTAACAGCTTCAGTAGCAGAGCCATTAGTGCTGTCATTTTATTGTGATATCATGGTAACCAACGACATCACAATAGTCTGCAAAGCATTGCGATGCAATTTCACTGCAGCGATATCTATAATGTAGATATCACTTGATCTCACCAAAGCGGTATCTCCTGTAGGGGCCAGTTTTGGATGATAAATCCCATTACAAACTTTTGAATACAACATCACGGCATTTTGAAAAGTTACATGCTGTACAGCTGTTTTCAGTATAGACACCATTTTCAGTTGAAACACACTCAAATTACTGGATCGATAAAGTTAGAAACGTACTATACCCAAGTACATTCGACGCTGAGACACAATGCATATTGTAGTTTGAACTTAATGTCAGGGCTATGTGTACTTGGCACTGGGGGTATGATTTGTTCAACTGTATAAATGTGTTTTCTTGATGTTTTACAGCCATCATTTAATGTTTACTGGAATGGATGGAGAGACGACACATCTGGCATACAATGGTTCGAATTACAAGTATTTGAAATGGAGTTTATTGTCAGTGAAGATGGAATTCGCATGAAAACTATAGAACAAATGCAAACGTTTAATTCCTCTCAGGTAAGATGCATGTTTAAAATTATTCAAACATTTTCTTTAATATTTAACAAGCCTTAACCAACCTCTGGACAACATAGAAGTTAGTAGTAAGTTGGCATAGTTTAAAAAAAGTCTTTATATGATGAAACATGACTTATGTGACTTCTGGTGTCAGAACACAGGCAGGATACATCTTCAAGAAAATGGGATATTCTCAATAGAAATTACAGCTATTGACAAAGCTGGAAACTTCAAAAGTGGCAGAAGAATCATCATCTATGATGGAGAATCCAAGGTAGAGACGACTCCCAACACTGTCTTACGTGTGACGTCAGCTGCTGAGATATCTTCATGGGACTGGCAGTGGACATCAGACTCAGTTAACATCGACTGGAACAACCGCTACATCAACACGCTACACTACAGAAACAGATGGCTGGAAAGGGTATTGCCAGTTTCTAATGTTGACGAGGAGTATGATGACCAAGGGTACAGCAGAGGTGTGGATAAAATCCCCAGTTTACAAGGTGATGATTTCGAGACATTGTCTCATTTACGTCTCTTTTCGAGAATATCCATGTCCGTTGCATTGTAGAATTGACATATGTTTTTTTAATGTTAAATCAGCAATCTGGTTTCAAATTCAAGGAGCGAAGCTGACAATGTTAATTTTAACACTTATCTGTTACAGGAATTGTTGCCATAAAAACTGCTTACAAAGTTGATCACAAGGGAGGTACTTCAATAGAAACAGTTCCAGATGACCCAGACTTCAGCAGCCTCTACCTGAACCAGTCCCATACAATCTCACCCACTTTGGTTGACGGGGACACTTTCCGCCACTGGATCCGAGCTTATGACGTCCGGGGGGAGTATCTGGAGGAGACGGTAACGGTCCACATTGACACATCGCCTCCTATCATTGAGAACCTGTGGCTGACACGAGGCGACAGGCTGAATGTCAGTGTACACAACATAGATGAATTTAATCAAATGGTGTAAGTAATATTCAGAGTGAAAATAGGATACATGGATAAGTTCAGAGAGAACAGGATATCAGAAATCACTTAGCTGATACTTGAGCCTATTCCTGAAAGATTCTGTCTTGAATTATTTGCACTGACACACAGTTGATGCCTTACATATGAAGTCTTCTTGAAGCATCTTTTCAGAACGTATCCAACACAAATACCAAAGAGAACCATTAAGTTACATTTGAGAAGCCGTAGTATCCATGCAATATTTCCGTTTAGACGGTGGTGCCTTTATCAAGAAATGTCTTTGTTGTGCCAGGAAATTGATATTTTATTAAGAAACATGTTTCTTGTTCATTGAAACTAATGTTATCATTTCATTTCATACCTTTTTTGTAAATTATTTTTTTCAATTTGTGAGTTTACCTCAAATATGATAATCACTGTTATTTATAACACCATTCAACGAATTATATATTCCTCTGTTTAACTTGCAGTATCGAATGGGTGAGTTATGATGATCACAGTGGTTTGGAGACAGTTACCTGGCGACTATTTGATAACTACACAGGGGAAGATTTGGTCCATGGTGTGGAGCACATTTCTGCGCAGGGTGAGGCACAGGTAAATAGTTGGTTTGCACTCTTGGTTTGCACATGAATTGATTTAAATGATAAATGTGAAATGTTAACAGCACCAAAATATAATGTCCAACAAATTATATACAGGACTTGGTGGAATGTGAAACAAAATACCAAACTGCAGCCAGAGGTCCTAATTGTTACTGCACTCCTGGAGTTGGATGCTACCACAGGCACTTCCAGGTCAAGCCCAAGATTGTATCAGCCAATCTGACACACGGAGGGATCTTTCATGACAAGGACAAGGGGGTTCATGACTCGGATTACTATCTTGAAGTCACGGTGATGAATCGTGCAAAACTCAGAACAACCCTGGATTTTAAGGTTTGTAAAACATTCTGAGATTAAACAAGTATGTTTGTTGACACATGGCAGTGACAATTGCATGCTTTTCAAACCCCTTGTTTGGTAAGTTGTGTTATGCTATTAAACTGTTATATCTGACTAGGTGACCATTGACTCCAGTCCACCTCACCCTGGTTCTGTTCAAGATGGGCAAAGGGGCCATCCCGAAATTGACTACCAAGACAGTATGCAGCTCCATGCCCACTGGGAGGGATTCTTTGATAGGGAAAGTGGCGTCACGTTTTACCAGTATGGATATGCTGGTCATTGTCTTGAGATAAGGAATTTTGGACTTGATTTGCCTTCACCCAATGTAAGTATGGAACTAATTGTTTGTCCCATGCGAAATAGGAGTACATTTATGATAACAATGAAATATAATTAAGTAATTACTATTATTTTCATCAAATCATTTCAATCCGTCTACTGGTTGCTGGCTATTGTGTAAAATCTGACTGTTCACTGATTACACACAGGTGACCGAAACATCCTCCACTCACGTCTCCTGGACGGCCCCTTCTGAAGGCAGGTTCTATATCACAGTCGTCGCCTTCAACCGCGCTCTGGAGCCATCTCTTCCTGTTTGCTCTGATGGAGTAACTGTGGACCAGACAGAACCGTTACTGAAACAGATTGCTGTCCTTAACTCCCGCACTACTGAAGGTCTGGTGACGAATGGTGAGGAAGTGTGGCTCGTCACTGCAGACAGGAGGAGGAGTCAGATTGAAGAACCAGATACTCATTGCAGGTATAGTATTACCACTCTTGAAACCCTAAAACACAGTGATCGAAGAAAATACTTGTCAGGAAATGTATGAATAATATACTAGCTTATGAATATGTTAGTACTCACAAACAAATGCTTCTGCACTCGTGTATCTTGACAGTCTATATTTGCAGAATGCGATCAGCAGTAACAAGCAATCAAAGCTTGTCTCTCCTACCCCTTCACAAACACCTCAATGGTTCAACTGTGATCCACCAAGCTTCCTCCTGCAGTCATCATCAACCCTTCCGACTCCGCTCTATCAATCAGTTTTATATGTCCCAGAAACATCACGTGAGTCCTAGTCTGAAATGACAGTTTATTGTGACATCAACTATTTTCAGTTATAGATTTTATGATAATTACAATCGGTGCATATCACACTGTATATTTTCTTTTCCAGCTCTATGTCAACTGGACTAGCAGTGATGTTGAGAGTGGTATTTATGACTATGAGCTAGGACTGATGTCTGATTCATCTCGTGAAGCAGCTCCAGATATTCTGCCTTACACATCCACGCACCACCACCCTCATTATGAAGGCTTCCATCCGCATCTGAGTGAAGGGGAACAGTTCTATATAGCAGTAAAAGCTATCAATAAAGCTGCATTATCTGTAACTGAGGTACGTCAGACATACGCATATATATAACATGTCTAAAAAATGATGTTACACTAAAAAGGAAAAGAAAGAAAGTCCCAAATAACGACATTCTCAAATAGACACACATATTCAAGTGTACGTCTGAGAAATATCATCATTAGTTTGCCCATAAAAAAACGAAATGGAGGCGTAGAATGAAACAATGTTACTTTTACTTGGTTTGAAGTTTGACGGACGAAAGTTAATTTAAAACAGCCGCCAGTCTCCACTCTCTATATTATGGCAGGTCTTGGGGCCTGTAACAGTGTACACCCAGGCACCAGCGTTCACACCACCAATCACTGCTGGCCTACAACAAAACCATCTTGTCATCACCTGGACATCAGGTTCTTTCCAAGATGCCAAACAAGACTATCTGACCTACACAGTTGCTGTTGGTGCGTATCTGTCGAGTGAGCTATCATAATGATATTTCTATTATTTTATATGACAAAAGAATGACAGTTCATATAACGACTGTCATCTGACATCATTCTTTCAGGTAGAAGCCACTTGTATACTCTGTAAACGTTAAAACTCTACATTGAAGATTGATCCTTCAACGCATACATACAGGATTTTAGATGAAATTGAAACTCATTTTCCTGGTTTCACAATTTTTTAAACCATATTCAGGTTCGTCTCCTGGTGGATCTAGGATCCTCCCCTTCCTCCCTCTCCAGTCAGGAGGAGGATGCTCTGTCTCCACGCCACCATCATGCACAGCTGTAGCCACCCGCGACCTCCACTGGGATCTGCATCACGGCCACACGTACTATGTTTCAGTCAAAGTGACCAACATTGTCGGACTGTGGACTGTTGGTGTATCAGAACCATACGTCCACGATGTCAGACTACCTTCCCTGGGAGTGGTACTTGATATCTGTCCACAGGAGGAACAAGAACTTTTTGACATCACGGTAAAACAACCTGTCTCTATAAGGTTAACTATCTGTATGTCAACAGAAAAGATTTCACGCTAACAGACAAAACACATGATATCGTTCATTTAGACACCACTACATTGAACATTCAACAGTGCACTCATATTTGCATTTAATGTTTTGGTTGCTTGTTTCATTTCAGGACTTTGTGGACTCAGATCTCCAGCTCTCTACCACCACACTTCATACAAAATGGACTGGGTTTGACGATGACCTGATTGGGATCGAGTATAGTGTCTGTATTGGTACATTGCCTGGACTCCAAAACGTCAGACCCTATGAAGATGTTGAAAAGTCGATGTCACACAAGTTTAACAACTTGATACTAAGTTTGCACACTGTAAGTGAACATGTTGATACCTGTCATTTTTTCATTATAGGCTACGTCACAAACACATATGTGAGATATGTTCAGAGTGACCATATTTAATATAGGGTTAGTTCAGGTTACAAAATCAATAGTGATATATTTTATGTTTGATATTAAGAAAGAACACGTCCTTTAATCTGCATTTCCTACAAAGATCAAGTATGTAGTCGAGCACAACCTTTCAGTTGTTGGCCTCTTCTCTCACAGGTGTACTATGTGACAGTGCAGGCCAGGACATCTGCTGGAGAAACCAGTCAGTCATCAGATGGGGTCATGGTCATCAAACATAATGAGGATGTAGCCGGACGTGTCACAGTTAGAGATGGAGAGGGATGTCCCAATGGTATGACTTGATTGGATATATTCGTGTGTGATGTGGACATTATTTAGGCATGACTAAAACAAATGTTTTTCTAAGCAACTTAAATGTTATAATAAGTGAGAATATAGGTGTAATACTTCTTTCCATCCAGGGACTCACAATCGGACCACAAGCAAGACTAACATTCGAGATGTACCTGTAAGTACACAAAAACCTTGTCATGAGAACTCACTGAACACTCATTCATCGAACATTTGTAAACACCACAATAGCAATGAATATAAGTTGTTAGACCTCAATGATGAAATATTGTTCCAACTATGTGTCGTTTCTCGTATATGTTTACTTACTGATTTTGCACCTTACACTGTGGCATCAGTGTGTTCCTGATCTGATCTACCAAGTGTCTACGTCCGTGTATACCGCCAACTGGGAAGCGACTGGTGTCAACATTCCCTACACTGATGTCCAGATACGTCTTGAAACAAAGTTCCATGGGTCAGGTATATCAAGTTATTATCACCGGTTTTATATATCAGAACACAATACACAAACATGTGTGGTTTCTTGTACCACAATATACTCAATCTTTCACTTTGATATGCACCGTCTGATGGGGGATAACCTCTAATTGAGATGTTGTTTCTGACATTATTAATGAAACTTATTGATGCAAGAAGAGAGGTAGGGCTCTTAGCGGCATGTATTATGAAGGCTTCTCTGGGTCACGTGGTCACAAGTGAAAGAGAAGCTAACAACACTTAAACAACATATCTGAGGCTTACTATTAGGCTATAAACCATTCGGAATAAGAAGGTCACTCCCTGGCAAGTTTCAGAAAAATAGGCTGACTGCAGTAGAAATGCAGACCAAATGTTCAAATAGTTTTGAAAAAATGGATAAATTGCATTACAAAAACATTCAGTCCAACATGGCTCCCATACCATGGCACCAATGTCCATATTTGAAGAATGTGGAATGAAAAGCATCGTATTTGGTTGAAGCATCCAAACTGATTGTCTTAGCAGTAGTGGAACAATAGTGTTTATGATATTATTGTATACGTACAGTCTGCCCTTCGTCAAGTGATCATTGGCCTTGTGAATGCTGTATCTGGTACGCATCAGTCAACATACACACAAGTTGGACAGAATCGGACAATGTAATACAAACGACCAAAGATAACACGTGTGTGTGCAATCAATATTAAGATATCATTTGTAAAATGCTGGTGGCAACTTATACATACATTTGCCAAGTAAAGTGTTCAAAGATGAGATATAAAGTATAATGTGCGTACATATCCATATTTTGTATACACATAGCAACTAATGCCTGAGAGACCGATAATGCATTTCCAGATGATCTGTGGCACACCGTGGATGGGTTCACAAGCCTGGGAGTCTCGGACTATGCAGTGTTAAGTGGACTTTCCCTGGCCCCAGGACACACCTACAGGGCTGCTGTCATGTTCTGTGATGTGCGAGTCTGCACCAGGCCCGTGCATAGTGACGGTGTGACAGTAATACCCCATCCTCCTGTAGCAGGGGGCATCAACATTACATACACGGAGACAGAGTTGATGTCACAAGTGAGCACTACGGTAGCCAATCATATTATCATCATGGAATATCCAGAAATATACTTGGACGTATAACCTACTGAAAGAAGATGGCTCTTCAATATATTCCATATACAGATGACACACTGGTCTAAGGTGCCACCTCTGGACATCAGTATTTATGGTGGCACTTAGAATGCAATCGGCGTGTGATAGGTTCAGAATACAAGATTTGACAACACTATATCCATACGCAGTGTTTAAAAAAACTGATTAACATTTAATATCAACATCATCTTCCATCGTTGTCCTATGATTGAACGACTAATACATGTTGTGTTGAACTGTATCAAACACTTAAAACTACAAATGGCAAGTTTTCTTTACCTTTGCACAGCTCGAGGTTGCTCTGGATCGTTTCCACGATGGCGACATACCTGTTACATCCAACTCGTATGCTGTGATGGACAGGTTTGAGTGGAGTCTGACAGATAGTGGACATTTCAGCAACCTTCTGACACATTGGACACCTGTGAACAATCTTATTAATCAGGATACTCAGGTAACCTAAATGATAAAGTACATTTCATCTTAAACTAACGATTCCATTCAAAACACATACTTGATATCTGCAAAATACGAGTCATGATGATAACGTGAATTTCATTTTTGTGTGGCAGGTTTTATTCACGATCAGCCTCTCCAGACCTGTGGACTTTAGTAAGTGTCGCCGCCTAGCCGTCAGAGGATACAACAAAGTGGGTCACTCTACTGTAGTGTCTGCTGATGTCAGAAACTGCTCTGCCTTTGATCCACTCTTGGTGAAGCCTTCGCTCGTCATTGATGCCGTTGGTAAGAAATGTAAAATAATAGTATAATGTTCACATGCCTCAGTATGATGCCCTTTTAAAATATTATAACATATTATATTTACTTCATACATGCATGAGGGTACATGAAAAGTAATAAGTATTTTTCGAAACAAATTTCCTTTGACTTTTCACTCACTTCACTTACTCACTCACTCATATATCAGTTTCATACCTGTATGTCATATATTCCTGGCAGGTATAATGATTGGAAAGGACATTGGGAACAACATCACCTTGGAACAGAATGCCCTGTGGCCTATGCCGGATGTTGATTATACTCCCTACAAAAACGTCCTGTCTGCTGTGTGGCCAAGTTTACGTCACAGGAAGTACAAGTGGGCGGTGGTAGCAGGTGACAAGTTGGACCCCACATCTCACTACAAGCGGGAGAGTCTGATGACTTTCACTGATCCATGTGCATTGGCCGATGTTGTCCAGTGTGGAGAAACGGGTATTTCTTTGGAGGACATACTATTTCTGCGCGAACTTCTAAGTCTGTTGTATGTGGCTCACTGTTGATATTTTGAAATGTTTCATGTTAATACAACTGTTTGCTCGTAGATTTAACAAACATTATAATACTTTCAGACCAAATTCCAGGTACTTTGATCAAGACGATTTGCTGAGTATATTGAACTTTATCTTTACATATCAAAATTGACACTTTAATATGAATGGCATTGTGTGTTTTGTTCATCTTCCAGGAAAAGAATTTGTCAACATACACTTTGACCACAAGGAAGAACTTTCCCATGGACAGACGTTTCACATCTGTATTCAAGCCGAGGAGACGGAGGTGACAAATGAGAAATGGACGACTGTCCTGAAAGAGGTGAATGCTTGTAGTGACGGTATCACTGTTGACCTCACTCCACCATCTCCTGGCTCGGTCAGTATCCAGGGGCTAAAGGAAAAAATATATCAGGTATGTGACATTTCATTTCTTGGCATCACTGACAAAAGTGACACATGTTTCCATGGTCCTTTTTCAATTGACAGCTGACTTACCTTTGCATGTGTTTGTGATGAGTGCAACCGACGGGGCAGGATACGCTCACCTTTTCGCTTATATCTGGTATTATCACTATTTGATAGTGATTCAAAAACATATGCTTATGACATGGCCGGAATAGTACAATGGTCAGACAAGATTTCTTATGATTATGGAAAGTGTTTCCACAAACAACTAAGTGTCATCACTGATTTTCAGTTGTTCATTCATATAATTCTATTTCACTTTTTACGCCAATGGAATCTGTTTCGGCGGATAATGTAGACTGGTTGTTCTCTTGCATTGATAATTTAAATACATTTCGTCACTTTATTTATTTGACTAACCTAGCTGTATGACCGGAATGGGGGTAGTCAAACAGAGATGGTTGGTTGACTGTTGGCGGTTTATTGAAACTAATCTGGATATATTGGACGTTCCGCTCTTATGCTGTAAGCATTTTCTCCGGAAACCTTTACATAATCCAAACTGGAAGTTGTGATAGTTTGTTAAACACTGAGTTAGAAACATGAAACATTCTGTTCAAAGGTTCAAATGCAGTAAGCATTTTCCTTCACTGAAACCAGAGATGATTATGAGTTATCCATTAACTAACTATATCTCTCACAGATGAGCACATCTGAAGTGAGTGTTAACTGGTCTGGCTTTACTGATGTGGAGGAGGAAGGAACAAGTTTACATGCGAGCGGCATCGCCTTCTATCATGTTGCATTAGGTAGGACAATATTGTAGGTTGAGATGTATGTCAAGTACATAATGTTTTATAGGGTTTTTTCTTCTGTTTCTTTCTTCTTACGAACAGAGTTTATTGAAGTTTCAGAACATGGACTTTGTACGAGTATTGAATAATCTACTAATAGATAAAAATATAATGTACATTGCTGAAATGACAAACGCGTTCATGTAACAGGGTCAATGCCAGGAGAGGAAGACATCAGGGTGTTCGCAAATGTTGGACACGCCCATCACACCATGCTATCAGATCTTCAACTACAAGACGGACACGTCATCTATGCTACTGTCAGAGGTACATGTATATATCTGTGTATGAAACAGGTCTTCTAATAACGATTCAGTATTGTTATTTACAGAAACTATACCACTATACCACTGTTGTCATTGACCTCATAATACTACCATTTACAGCATGAAATGTATTCATATGTATTTGTGGATACCAGCAGATTGAAACTAAGTAGTAAATTGTACATGAATCTATCTTATCCTGAGATGATTTTGATTTTGGTGTTTACAGCTACCGACTTTGTCAACAGCCACACAGCTATATCGTCAGCAGGTTTCGTCATCGACTCTACTCCACCCTACCACACAGGCATAAACATACAACTTGACGAAAGATACATCACAGCGCCCATCCTTTCAGTGTGGTACATATTAGTAAATTTACGAATTTGTTTGAAACAGGTTATGTTCTTCATTAGTTTTAAATCACAGAAACATGAGTTTGATTATTGTTCACACAACTTAACATTCTGTGTTTATTCACAGTTTGTTTGTTCCGTGAATGTCATTGATGAAGTGGGTTTTCTCTATATTACCATGTTCTATATTTCTGACCACATCGTAATCAAACAGCCAATAAAACAGCTTCACATGCTATGTGTACTCCAACTCTGGATATTGATAGGGCTCAATAATAGTTCGATAACAAGTAGTGTATTTCTTGTTATTTTGTATTTCAGCTGGGAGGGAGTGTTTATGGACTTTGAGAGTGGTATCAAACAATTCGATGTTTATGTTGGAAGTAGACCAGGTCACCAGGACATCTTGGAATTGAGACGAGTAGAGAACCATTGTGCAGAACTTGACATTTCCCAAACTATGAAAGATGGTCACAGTTTGTTTGTTACAGTAAAGGTGATTTATAACTCAATGTTATATAACTTTGGATATCCAACCTGCTTTTAGTTAAGGTCCAGAAACAATTATGTTGAATCTAGTGGCAGAATGCACGTTGACACTTTTACAATATTATAGAAGTTGAAGAGGCTGAGTGGTTGTGATCAAACTATCGCATAAGTCCTCAATTCCATGATTTACCATAGTCATTAATCGTCAAAGAAGACATAGTCAATGTAAGTCCTTCATTTATCAGTGAATGAACAGTTAATGGATCTGTTTCCCTCCGCTCTGCAGGCCTACAACAGAGTGAGTCTCACCACATTCATCACGTCACATGCCCTGGAAGTGGATACAACAGCCCCTAGTGTCGGTCATGTGTTTGATGGGAGATCATTAGCTGGTTCAGCAGGGGTGAAGGATAGAGATCACATTACCAGAACAGAGGACATGGGAGCCCACTGGGAAGGGTTTTCCGATTTCCATTCTGCAATTTCACACTTTTTGGTCAAGGTTGGGACTTGCCCTGGTTGTGAGGACAGAGTGGCGGAATATGATGCTGGTGCAAGAACAGGTGGGTTTTATTAGGTACCAGATGAGAGGTATACAAACTGGTCAGGTCTGCAAAACAATGAACCTACATGATGTTTTCCTGTTCATGACTTCAAATGGCATCGACAGAACTAACGGTCTAAAACTATAAAGACATACTTTTGTATTCATAAAAAAATATTATCAAGTAAAAACAAGTCGTTATTCATAACTGTGACAACCCCAGTGCCATGTGAGGTAGATTAGGATTAAATGTATTGTCACTTAAATCAATCTTAGACTTAATTCTCTATCCTCATTACACAACATGGGCACCATACAACGTGTACACTGTTCACCTTTGGCACCTTTGTATAATCTTTCGAGTTGTTGCAGGCCAGCTTCATGTTGTTTCTCTACAGATATCCTGTGTATTAGCGTGTTATAGGCGCTCCAAGATCGTAGCTGAATTCCATGTAGGCAATGTGTCTTGCTGTCTTCATTTCAAACACCATTTTAATGTTTTGTTATGCATTTTGCCCGGTTTAGTCCCTATTTCCATCAATAGTCTGAAATAGATTTTAGCATTTGCCACTTATTACTGAATGTTATACTGAATGCAACATAGATACAGCTTGGTTGTACGGTCTGTAAATAATCTAGTCTGGACCAGATAATCCAGTGATTAACATCATGAGCATCGATCCATGCAATTGGGATCAATGACATGCATCAACCAAGTCGGTGAGCCTGACCACCCGATCCCGTTAGTCGCCTTTTACGACAAGCATGGTCACCTTTTACGGCAAGCATGGGTTGCTGAAGACCTATTCTACCCCGGAATCTTCACGGGTCCATTGATACAGCAAAACTGAAGTAACCTTGTGCTTATTTCCAGATGTTGTGTTCCATCACATTATATTTGCTGAGGGTGTCAGGTACTACGTGACAGTGACAGCGTGTAACAAGGCGGGACTGTGCAGCAGCGCCACATCTGACGGTGTCATCCTGGATCAAAGTCCACCGGTCCCTGGCAGCGTCATGGACGGCACACACGACCGAGACTCCCAGTACCAGGCATCCAGGTTTGCTCATATTTATGCTAAGTTATTTTCATATTAACTTTATATTATGTTGGTTGGTTGGTTGTTTAACGCCACACGCAGCAATATTCTAGCTATATCACGACGTTCTGTAAATAATCTGGACAAGACAATCAAGTGATTAATATCATGAGCATCGATCCACGCATGGGATCGATGACATACATCTATCAAGTCAGCGAGCCTGACCATCCGATCCCGTTAGTCGCCTCTCACGACAAGCACAGTCGCCTTTTACGGCAAGCATGGGTCGCTTTAGACCTATTCTACCCAGGATTTCCACGGGTCTTATATTATGTATATAAAATCACTATACATCGTGGTTATATTATGTATACAAAAATCACTATACATCGCAATATATACTCATTTGTATCACCCAGTTATCATTACAATACTATAGCGATTGTATGCACGCAGGATTAATATAATAAAATTCATATCTACATGTCTTGTCACTAGAACGTTCCTGGGCTGCAAGTGGCATGGGTTCCAGGACACAGAGTCAGGTCTGGACTTCTATGAATGGCAGGTGGGGACAACACCAGGAGGCAATGATATTCTCTCATCCCAACATGCTGCCCTTGAAGAGGTGGCATTCCATACACTGAATGAAAGCCAGCTGCTTCCAGTCGGAAAAAGGATGTATATAACAGTTAGAGCGTTCAACAAAGCAGGTATGAGTAATTGAAAAATTCAGGATAAAGTAATAGTCATTTCAAGATACAAACACTTCGTGCTCTGCTTTGAAATCAAGCTTTCTTTTATATCAGCCACAGTGATGAATATCCTATACGTTATCTGTCAGAAATGTTTTCGAAAACATTAGGTTGAACGTTTTAGATAATGAACATTCTTTAGGAATGACAGTTTGACATAATTCTACTTATGTTGTGGGCCAAGTGATGCGGACAGCTTTTATAAGTATATATTAATTTATACCATTGCACAGTTAGGTTCATTTCATTTTCGTTTCTCTTAGCTATGAATATGCAAATACTCGGCGCTTTGGTTTTTAATTTGATAATGACTCCAGTTGGAAATGTCTCTAGGAATGTTCACCACATCAACATCGAATGGTTTCATCATTGACGACAGCGCGCCTGAGGTGGTAAAGGCTCCATATATTGCGGGAGGGCAGGGATCGCTGGTTGCCATGACGCTGATAAGTCGGTCTACTGTGAGTGTCAGCTGGGAGCTGAAGGACGAGGAGTCTTTCATAGAGAGACAGTACATCTCCATCTCCACTCATCAGTTGGGGGAGTTTGATTCTTCCTTGATGGAGGTGAGAGCCAACAGTCAGGTGTTGACAGGGACTTTCCAATACCAATTAATGAAACAGGACAAGTCCTAAAGAATTAGCTGACCTTCTCAATCTTCGATTTGATTTGCATTAATATCTGTTCAACAAACATGATAAACGTATGTAATTAAGTAATACAATCCGTCTACTGTATATAACAACCTTAACCAGAAGACACGTTTTCTCTTCAGATTCCAGGACTGTTGAGAGAATTTACCTTCACACAGCTGAACCTTCATGACGGAAGCCACTACAGGGTAAAGGTTGTAGCATGCAACATGGCTGGTCTCTGTACACAAACTCAGACTGGAGACATTTTGGTTGACAGCACTGAACCAACAACAGGTAGGTCAATATCAACCATAAACACAGATTTTGATATAATATATCTTATCTACTAGTATTGAACTGTAGTGTGTGTATAATGAAATTATCTGCACAAGAACATCTAATTCAAACTCATCTTTGCAGGGGTACTTGCTGTGCAAACGGACCATGCTGCCAAACTGTCAAGGAATCAGTCTGGCTGGATGACTTGGACAACAAACAGCCTGAGTCTTGCATGGCTGGGTTTTGCCGATCTACACTCTGGCATAGATCATTATATAACTACAGTTGGCTCTAGACCGTTTGCTAACGACTTGGCACAGGTTACAACATTATATATTTGACATTGTATTAACAAGTCCAGAGGTTAATTGAACTGATTTCGATTCCTATGTCAAAATCTATATTTTAGGCATTTAAGGTACCATCTGCATGCAATATTAAGTTTCAGAGAAACAAAAGTAGTGTGGATTATCACTGAATTTCAGGCACATGACTTACTCTTGCTATTCTCTTGCATTGACAAGTAATAGACGCGTGGAGGTCTGGGGAGAAATAGGTCTTCAGCAACCCATGCCTACGGTAAAAGGCGACTGACTGGATCGGGTGGTCGGCTCACTGACTTGGTTGATGCCTGTCATCGATCCCAATTGCGTGGATCGATGTTTATAAAGTCAGTCACTGGATTGTCTGGTCCAGACTTGATTATTTACAGACCGGCGTCATATAGCTGGAATATTGCTGAGTGCGAAGTTAAACAACAAACCAACCAACAAGTAATAATGTTCTGAATGTATGCATCGTGTATGTCCAGGACCAGCTGGTGAAGGTATACCACAACATCAGTGGCGTCGACCTGGAAGATGAGGGAGTAGTGCAGACATTCAACATCAGCACCACTGACATGTCATCAACATCCTCTGTTTTCATCACCATGTGGGCAGTAAATGGGGTAATTACTTTGTCATAGTTGACTTTCCTTGTAAGTTGCTGTTGTGTACATTTTCTCGTTTTTCTTCCTTTCTTTGTGGTTCACTTCGTTTCGTGATGCAGGTTGGACTACAGAGCCGCCCCCTCCATTCCGAGCTGGTTTTGGGAGGGGGAGGGGAGCTGGAATTGGTGAGACGGTGCAGCTCCTACAGCTGTCAGGGACACTGCGTCTGTGCCGTCCAGGACAAGACGTGTGGCACCAGTCAAGGATGCAAAGTGTTTCCAAATGGTAGGATTGAGTATTGTTTAACGCCGCTTTCATCAATACTCGCGCAATATCACGGTGGGGGAAATAGGCTTCACACATTATACCCACGGGGCCAATACAATGTCATGATAAAGTAACTGAAGACCTCGTTTAAATAAAGTCAAAACATTTTAAAACACAGAACATGGTTTTGAGAGATAAACGATTTTCATTTTACACAAAACATCGTACTGCCTCCTGTCTCCACGTTATGTCCAAATCTATGTGACAGTTTCTGATGTAGGAAATTCTGCACTGAATGTCACTGACATCATTGACCTGAAATCTGCCGTATTGGGCGATGACGTGGACTTCTCACCCTATGACTCATTCCTTGCAGCAACATGGACGGTAACCAACATGCAAACTGCCCAGCCTGTAAGGTAATTGGTAATTTCCACTTACATTTCCAACATATTACTTCCGTATACTTATGTCTGAGATAGATACAGGCCTCAAACGATGTTATTTGCAGGTATGAGTTCAGTGCTGGGTATTCAAGTCTGCCATATCCGGCTGGGATTTATGAGGAAAGTAAGGAACGAGTGTGGTTTGATGCAGGACGTCTAATGTCTACAGTCATAGCACTCCCGAAAGGTAAGGGGGTGGAGGGATAAGTGTGTTCTGTTCTGTATTTGCCTAAATGCTATGTTTACTCTATATCCAAACGCACATGAGCCTGTATATGTTTTTATTCCAGGGCATGAGCTGACATCAGGGCTCAGTTACAGTGTATTTGTGCGAGCTTGGTATGACGAGCAGACCTACAAAATCTACAAATCTGATGGTATCCTTATTGATATTACAAGACCAAAAACAGCGTCACGACAAGGAGTATCGGTAGGAAACTTGCGTAATATACTATCAGAATAGATATGAATTCATTCCATCAGTTTTGAATCTTACAAAACGTATCAAATACATAATGATCACATATTTCATAAGATATGATTGGACTTGTATTACAAATGTCCAAATATAATCACAATGAGCCTTTTTGATAAAGTCGTTTTCACTTCAAAGTCACAATTCAATGTTTTTCTTGATAGATGAAAGAACTCTTAGAATCTGGAGACAGGAAAGACACCGACTATCAGAGCCGTGTAGATAGGATATACCTGAGCTGGAACAACGTGTTCATGGACACACAGGCAGGACTCCTGAAATACGGGGCATATACAAGTACTTCACCCGGCGGTATGTTTCCACAACATGTAACCTTTGGACAACAAAAGCATTTGCAACTATGTGTGTGCATTAACCGGAATGCTTAGAACTAGATGCAAACTTTGCCTGTGCCGGTATGTTTCAGGTTACAGCATACATGAGTCGTCAGGCATGACTTCAACTAACTGCACACTGCCTGGGTTGTCTCTAGAATCAGGAACAATCTACTACTCCAACATATTAGCATATAACAAAGCAGGACTGGTTGCTTGGGCGTTCTCAGATGGGGTACAGATCGATGTCACGCCACCAGTAGCGGGGATAATAGAAGATGGCGACGGTAGGCATAGGATTTCATCAAAGTTATGAACAAGAATTCAATACCATTGAATATTCAATCATTACAGGGCGTATTATGTATACTGTCTGTGGGGTCACATATATTTAAGTATTTCGGTGAGCGTGACATTGTTTCATCATTACTTTCACTTTCCAGGGCTCGGTGATATTGACTACCAAGCCTCCCAGACACGTGTAACTGCCTCCTGGTTTGGGTTTGCTGACAAAGATTCCACAATCAGCAAATATGTCTGGTGTGTTGGTACAACCAATGATACATCTGGATGCAACATCTTGGATTGGCAGGATGTGGGGCTACATACCTCAGCCAAGACACGCCTGGATTCACCACTTGATAATGGTATTAACATCAATCATTCGACTAGTTGTTTTAAAAAGAAAATATAGTGTAACTATTGGAACATAATTATACTTCGAGACAAACGACGTGGTGACATTAGACCACAGTGCCCACAGAGATGGTCCTTGGACCATTTGCATTAAGTGGCAAATCAAGGGACTGAACCAAACATATAAACTTGTCTGGGTTATCTGACAAAAATGTTCCAGGCTCTTGTACCAATTACTGTCACATTTATACATAGCCACAAAGTGAAATTACACCACAAAGAATAGACTCATAGCAATTACCATAATTTATTCATCCAACAGATAGATGTGACTGACAATAACTAAATACTTATTTTTCATTGTTTGTGTCAGACATAACGGTTCACAGTTATAAAATTAAAAAAATATAGTAGTATATATAGAGAGTTTTGTTTGTTCATATAGTATAGTGAATAGAAACTGTAAAAAAATTCTATAAATACTTAAGATGGCACTGGGGTTGCTTTATCTCATCAGAAAAAATGATGAAATGTGAAATTAATACGCACAAAAAGACCCTTTTATGTAAACAATGATTTATGGCACCAATTCAGTCTTGTATCTCTCAGATAAGCTAACTTCAGAGGTTTCTTAGAAAACATGTCATCATTGCAACTCTCGCAAAATAATTAAGAGGGCCTATTATTGACAAGTATCTTATAGAAAAGCATGCAAACATGTAACGTCATTCATGTAACGCCAGTAGTTTCTAAGAAAGGTTGCCCCCATGCATTGCAGATACTTTGTAATAAGTTAAAAAGCATAGAGCAAGGGCCTTAACTCGAACTCTTGATAAGTATTTCTTAGATCAGCTTGCAAAGTTTCATTCATGTTACTTCAGTAGTTTCTGAGAAAACTTGTCCCCATTTCAGACAGTATGCTTAAAAGTAATTAAGTTGAAAAGCATGGAGGAAGGGCCACAACTTTCTTAAAAATGGATTGAAGACTTTCGAATTTCCGAACTCATTTTAGATCATGACCAGTAATATCAAGCGTGACGGACGGGCGGACGAACATACACGAACATGTTCTTCAAGTGAGTGAGTGAGTGAGTGAGTTGGGTTTAACGCTGCTTTAAACAGTATTCCAGTCATATCACGGCGTGTCAGCTTAATGTGGGAGGAAAGCCCGAAGTGATGCAGGTCTCAGACGTTTACCACTTCGGTGAAACCCACGAGCACAGGTATGGTGCTGACAAATCTAGAAACATAATCGGGGCGAACCGGGATTCGAACCCACAATCATAGGTTTCTGGAGAGCCCAAGGGACGCAACTCTGCACAGCGAATCGCGCCGCCTTAGACGACTGGGCTACCTGTATCCCCCACATGTTCTTCAAAGAAAGCACATATTATAAATCATAATAGAGAATTGCTTCGGGACATAATTTCTGTCACTGATGCGTCAAATTTGGAAATGTCCTCCGTATGTCCACCATAAAACTTTTTGAAAGCTTTAATTAGACCTTGAATGTTGTTATATTGATCAAACAACTTTTGAGCAAGAGTCGTTTGAAGGTCTTTGAAAGCTTCGTGGACAGAGCATGTTCGATTGTACCTCGAAAGTTGTGACATGTAGACAGCAAGGGCTTGAGCTGCAGGAATATTAATATTCTCAACATGGAGGGAAAGTTGACTATTGAAAAGTTCAAGTCATCCCTCTTGTCATGCGGTCTTGTGGACAGTTTCTTGTCACTGAATCGTTATGAATAGATCTAAATATGAAACAGACATGTCAGTCTCTCTGGTTTCTTTTGTTGCCAGTTCAGGTGGGAAAATCAATGAAAGTTAAAAACAGGCATTCGTCTGATATACATTGACTATGGTACTGAAATTATCAATTCAGGACACTATCACTGTTGATTATAAGATTTCTTTATGAATATTATTTACAGGAATACAAATATGGACCAAAGTGTATGCAGTAGACGTTGTTGGCCACACATCTAAAGTGGTTGTATCAGATGGCGTCATCATCGATTCATCTCCACCTGTGGTTCAGAACATTGCGTATCTGGGAAACAATGTGTTGTCCAATCCTTCCTTTGAGGAAAGCATTAGCCGAGAATCAGCATCCAGTGACTGTCATCCTGAACCACCATCATGGGAGACTGGGAGGCACTCTTGCATTAAGCTAATCACATCTGGTGCTCTCCATGCAAAACACGGGAAGACTCTAGTTTCTGTACGAGGCAGCATACAACAGAATGTCAGGGACCTTGAAGTTGGTGGCAAATACAAAGTAACCATCCATGTTGGGTATCCTTTGGACATAACTGTCAATCAGAAAGCAGTAGAAGGTTTCATCTCGTTTGGAAATGACACCTTTACTTTCAGCCTCGATCCTCACCTTTGTGTAGATACGTGTCATGATACTGGAGGGCGGATCATCTTGTGGAGCCAGTATAGCTTCACCTTCTTGGCACAGAACACCACAACATTGTTGAAGATCGGGACGTCCTCTAACAACATGGAAATGGCCCTGGATCACGTGTTGTTGCAGAGAGTGGATTATGTGGGGAATGCAGATAATATGGTGACAGAAAATAACACCCTGTTTCAATCTGTCTTCCGGAAGCACTGGTCATCAGTCCATGCATCATGGCACTATGATGATCGAGAATCTCCAATTGTAGAATATACAATGGCCGCAGGTGATAAGATTATGTCTCATCAACCTATATCTTGTTCGCTTAATCTTTTGGGAGTGGATGTGTGTGCGTGCGTGTGCGTGAGATAGTGCGTTCGTTCCTGTCCTACCGGCGACACCCGTCGCAAACACATGCAAAGGCAAGTTCTTTGATCACCTCAAAAAATACGGGAAAGCATCTGTTGTATTTGAAGATGACTCACATCACATTTCTTAATGCGTGGAGGCAGCTACAGGGTGACAAATCTAATTTGTATGTCTTCCATTTTAACATTCGAGAGTTCAGCTGCAATAGCAATTGCTCTTTTCAATATGACTTCGACTTTTTACTGTGCTGTTACTTGTAATTTCATGTGCAGGACATGTTCGTCATTGTACCATTAGCATCAGTCAAGTATACAGTCAGATTTACAAGTAACACGTCTATTTTTGATGTGACGTATTGATACCCAGATACGTTTGGTGTTATAATTTAGACATAATGAGAGAAACAATAGATCAAATAAGTGTGATGCCAATACAATTATTGTCTCGTAAAGGTACAGTCCCCGGAGGAACTCAGGTGCTGAGGTATAAGAGTGTTGGCAGACATGCACATGGAACTGTGTCTGGTCTGAGGCTGTCTCACAAACAGAAACTATACCTGACCATCACAGCCAGGAATGCTGCTGGCCTCACCACTGTATCCCACCCTGAACCCATCACTGTCGACATGACTCCACCAATGTTCTTTCACGTCAATGATGGAGATGGTAAAGTGAAATACTTGTGGTTTCTGTCAAATCACATATTTAGATTTAATATATCAGATTTACAAAACGAGTCATCAATGTTTCAAACAGTCGTATAATTGCATTTAAATAGTTATATCCATTGATTACGTACATGTCGCATTAAGAACGCTTCATTATTCCTGCAGGAATGGACATTGACTACCAGGCTATGGGCGATGTATACTTAAACTGGGCAGTCGAGGAGCCAGAGTCGAATATTCTGCACTGTAGCTGGGCAATAGGTATGCAACATATCCGTATCCATATCTGTAAACAACGGAGTCTCGACAGGACAATCTAGTGATAGACACCAAATCATTGATCTACACAATTGGGATAAGATGACATGCGTCAACCAAGTCTGCGAGTCTGCCTACCGGATACCGTTAGTCGCCTCTTACAAGTATTGGTTGATGGAGACCAATTCTAACACAGATTTGATGGAGGCCAATTCTAACACAGATCTTCACGGGGACGCTTTCTTACCAGTCAAAGTACAGGAACATGTTCAGTTATTCACTGAGCGTGATATGATACTGATAACCTCACACAACACCACTATGCTTCACAGTACAACTTTGTGTTCATGTTTTACGAGTCAAAAATGCTTGTGGCTGATCTAAAGAATAACCACGTTTGCGGGCTTTCTTGAAAACAGACTTTTACCTTAAAGGTTATTTCATTCATTACTTTACAAATTATTGTTTGATTATGAATTTTTCCTGACTTTAATTTTGTTTGTGGATTGAAACATAAATATATTTTTTAACTTGTTTTGAAGACATTGTAAAAAGTAACTTTTCTCTCTAGGCACGACTCCAGGCAAAGGTGACATCAAGATGTTTGAATTGGTTCCCCCAAGTCAAACAACAGCTAACTTTGACATCTCAAGCGTCAATATTAGCCTTCCTCTGAAGATATTCTCAACAGTTCGCTGTATCAACACGGTGGGTTTGATGTCGTCACTTGTCTCTGATGGCGTAACTCTGACACGTGGTCAGCTGAAGCCTGCAGCGGCAGTCCTCCTGGAGGACAATGTCAGGTACTACTATCAACGTGGTCAATGCCTTAAAAACAACAGGGTGCGGATGCACTGGGCAAAGAATCTTCTCCAGACAACTGTGGTAAGTCTTTTTGTGGTATATCTATTTGTGTATTACCTGTATCTGACCTGTATATAAATAGATTAAATGACAAACCACTCTTGTCAGTAATGACGTGTGCTTGTTGATTTCATACTTAGATTGAGGTTACAGACGAGTCCAGCACATATCAGAACAGAATAGATTCCAGTTTTGAGTTTGCCACATTGTGTGGGCTGCACTTCAAGAACCTGGGCCCCTACCAAGTTGCAGTTTCTCAAGACAGCATCATTGGGATACAAGGGGAAACAACTCTTCTTAACCTTACCACCCACGGCAATCCACCGACGATAACAGGTAACATTGTTTTATCCTAAACTTGGCAGCTTATTT
Source organism: Haliotis rufescens (assembly GCF_023055435.1). Classification (NCBI taxonomy): domain Eukaryota; kingdom Metazoa; phylum Mollusca; class Gastropoda; order Lepetellida; family Haliotidae; genus Haliotis; species Haliotis rufescens. Next base: position 41,537,366 of record NW_025964001.1, on the reverse strand, counting down.
GACATCCAATGACAATCCTATTGTGTGTAAAGATATACATTATAGTAATGATTATGAATATCCAACCTGGCATATCAGCTATATATGTATGCGTATTACTGGCCAATACGACAGCATACTGACCGTGATGCATTCATATTTTAAGACTCAAAATTCCCCCATTCGTCACCACTCGTGCCCCTATCGATGAATGTTAAGTGCGAAAATACGACAAACCTATCAGGAATAATTTTTGATTTTACATATGTCTTGCATTTAAAAATATATCCAAGATACAGTTAAATGTGTTCAACTTTTATGTATAACAATGTAAGCATTTACTCAATCATTCATCCTAAAGTATGACACTTGGTCAATATTTGTAGGATCTGCTGAGATAGCTGTGTCTCGGAAAGGAAACCACATCTTTCTGAACTGGGACAGGCTGTTCGTCTCTCCTTGGGAGGATCTCCAATATGAGCTTCACATTGGAACAGTGGTTGGAGGAGCAGATATTTTGGGGGAGGTTCTCACAAGAAACTCCGAAATTGCACTGACCTTGATCTCGTCCCACTCGCAACCAGAATCTCTATTTGCAGCTGTGGCCGCAATTGACCCATGTGGTTATAGTGCTCACTATCAGCAGGAAATAGTACTTTAAACCTGTCATGGATATTTTTGATCACATACAAATGTATATATGTCAGGTTTTTACTGACGCGATTGAACGTATTGAATGTATTGAATGACGTCTCTCTCTGTGTATCTCTCTCTCTCTCTCAGCATATTCTTCTATTTTTCTAAATGTTAATTTATTTAAACATAAACAAAGACATGTTATGCATCGTTGCCTAAGACAGTCGTATATATGCATTCATTGTATATTAAACGGTGAACATGATTCAGTGTTGACTTTATTGTTTATTGTGTTCCTTTTAACGTTGATGTAAATACAAATACCACATTTGTAACAGTAACTGTATTGCCGCCTCTCTGTATCATCCTCCATGATATGTATCATCGCTTATGTGATAGCATTAATTTAGCCTTCAGTTAATATATATACACAGATGAGCATGGACACCCCACTCAGACCCTGTAAAGTGATTCCGGGCCGACCAGTCCTTGTTTTAAAACCTTAAAAGCAAGTACCATCTTTTAACGGCCTTTGGTATGACGCGGTCGTGTATCGATCCACCATCCTTCCGCTCTCCTGACAATTGTCAAGGTAGAAATTCTATCCACTGGACCACAACGCAAATACTACATGGTGGACATGCCTGTCGTAGGAGGCAACAAACATGATCCGATGGTCAGGTTTGCTATCTTGGTTGATGCATGTAATCGTATCCCAATGCGTAGATCAGTGCTCATGTTAATCAGTGGATTGTCTGGTCCAGACTCGATTATTTACAGACCGGCGGAATATTTCTGAGTTCGGCGGTAAACAACAAACATTCAAACAAACAAGCGTGTTACTCTCTTGAACATGATCTCTTTAGCCCTTCAAGTCGGCAGGTTTTGGTTGAAAATGTAAAATCCACGCGGGAGGGAATAACACTAGGGCCGAATGCTCTAGGGCCGTTCCGACAGAGTAAAGAAACTCTCGTGAAATATATCTTGCCAGGAAATATATACGCATAACATTGGACCTTCGATTGAACCACCAATTCACAACCAGTTCTGTGGTCTGATGGTTAGTGAGTGAGTGAGTTGGATTTAACGCCGCTTTTAACAGTATTACAGTTATATCACGGCGTGTCGGCTTGATTTGGTAGGAAAGCCCGAAGTGGTGCAGGTCTCAGACGTTTACCACTTCGGTGAAACTCACGAGCACGGGTATGGTGCTGAAAAACCTAGAGACATAATCGAGGTGAACCGGGATTCGAACAATCATAGGTATCTGGCGTGCCCAAGGACGCAACTCTGCACAGCGCCTTAGACAACTGGGCCACCCGTGGCCCCCTCTGATGGTTAGAGTGACTGGCTACTGACCAAGATGTTGTGGCTTTCAGACAACTGGAAGTCTAGATCACGTACTTTGTGCACCCCTCAGACAAGTGTAAATTAACACGAAACCCATGGCCGAAAGCTATGAATATATTTAGAAATTCACAAAAATACAAAAATAAAAATTCACAGAAATTATCATACCTTCTTTTTTTTTCAAATGCAACAGTTTTCAGTCATTCTTGAACACCATAAGTAAGTCAATGGGTTTAAGTACTGAAAGTTATTTTGAGAATACTAAACCGTTCACGACACCTATGAAGACACAAACGAGCACTTTCCATTTAGAACACTCATACATTTGTTGAGTTTCTTTCAGTTTTCTAACGATACATATTTCTTGTGTGAGCGACCTCTGATATAAGAGTGTTTCTGCAGGTTCCCAACCATGCAATGATATACGAGGTGCTAGAGTTCTCACCGTGATTGCATATCAGGCCAATTTTTGACAAATGATGATGAGGGTAGCATATATTTCGGAACGTATTCCTTCACGTGAAATATAGGTAATTTTATTTCTGCTTACATTTGTTCTCGTCACTCGTATATGATTTTATTACAATTGTACAGATCCTGAGCAGACCCATACCAGTTTCAACTCAAGACATTTCTCTCTCTATGTTAATGGACACAGCCTAGTGCGCTGAATGTTTAGTGATACTATTAAAACACGTGCAAAGGCTAGGCAATTGTTCACCTGAAAAAAGCACGGGAACATATACTATTAGTACAGTTAAGTCGAAATAGGGCATGCGGCAAACGTGGACATGTCCTCAAAATGTCTAACATAAAACGTTTTGAAACCTTTACTGAGACATTGAATGCTGAAATAAACAACTCCCGAGCAGGAGTATTACGCTCTTTGAAATCTTCGTGAAAGTTCATGTTCGATTGGCGTATCCATGTACGACCAATCAGATAACATACAGAAATACCGATGACTTTTACGTACATGATAGTAATGTTATAACATATATTTTAGTGTACTTTATCTCCGGTAGATAAATCTAATATAATGCGAGAGGCGGTAGGTAATGATGACACAAGGCCAATTTTGAAGACAAGATTGCAATTCTGTCAACAGAGACTATTGTGGGGATCAGTTTAATAAAGTGCCAAGAGAAATGGCGCTGTATTTTATAGTCCCATGTCAGACGTTTACAAGTCTTATGAATTCGCATAACACATACTTCCTGTGAAAGATGTTTATAATGATAATTAAGGAAAGGCTACGAAATGGGCCAAAATTACAGTTCATAGACATTGCACGGCTGTTATGGGGGTTTCAAAATAAAATCCTTATTGTGTGGGCACACTTAAGAAACAAACATACGTCATTGATTTAAAGCTCAAGAACCAAGGTCTCAGCTGGTAGCTGCAAAAATGTCTGTGTTTACTACTGATGGATAGCTTGCACCTTTTCCTTACTATAGGGTCTATTATAAACATACTTATTTGCCCTTGATTTCCGTGTGTAAAGCGATATATTATAGGCAAATATAGCTTACGACGCGTACACGCTCCAGTCGCTTATGACAAAGGCCTATTGTCACTGTTGAACAAGGCAGATGAGGCATTCAGTCATTGATATTGTTCACCAAATCTCCTACATGCCATTATCTAATCTTGAATACTTAGCTTGTTTTACAAACACTGTCTTATAACTAATGTACAGAGATATTCGGCTTTCTAATGTCAAATGAAACATGCGTTTCAACGTGGCAAAAATCCACTTGCATATTTATGTATTATTGGTGCAAATGTATATCTACTGCCTATAGATTTGGTGAATTTTATATGGGCATATTTTGAAACGATTTTTAAGTTTCATGTAAAGACAAGTATTGTTTCACACTGTATGTTCTAATCTCTGGTTGTGTTCATTTGTATCTGTTTAACCTGTTCATAATAAAGCCGTACCTACGGTTAAGACTTAAATAAACTGTCTGTTTACATTCCAAAGTTTCAGCTTAAAACACACCAAATTATCCAGTACACAGCTAGCCCAGTGACTTTTCTACTCGATAATTATAATTTTGAAAGTATTTTTCTGATCTTATAATCTTAACCATGTTTTGTTTTAACTGGATAATAGATACACATACACTCATTACTGTTACAACTTCTATATAGAACTCTCAAAGACTTGAAACCTATTTGATCGCATGTAACTTGTTAATTAATTTGTGAGGTTCCCCCGCTTCTCTTCTAATCCCTTCTCTTGGGCTGTTATTGAAAAGTTTACTGATGCAAATACCCTTTTGGTGTGTCATGAGTAGTTAACACTACTGTTGTGTAACCGACTGACCAAGTATTTAACGTTTGTTGTTGTTTAAGATATATAGAACGTGTGAATGGATCTTTTACCGGATCAGGTGTGTCCATTACTCCCATTCATACATTAATGACAAGAATCAGAACTTCACTGAAGGTATTCAATTGGTATGTAGTATAATGACATAACACTCACCAATCGACAATGCATGACTGTAATGTTATGTGGGTTATCTGGAATCACAGGTAACTCTTGTATCTATAGAAGATAGACTCGACCGCCTCCGTGGTCTAGTGGTAGAGCGTCCGCACGGAGAGCGGAAGGTACGGGGTTCGATCCCCGACCGCGTCATACCAAAAGACATTAAAAGATGGTACTTGTTGTGACCCTGTCTGGCGCTCGGCATTAAGGGGCTTAAACAAGGACTGGTCGGCTCGGAGTCAGTATACTGTGTCTGAGTGGGGTATTCATGTTAAACTGCGGCATGGTATCTCAGTGAGCTAGCACTAGTAAATCGGCATAGGTCCGGACTAGTACAAGCAGCCACACAAACACGCACACGTACATGCACGTCGCCATATAAGTGCAATAATCTTGGGCGCGACGTTAAACACCATTTCACCAAGATAGACTGACTGGGAGCAATCTAGTTTAATCCTCCATCTTGGAACACATGGCATTTCGTACAGGGAGATAACTCTACATAGCATACAGATTATGAAGCACTCATAAAATCTGGCACAAATCACATCTCCCTTATCAAAAGTTTAAGTTAGACGTTACAGTTTTACACATAGAAAAGCTCAATTAAATGTTCGTCAACATTAATACAAACTGCAAAGAAATGAAACAGTAAGCACATTTGGTTGAAATCCACTTTCTTGCTTGACAATAAAATCAATGGAAATTTAACCATTCACTCACATGAACTCAGACATGTTGACCAAATCAATTTAACTGAATAAATGTCAAATGTTTATAGGACTAGCATGACCTTAGGTTTCACAGATTGACCACTCCTGGTGATGTGTGTTGAGTTCTGTGATGGACTTGAAGTCACATTCGGACTTGAAGTCACACTCGGACTTGCTGTCTTGATTGGTGTGCTGGTTACTTTCCACTCACTTGTCCCAGGCTTGGTTTCACAAGTTTGATTGACAGCAGGTTTGAGTTGGTCACTGGTTGATAACAAGTGTCGACGATTACGACGATATTGAGCACCATCGTTGGTCTGAACGATGTATGACCTATCCTTGCCATGTTGGCTTTTGCTGATCACTGTGGCTGGTTTCCACAGGGTTTCTGTTTGAAGTCGAACTCGCACTGGCTCGTTGATATTGAGTTTTGAGTGTTGTTTCGCGGACTTGTCATAGTTCTGTTTCTGTTGAAGTTTTGACTGAGCAATCTGTTTCTGTACGATTTCAGGATCAACAGTTAGGTTTCATTTGTTCATACGTCACTGGAAGTGTTGAACGAAGACGACGTCCCATTAACATTTGGAAAGGCGAAACATGTCCTATGGGAGTGTTGTTGTACTCCAACAAGCTGAGTCTTCGATCTCTGTTATCAGCTAGTGCTTTGTCGAACAGACGTTTGGCTATCTGCACACCTTTCTCAGCCAAACCATTACTCTGGTAGTGAGGGTAGTGAGGACTAGACGTTGAACGTTTGAAACCCCAACACTTTGTGAAGTTAACAAATTCCTCAGCTGTGTATTGGATGCCATTATCTGATATCAGTTCCTGAGGCACTCCATGTCTAGTGAATATGGATTTGAGCTTGTCGATCACTCTCACGCTCTTTGTACTGGCAAGCTTTTCCACTTCTAACCAGGCCATGTACTGTAATAGTCGACAACCACTAAGTAGTCTTTACCTTGAAACTGGAACAGGTCAGTCGCCACAATTTGCCATGGATATGATGGAATTGGTCGTGGAACAAGTGGTTCTTTCTGTTTGGAAACACGTCTTTCTTGACAAATGCAACATTTACCGACTTCAGCTTCAATGTCGGAACTCATTCCAGGCCAGAAAAGTACAGGCCTTGCTCTGCTTCTGCACTGTTTGATACCCAGGTGGCTTGAATGAATACACTAGAGCATTTTCACTTTCATCCTATCTGGTACTATTATCCTCTCTCCTTTGAAGTGAATATCATCCATCTCTGAGATTTCATCCCAATAATTCCAGAACTGTTGGATAGATGAAGGGCAGTTTCCTCGTTTGTCTGGCCATCCTTGTTTCACAATTGACTTCAACTTTCACAACACAGGGTCCTGCTGTGTTGAAACCCTCAACTCAGACATCCTTTCAGCACTAACTGGCAGAGTTGTGAGTACCATATGTACTTGCATTTCAGCTCCATCACTGAGATTGTCTTCATCACTGTTTGTCACAAACTTTCTAGACAGTGTATCCGCTAGAGGAATACTCTTTCCTGGACGATGAACCAGTGTGATATCATACTTTTGTAACTGCAATAACTTCCTTTGCAGCCTGGGCGGTGCAACAGGTAGTGGCTTCTTCATGATGATTTCAATCAGCTTGTGATCGCTCTCAACTGTGGCCTTTCTCCCATAGAGATATTGATGCAATAAGAATGTCATCGACGATCACATTGACTCCATCGATCTTATCATAGATCTCATCCTTTCTGCGCTGGATTTCATCTTCTGATGAGTTGATTCCAAAAGGTAAGCGTAGAAAACGATATCGCCAAACGGACAGTTGAAGGTTGTCAATAGCGATGAATCTTCATCTAGTTGTATGGACCAGTATCCAGACCCGGTGCCAAAACGCTGAAATAATTGGCTCCTGCAGGTTGTTAAGTTACATCTTTAAGCATCGGCATTCTGAAGTGAGGTCTCATGAGGTCTTGATTAAGATCCTTGGGATCGAGGCATATCCGTAGTTGACAAATTTAGGGTGTCTCTACAATTACTACTGAGTTGACCCAGTCTGTGCTCTTCGTGACCTTGGCAATGACACCGAGATCCTCCATGCGATCTAGCTCTACCATCAGCTTGTCCTTTATGGCAAATGCAACACGTCGAGGCGCATGTATAACTGGTGTTACATCAGGCTTGAGATGTAATTTACATTTACCTTCGAGTTTGCCTTTTCCTTTGAAAACATCTGCGAACTCATTCAATACAGAGTCCTTAGTCATACCTGACAACGAAGGCTGCGAGTCGACTGCTAGGATCAAATTCGTAACCTAATAACAGGTGGAGCCTTAATTTCGACAATGAAGAAATCAAGTTACATACTTGAATGTCTGTTGTAGACCTTCATGTTATTTTGACTTTGATGTATTCACCTCCATAACCTTGTAGTTTGACATTAGCTGGCTTCAGGGGGTACTTCAAACTTTTAACTTCAAATATGCTAGCTGGTATGGTGTTGACCTTTGAACCTGTATCTAGCTGAAACAAACCAGAATCTTCTGATGTCCAATCAAAAGTTCAGTGTAGGCTTGGTCCATATCTTCATTTCCATCAGACACTGTATCGATGAATAATTCTGAGTCAGAGTTAGTTGTTTCATCTGCACAATCAATGTGTTCCTTTGAGTGTCCTTTTCTCTGGCTGGATTTACACATACTTGCGAAATGATTCGACATATCACAAGTATCGCAACGTTTACCTCAGGCTGGACATTTTTTACCACTGAAATATCTCAATCCGCAAATTTCACACTGTTATGTTTCCCTGCCATGCTGTCTGTCACCTTACCATGCTTGTCATAGTGTTGTCTACCATTGTGACTGTTACCATGGAACCTAGAAGAACTGGCTTTCTTCTTCCTTGTGAACGAGAAATGTGATCCACTTTTTCTGTTCCTCTTGACATACTTTCGTCTTGTCCTTTCCAAAGTTCATATGAACGGGAAATGTCTATAGCCTTTGTCAAATCTAAATCTTTACCTTCCTGCAGCAGTTTTTCTCGAACTTCATGTGAATTTGTCCCAAACACAATTGCATCTTGGGCCATTTCATCAGAATTTACAAAATCGCAATCACGAACTAGCAATTTCAGATCAGTCACAAATGTTTCTACACTTTCAGATGATGCCTGTGTTTTGTTGTGGAATACGATAGTTGTGGAATGTTGTGTTACGATTGGGTTAGATTTCAGACTAACATACTGTTCAAAACAATCATGATAGGGCTTCAACTTTTTTCCATCTTCTTTTTCGCTGGTAAATGTATTTGCAATATCTCTCCCACGATCTCCAGACTATAGAAGTAGGTAGCTAACTCGTACTTCCTCATTCTTACAGACGAGAGGACCTGCAAACATTAGTTCGGCATGCTGTTTGAAACGACGCCACTCTTCTGCTAAATTCTGAGCTTCCCAGTTAAATTTTTGATGCGCTAATCCACCATTCATAGTTGACGCTGTGATTATCACCCAATCTGACACCATGTAATGTTATGTGGGTTATCTGGCATCACAGGTTACTCTTGAATCTATAGAATAGACTCACTGACTGGGAGCAATCTAGTTTAATCCTCCATCTTGGAACACATGGCATTTCGTTCAGGGAGATAACTCTACATAGCATACAGATTATGAAGCACTCATAAAATCTGGCATGTTTGCCACAAATCACTACAATGACCAAATGCTGTAACCAGTAACAGAAACATTATTGTCACCTTACCAGACTGTATGTCAAACACACATGCACATAAACGTATAGAACGGCTTGTAAATGTGTGCTTGTTTGTCTAAATCCTGCATGAATCCAAAGAAAGAGGATATGTTGTAACTGTTTATCATGAATGTGGCAATTGATTAAAGCACCAGTAGAAACTTTTGAAACTCCGTCACAGCGCTTGACATTTTCGCCACCCTTCCGCCACTGTGAAGAGTTCCTCTGTGTCTGTCACATAGAGTTACCTCCATTAAGTAGTCGTTGCACGTGGAGATGAGGCGATTCATTGCTTTCCTGCCTTCCTACAACGACCTGCCATGTTTGCCCGTCACGGCCGGATACATATCGGAAAACAACCACATTTCTATCTGTTACAATCATTCCTTGATTCCGGTTTGACCTCGTGTCTCATTTAAGTTGCTCAAGTGTGACCATTGCTGGACATTCGTGAGACATATATGTTTACCAGTGTATCACATATTTGTGTCTCAATGTCAAGTTAAAATCAATCAAATTAGCCGACAAATCCTTCGATACTTGTCTGTTGAAGTCCCTATACGGTTGCACAAACGCTGATGTGACGTTAAGTTTTACTCACTCTGTCCAAAAGGCATGTACGTTACTGAGCAAATGCTACATTATTGATACCACGCTGTCTTTGGGGAAAATGGCTCTGGCGAGAATGAAAGAGGCCATTGGCATCAGCGTTTCTCAACACTTAAACAATTGAACGACAAATACACAATGAGTGGATAGCTTGCTCTGATATAAGGCGATTAAGGATGAGCGGACTTTCCACCTCAGACATGCACATAATGAGCTCAACCTCCGGGTGTGTCCACCGAGAGGCACATCCTGCTCGTAGTCATCTGTTCACAAGCAGTCGGAGAATACCAGAACATAAAAAGATCTACATGATGTTGGACACTTTACATGACAGTTAAATGACGTTTACACATACATATAATTATAACATTTGATGATTTACTACGTGTGCATTGCGAAGATATTGGATGTTGATTATGGACATACAAATGAGGAGGGGGCCATATTGAATTAAGCTATTAAGCAGTTAGGGCCAGGTCCCAATGGGCTGACTGAATCACGGTCATCTAATAGATTAACAGAACGCCATCAATTAATGATGCCCAGGAATACATATGTATGTTGCAATTGCCCCACCCCACCAACCACCACCACCCCCGCCCCCCACCACGCTTTGTTAACAGTCAATTCGCAAAGAACTGGTAAAGCTCGTGCTCACCACTCTATCTAGTAACGTGACCTTCTGTATCTCTGGTCTTACAGCGTCTTGAGCTGTACAGGATTTCAGCAAGAAGCACGCATCCGGCCAGGACAACACCCGCCCCAGACACATAGAAGAGGCTCTGTAAGGCCAGTAGATTAACTCTGTATGGTTGTTGTCTCCACTGCATCTGACACTGGCTCTTGGATGTCCACCGGTTGTACCAGTATCGTGGTAGACCACTGTCATATATATGCAGCACCCTGGAAGTAGATACACGAGTGAGTATGGTCTTTTCGCAGTTGTTATCAATATTTCAGTTAAACACACCAGAGACACCATAAATGTGGGCTTAAACCATTGTACCAAGTTTGAAAATCTAACCTGGCGTGACGAGGCAAAGCTTTAACAAAGGCTAACCATCACCTATGGATATAACAGGATACATACTAATTTTAGAAGAAAGGATGGACAGGTTGAAGTGAATAGTGACATTTTATCTTGGTCAGGTAAACGTGCAATTGCAATGTTGCCAGTCCGGTTGTTTGCCTGACATTTGCGGGAATATGTATACACTGTAATAATTGTTAAGCACAGTGGTGAAAACACTGCCCGAAGACCTAGTCGGGATATTCATGGACCATTGCGAAATATTGCGTCCAACAAATTTCAATCTATCTACAGTTTAATTAATCAAAGAAAAAAAGTTTTTGTGACCTTACTTACTCATTTGAGAAGATCTTCGTGTAAGCACTGTTATTAGGAAGACCCACTGCAAACTGCAATAAGTAGAACTGTTCTTTCACAAACTGTAAGTCGCAACTCTTAGATTGCATTAGTTCAAAGGATTGCTCATCACCAATGAAAGCATATCGACCTTTAAGAACTCTACGCAAGTGTACATCAATATCTACATCCGCGTCTCCGTCACTGATGCTCTCTTTCCCCTGCCATATGGCTTGATACTCGCTGCGGTTGGAGTTCTGGAAATAGATGCTGTGATATGAATCATCGACAAAACCTAAGAATGTTAATATATTATATTTTTGTACGTGTTTTTTTCCGTATACAATATTTTAACAGCAGTTCTTCTCTGTAATATTTTCCATTTGTTTTTTAAACATCCATATCAAGTTTCAGTATTCTATGCATCATAATAAATGCTTTTTCAGAATTTTGTTTGTGCTTAAGGGGCGATTCAACGAAGCCACTGTCGATGAAAAATAAGAATATTTGAAATCACTTTTGAAAAAGCAGAGCATCGTGTCTGGTCACTTCAGCACTTATAACTAAGGACAGATGAACTGTCAAGTGTCACTCCAAAATCAATAAACGCAATTGAATTGCACAGAAAAGTGCGGCGTCATAGACTAGGCCTCACTGTCAATGAATCACTGGTTTTACTCAGTCTTTTGCTATCTGTATGGTAATATCCTAGGATCTGCTTACATATCACTGCTAATCAAAAGTCTTTATGTTTAACACGGAACACTCAAATATGATTCCTGACACGCATGAACCATTCGAAGGTTTAGATCAATCAGTGAACTGAATCTTATGAAGCTGTAAACTGTAGGCTTGTTGGATCAAAGCTTTGCAGCATAGGTGATTAGAAATCACAACTGACGCATGACGTAGCTATTAACACAAACACAGATGATGTCAGATCATGGGCAGGGGCGAATCTAGTTACTTCCACTGAGATATGATATCAGTGATGGTTCTAACCTTGAAGAGAGTCACAAAGTTCGTTCCTCCAAGGAGTCCCCATTGATAAGTGTCCTGCTGGGCCAACTCTGCCAGGGTGGAGAAAGGTACTTTCTGTCTCCCGTCAGTCATGGATGCTATCAGGTTCCCACTGTAGGCTGCTGCAAAGGTTACCGTGAACACCAGCCAGGCGCTCAGTAGGATACGTGACGAAGCCATCGATGGTATGGAATTGCATCCTTAAGAATGGAAAATACGAAATACACATACGTACCCAAGAACAAAGTGGAAAGTTTCTGGACCTCTCATACCTAAAATACAATGTATGACTGCTGACTATTTTTGTGAATTACTCTAGTTTTATACAAGCAATAAAACAATATTCCAAGTGCTCGAATACTTCACTAACTTCTTAATTACGTCAGCCCCTAAAACTGTATTTGATTGGCAATTTGGATCAGAGAGACTGGACTCTTTCTGGAGTGAGACCATTTAGTGGCAGAACTGTTAGCAACCGAACACAACATTCGGCCCTGATGACGTCAAGCGATGCGCCCAATTTTGCTTCCATGCCATCGTTAGGCACGCCTTGACAGCATCAGAGGTTCAGAAGAAAAGACAGTACAGGTTTTCTCGATATGTTTCAGGTGAGTCCAGGCCTTTTTCGACAATTCTGATGCTTGTGCAAGGGTCTGCATGCGTCCAGGAGAACGTTGCAACGACCCTTCATTACTCAACGTCACCAGTATGTGAGTGGAGGTGTAATGGTACAGGGTGGCATCACAACTCAAGGGAAAATAGAACTCATCATTGTTAATGGCAAGTTAATGGGATGTATCACCACTTTGCAGCAGGTTAATACCCGCCCAAACATTGCACGTGGTGTAACAGACTTTTAGAGGCAGCATTGAAACACTCACTCACTCCCAGGTAACAATTAGTATTTTAACATCTGTCATGAAGAAATGTTGATAAACCGACAATGTTGCCATTTCCGAAAACGACGATAGATAAAATATGTCCTTAATTTCCTCACCTCCTACACAATACAAGTGAAGAACGTGAACTCCTCCGGTCCACCCACAATGCTAAAATATGCAGGTAGACAAAGAATGACCCACACAAATATACTTTCTTGCAGGGTTAGTAAAGTCATTGAAACAGTACTTTAGAAACATATTTCAAGCAATACTAGAATGTTAATAACAACACTGAATTGGCACCAATATCTAAGGGGTTTAATCAACCGCCAAACACAAATTTTAGATACTACACAAATACATACCTTGATACATGAGGGTGCCAAAAATGTGAAAGGCTGTATCTCCATAAAGCTTCAATTTGTCAACTGGCTGGTATGGAGAGTGGTTCGAGCTCACTAACTCCTTGAGGAGCAGTAAAGCTGTTGTCAAGAAAAGTGATATAGCTATACATATGTGGACCTTGTACTGGAAGGGGGAGATAAGCGTCAATAATGTTGCTGTTGATGGCGTCCGTACAATGATTCCCGAGTCAACGTAGAAATAGGGGACGGTGAAATCTATAACGTCCTCTCTGGATCTAGTGACTGAAATGGGTGCAACGATCAAATCTGCTTTCTGCAAGAAACAAATACAACAAATCGAAAATGTTTCCATGTACTAGAAATCAGTAAAGGGCGACTGGTTATATATGTATCATGTGCCACAATGTGTATTTGGGATGCGATTAACTTCCATACATTTGGTGAACAGACCAAAGGTAGAGATTCACATATTTCACGTACGTTTTGTGTATTGTGAGGCAATAAATACATCTGTAAAAACTGATGTACTTGACTACTTTTTTATCCTAATAAATGAAAATGATCCTTGGACATTACATTGTACATCATAAGGAAATTGAACATTGGTGTCAAATAAGGGGTGGTCTGGATCTAGGGACTGTAATTTGTGCAGCAATCAAATCTACTTTCTGCAAGAAATAATGCAGGACAAGGAAAATGTTTCTGTATACTAAAAACATTTAAGGGCCACTGGTGTAATATACAAAAAGAAAAACGTTATTTGTAACAGTCATGAAAGATATAATTACGGAAAGAATTATGTTTTCTCGAGATGATGTAATCCGTCATGTGTGACGAAAGCTCACGTGCCATGCACGGTATGCCCAGGCAGCATGCTACCCTCGAGTATCTCTAAAAGCAGTATATTCAAACGTTAAAATTGCTTTAAGCTCGGTTTTAAACAGCTATTCCATGACATTGTGTGACCATGGCACCAAGGCGATTATCAAACCTCACAAGATTGCAAATAATCGGCATGCATAACGCAGGAATGTCTTGTAATGCCATTGTTCGGAATTTGGGGTACCATCACACTGTGTTAAGCTGTTAAGTCGAGAAACATGCTCAGACCGGTGATGTACATGGGTGTCCCAGATCCAGAAGACCTCCTGTGACGACACATCGCGAAGACAGGGACCTTCTTCGTCTCATATGCAGAACCCTTTTTAACAAGTACTTGTCTGAAACAGCTGTGATTTCCCACTCGTCGTTTCAGCAGCAGAACCGTCAGGAACCGGCTGAAAGCAACAGGACTGAGTTCTAGATGAGTCATAAAGCGTCCCTTGTTGAGAGATCACCACAAAGCTAATCGTTTAGCATGGTGTATTGTACGACAGAACTGGAATCTGAGAACTTGGAGATGGATCCATTGGTCAGACGAAAGTCACTTTCTAATGGAAGAACGAGAGTTTGGAGGCACCGGAACATGGCCTACACCCCCAGGAACATTAAACCAACTGTTGCATACGGCGGGTGCTCGGTGATGGTGTGGGGTGTATGTCTCATGATTGCAGGTTGGATTTGGTCACCATAAGGGGCAACTTAACAGGGGCTCAGTACATCCGGGACGTTTTGAGGCCAGTCGTCGTTCCTCATTTTGGCATCCACCCTCTTGCTACTCGACCTCAGGACATGGATGACAATGCCAGGCCTCATCGTTCACATGGAGTTGTGGATTACATGAGGGCCAATGTAATAACGACTCTACCCTGACCAGCAATGAGCCCAGATTTGATCCCCCTTGAACATGCTTGGGCATACAGGCACGAGATCCTCCTGTACAAGATTTACGCCAACTGGAAGCAGCATTGCATCAGGAGTGGTTGTTGTTGACCCATCAACAGATCCAACTTCTGACTAGAGGCATGAGACGTGGGGTGGAATGTGTCATCCGGGCACGTGGCGGTTATACCCGCTACTGATCTGTTTCAAGTGTCAAGTAAAGACTTTAAGGAACATTTTCACATGAACATCAAACGTAACTCGTTTACTTAATCCTGCAGCACCATATGTTTTTAGGTATTGTCTAAGGTCTAAAACTGTACCTTTGTTACCATGATGGTTTTGTCAGTAATTTTCAATCATAACTCAGCAATATCTTCTTTATTTGTTGTCAAATGTGTGTTCTATCCGATGACATTGGTATCGCCCACCTCCAGTGGTCAGTCATCCCATGCCATGATTTTTGCCATTTGTCATGGTTCAGAAATAGGGGTGTTCTCAAATGTTTTCTTAGTGTATATGTATCATGTGCCGCACTCAGCAATATTAGAGCTTTATGACGGCAGTCTGTAAATAATCGAGTCTGGATCAGTCAACCCAGTGACTGATTTCATGATCATTGATCCATGCAATTGAGATACGGTGACGTGCATCAACCATGTCAGTGAGACTGAGCACCCTATCCCATTAGTTGCCATTAACAACAAGCACAGTCGCTTTTTACGGCGAGTGTGGATTGCTGGAAACCTATTCTAACCCTAATCTTCAAGGGTGTGTATTTTGGAGGTGCTTAACTTGCTTAACCATGCACTTGGTGAACAGACAAAAGACAGAGATTCACATAATTCACGTACGTTTTGTGTATCAATACATGAATGTGTAAAACCTGACATTCTTGACTACTATGCTATCCTAATAAATGAAATGGATCCATCATAAGGAAATCGAACGTTGGTGCCAAATATCGTGATAAGATACTTCCTCCAATTGTAAGAAGATACTATCAGAGGTTAATTCCCGGCAACAAGGCCACGTCACGAATAATTTTCAAAGGGAAACAATGCAGGGTATTGATTTGTCAGGGTATTGTTTTTCGAACCATATTATGTTATATTATCTTATAGCTCCTACCTTTTCAACAAGCTGCCCAATTAGACCAGTCCATTTGCCATCGACTGGAACCCCCCATTCGCCATCTTCTGGCTCCACAATGGTGTAACTGGAGGTGATAATACCGTGTATGTTAACATTTTGTGATTGTGTTGAGTTCAAGTGGTAATGCTTCTGACTTCAAGAAGACGTCAATGCTGCAAACCAACCATGGAAATACATCGTAATAAAAATATACTTATTACTCTTAGTGTAATGACTAATGCTAAGTTGAATCTATTGGTCAGTCATGTGTAAGATAATACATACCTAAAATTGAGCCTCCATGCTAGTTCATTTAGTAGATCTATAGAAACTCCACTAAAGATGATGGAATCATTCATCTCTCTTCGGAACACAAACGGTGGACTCTTCAAATATGATTGAAATAATGTACAATATAATGATGCGTTAATCAGATCAAGGTCAGATCTTCCCTCTGTTATGATACATCTCTGCGTGAAGATCTGACAACCCTTCCCCATTTATAAACTGTATGAAGGTTCACCCTAAGCAAACTCCTTATTCAATAGAAATTGATTATACGATTCCGATTAAAGCACATGTTTATGAATCACTATCAAATAGTGATACCAGATATTTGCGAAAAGTTGAGCATATCCTGCCCAACTGGTTTCACCTGTTCGAAACAAATGCAAAGGCAAGTCACATGTCCTCCACATGTCTACCATTAAACTTTTGGAAAGTTTTGCTAAGTCCTTGAATATTGTAACTTTGATCAAACAACTTCTTAGCAAAAGTCGTATGACGCTCTTTGAATTCTTGGTAGAAAGAGCATGTTCGATGGTATCACAGAAGTTGTGAAATGTAAACACCAAAGGCTTGAGCTGCTGGAATATTGCTCGACATGAAGGGGACATGTCACTCTGGATCGTTATGCATAGATCTAAATATGAAACAGATGATCTCACTGGTCTCCTTTATTATCCCCCCACACACACACACACACCCACGAAGTGCAAGGGGAATATGGAAATGGGTTCCGTCCGTCTGTCACGTTTCGTTTCCGGAGCAGAACTAAAAAAGTATGAGAGATGTCTTAACTTGGCACATAGATAGGTCTAGTGGTGAAGTGGTGCCTTTTGATAGTTTGAGATTTTTAAAATAAATTTTTTTTTTAGTTTCCCCGGCAACGACTCTGACTTTCGACTGAAAATGGTAGTCCACGTATCCTGAGCAGATCTTGAAAAATATGTAATATTTCTTCACCAAACCTGGCACATAAATAGGTCTAGTAGTAAACTGGTGCCTTTTCATAGGGATTTAGCATTTTTTTAAGCTTTACCTTAACTGGTGCCTTGTGATAGTTTCGGAGTTTTTACGAATGTTTCCTTAGCAAGAGCATACCTCAAAAACTGTTTACACGTTCTACAAACACATCTCCGCAGGGTTGTTTGAGAACCGTTACCATAATTACATAGTTAAGATGTATACAACTTGCCAAAGGAATTTGGACAAGGTATATGGTGAATTATTGTGAAAACACAATTTAGTAGTGGCTCCCATACCAGCCTACTTCATCGCAGTGCATGGTGGCAACATGAACATTTGCACCTGAACCAGCCTACTTTCCTCACAGTGGGTAGTAGTAACATGCACAGTGGCACCCGAACCAGCCTACTTCCTCACAGTGGGTAGTGGTAACATGCACAGTTACATCCGAACCAGCCTAACTCCTCACAGTGGGTAGTGGTAACATGAACTGTGGCACACGAACCAGCCTACTTCCTCACAGTGGGTAGTGGTAACATGAACTGTGGCACACGAACCAGGCTACTTCCTCACAGTGGGTAGTGGTAACATGAACAGGGGCACCCTGAACCAGATTACTTACTTGCAGTGCGTGTCGGTAACATGAACAGGGTCACCAAAACCAGCCTCGCAGTGCATGTGGGTAACATGGACAGTAGCACTCGATCCAGGCTACTTCCTCGCAGTGCATCCTGGTAACATGAACAGTGGCACCTGAACAAGCCTACTTCCTTGCAGTGGGTGCCATTACAGATTTCATGCAGAAACTTCAGGATCTCACCGAGCAGCATGAGTGTGAACATGTCCTAGATACTCGGGATTTCAACTGAGTGAAAAACTGAAACTTGAAGATTTCTTCAGAAAATGACTCAACTCATTCACTCTCCAACTCACTCTCTTGGTTGGTTGTTTGGTTTGTTGTTTAACGCCGCACTCTGTTAATAATCGAGTCTGGACCAGATGGGATTGATTTCATGAGCATCAATCTATGCCATTGGGATCGATGACATGCAGCAACCAAGCCAGCAAGCCTGACCACCTGATCCGGTTAGTCGCCTCTTACGGCAAACATGGGTTGCTGAAGACCTATTCTACCCCGGAATCATCACGGGTCCACTCTCTTGGAGCTACACTGGACTTGTTGTTTACTGATCATGCTAGTGCTGTAGCTTTCCAGACGCCAGTCTACTACTCAGATCATCAGATGATTGGTGCTGTACTTCTCAGTACACCTCATGATGACCCCTGCTCTCAATGATCTCCAAGTAAAGTAAGCACTCCCTTGCTTCTCTGATTATTGCACAGGTAATAACACAACTCATTACAAATACAAATTCTATCATAAACAGCAGATGGCAAAACAACACCAGTAATAAAGTTTTAAGTGCTTACAATTAGGCCATTTACAAAAAGGTACAGTGAACATAGTTCACAGGAGCTAATGCCTTTCACACAACCGGACACGTGATATTGACAGGGGATATGAGTATTCCATGCTTGTCTCTAAATCAGGAGAAGGGAATTGGCTAGTTGATTGTTATTGAACGTAATCAGATCATCGATATACCTATAGCTTGAAGTTGAACCTTTTGGTCAAATTACCTTGCTTTGACTTTGCCAATCAGAGAAAAAATTCCTATTCATATGCATGACGAAACAGATCCGCAAGAAGGGAGGAACAATTGGTGCCCATGGAAATGCCTACTTCTTGCCGGTATGCTTTACCCCCAAATTCTAAATAGATGTTACCGATGAGGAAGCATTTCACTTATTGTTTTCTCAGTAAATTTCAGATAGCATTTGCTTTCATTTTTGACAGATTGTCTTGAACCTCTGAATATAGATACGTAAATGTACCTGTGTTCACCACGTTTTGTAACAAAAGCCCCATGGATCAAGGAATGAAGTTTTCTTTAAGTTTGTCATGTGGGATAGTGGTGTACAAAGTTGAAAAATGAAATGTTTTGACAGAATGAAACTTTGTTTTTTCTGAGATTGCAATAGGTCAAGCAAGTCTTTTATAGTTTTCAGAATTCAGATTTAAAGTGATTGTCCAATCGCAGCCAACCCCATCTGTCAGTTAAAAGTCTGTGCAGTTTGATCAAAATCATTTTTATCCTGAAATTTGTTTAAACAGTTTTTCTATGAGATCATGAGACAAAATGTAAGTGGTTGGATACCAGAACGTCACAGCTTATAAAAGTACGTGACAAAAATGTCAAGATTATCAACAGAACAGATACAGACTTTGAACGAAGCAGCTTACCACGTGTGACCCTATCTGCTGCAGGAATTAGGGCCTACAGAACCGACCGAATGACCTTGCACCGTCAACATAAGCAAAATAGACGTCAGTGGTCGCGAATCATGCAACATTGGCACCAACGTGGATTGCAAGTGGTAATGGTCACTGACGAACGCAGGTTCAACTTGTTCCGTCCTGATGGTCGGATGCAGGTGTTTTGATGGAGAAGTGAACAGTCGACTTAGGGTGCATCCACGAGGTTAACCCTTTTGAAGGCGGTGGCGACATGGTGTGAGGTTTGATTTGTGGTGACAGAAAGACACGTCTTGTCATTATCCATGGACAATGCCAGGCCCCACGCAGCTGGGGTAACTCAAGACGTCTCAACATTAATAACACACTTGTGTTGCCCTGCCTGTCTGCTCAACCAACCACTCATCGGTAGCATATCTCTGGTATCATCTTTGGCAACAGATGAGATAGCGTCTAAATCTGCCAAACAAAGTACAGCAGCTGGGAGGAGTGGGACTGCATACCCAGGGATGTTATCAAGAGGGTTCCATTATGCGGTGCTGCGTCCAAGTCTTTGTGGACAGCAGATCAAGCAAGATATTGATGCCATTACTTAAGCCCTGTGAAAGCGTCCAGAAGTTATGTTATCAGATTTTCATTATATCATGCCTTTTGAGAAAAGTGACAGTTATGACCACACATGTGTTTTATTATCTTTTATTACTTTGTCACAAATGCCATGAAATTGCCTTAGATTGTTGTACCTTAAATTATTGAGCTTCAAAATACAATTGAAATGATTTTTATAAGCTGTCCATATTGATGCATACTTTCTTTTGATCAGTAGTTTATGTCATTCAAGACGTTAATGTCATTCAATGCGAGTAATCAGACAAACCATACCACCATTTATATTAAGAAGTTACAGCAATTATATTCAATTTTATTACCTCCATCACAGCAACGGTCAGCGATTTATTATGGAATCCATATTTCTGCCTTGGGAATAAAGTTTCCTTAATCGTCGATCCTTCATTGCTTCTTAAAGTGCCTACTTCATGTAGCTCCCTTGTGCCACTGGTTTCACTCATCGAATACATCTTAGCAAAAGAGAGAATATCCTCCCTGGAGAT
This sequence comes from Haliotis rufescens, assembly GCF_023055435.1. Taxonomy (NCBI): domain Eukaryota; kingdom Metazoa; phylum Mollusca; class Gastropoda; order Lepetellida; family Haliotidae; genus Haliotis; species Haliotis rufescens. Next base: position 41,516,634 of record NW_025964001.1, on the reverse strand, counting down.
ATTCTGCATGAAGAAAGTCAGCTATCTTCAAGCAATACACACAAGAGAAGCTCAGGGCCAATGAGAGAAGGTGTTTTCTTAAATGAAAAATATCTACTTTATCAACATAATAACATATGAAACACTGACTTGCTACACTTGCTTCTCTGTATGATGAGGGTTAATGAATAATAATAATAATGATGATGATGATAATGAAACATAGCAAATATGCAGACCTCGCTTTCAAAATGTCATGCTTGCACCCAAAGTCCCAAGTTGTCTGACTCCCCATTGTTCCTGGCGCCTTAGGTTTGATACCCCCAAATCTGTTAACTGACATTGGGAGAGTCCCCGTGTTTGCTACCAGGAATACAGCCCTTCTGACAATCTGGGTAATGCAGAAGGTTGCAAGGTTGGGAGTCTTCACATTCTCCAAAAAGTTCTGGGTGGGTGTGACTGGGCAGCACTTCCTTGGAGAAGTCCCATTCACTGTCTGGGTTGGGTATTGAGGAGGCAGGATAACCCAAACCGTCTTTGCTGCTTTTTAAAAATTTAATCTGTATATGATATTAATCATAACAATAAATATAATAATAATTTCAACAATTACATCAACAGCTACAATATTAATCAACATCATAATATCTCTCTCTCACATGGCAAGGTGGATGTTGGCAATGTGGAGCCTCCAAGATGATCATTTGAGTTGTCTTGATGACCACACGAGTATTAGCGATGTCCCCCACAGTTCCTGAAGTAGGTATGACCAGCCATCTAGACATGACCTGCTTGTCTTGTTCCATCATGTCAGTCTCCACCCAATGGGCCTGTGACAAACGAAGTCAGTGAATGATGAATACATCACTAATAAAGGGACCAGGGAGCATCGAAAAATATAAAATATATCCATAGTGCTAGTCGAGAGATGACATCCATTATCGATAGGACTTGAACGGAATCACATTTATTGCTTTATATGACTATCGCATCACAAGTTAACTGGTTCTTCAAAATAGGCGATAACATGAGCATGTTACTCAAAATACCCTAAAGAGGTTATTTGGTTGCAACATAGATTTGAATAATGTCATCACTGCATGAGCATCTTTTGTTACGAATTACCTCTGTAAGTCAGCCGCAGTGATAATGGGACATACGTGTAATAATCAAAAAGAAAGACTATGCAACAGAAGGTTGCACAATTTCCGAAAAGCTCCGCTGCTGAGTTGCTATCATAACTGATAAAACCTGTTTGAGAGAGCTAAAGGTGACGCAGTCGTCGAATGCGCTGTGCAGAGGCTTGTCCGTAAAGCACGAAAGAAACCGACGACCACAGGTTCGAATCCGAGATTTGCCATGACTATGTTTCTTGGTTTCTCTGCACCATAACCGTGTTCGTAGTTTTCACCAAAGTGGTAAACGTCTGAGACCTGCATGCCCTCTTCTTTTACTCAAATATCAAGCTGACGCCGTGATATACATGTAGCTGAAAAGCTGTCCAAAAGCAGCGTTTGGCCTTTTCGCCAAATGGAATCTGTTTCGGCGCATAATCAAGACTGATTACTCTCTTGCACTTACATTTTATATCTATAACTTAGATTAAGAAGGCGTAAAATGTGTCCGCACCTGATGGAGGAGTTCAATGATACAGTTAGCTGAACACATCACAATGACGTTCAGGTCTTTCTCTGGTCGGAATTTATAGATTCTGACCAGGTCGAAGCTCTGTGTTCCATTCTCATTGTTGTGGATTTTGAGCACCATGGCTGTTGAGTGTGAAGACGCAATGTCGCAAGGGAAATAGCTAAACTCTGAAAAAAGACATATCTTTTCATACATGTTACTCTTCTTAAACATGCCACATGTCTTACCTCGTTTGTTTGTTGTTATTGTTTCAATATAGTTTTCCTTTAATTCGATGCAAATAAATCTCGCTGATCAAGGAGAATTATAAATTATCTTGAACTTATGTACCACGACACTTGATATCAGCCCAAATCTTTATATGTAAAGATAGTTCAACACATATTTCACGTGCACACCTACATGTGTGTATCAACACATAATATTGAAGAAAACACGCAATATCAAGGCGCGTAAATGAAGAAACTCACTTCACACATTGTCCCAATATGTCTGTGGAATCATGCTCAAACCCCAACCGTGAGGAACTAATTAACACATTAACCTCTTGGCCTTATTGCCCTTAATACAGTTTCAGCTCTGTGGAATTTTTTAGGTTTTCATATATTTATATTTATTTAACTGACATGAACACATTTGAATCCCGTTTTGTATTTACACAATATTTCAGATATCTAGAGTTTTTATGGAGATTCTTAAAATGTTTCAACAATTTGCGTGGGTTTTTTATTTTGCACAAAAACAACAAACTTTTGACGCCTTGAACAATTACTTTTTTGAGTTCTCGATATCCAACCAGGTGGTTTGAACTGCACCTTATGCACCACAACTCTTGATATAAATCATAATCTATATATATTACCTACCTGTAGTTGTTATCACAGTGTATGAGTCCCATGCTTCTGTTGACACAATGGTGCAGGCAGCTTTTATATTAGCATCTGTTCCGAAACGTCCAAATGGAAGAATAAAAAAGTTGGAATCCATAAGTCAATACCTGTCTTCAGTGATCCAGAATTCACAAAGGTTTTTGGAAATGAACATGTAGCTTTTTACCATTTCTATTTTATTATACAGAGCATATTTCAGTTGTAGATTTTGTCTTTAGCAGCTGCTTAAGAATGTTCAGCTAAGGTATCATGACGCATTCAATGTAAACGTTTACAGATCCAACTTCTACAAAAATAAACTGTTGCAATGTGGGTGATCTTAAAGGCTGCCCATAAAGACATATACAAATATTAACATTTAGCAGTAATTCGCTAGATGGGTTTAAAGGCAGCATTTATGTTACATTCCACCATTTATTCCCTCTATAAGTAAGCCTACTTTTAACAGACAAAATTCACCTCGCACATGTAATCCCCCATTAACTTCTGTGTTTATCAGCAGCAAGCAATTACGTCACTTCTGTACATTCACGTGCCCTACGTCACTTCCTTTCACCAAAGCGTCATGCCGTGCTAACACTCTTGACATTCTCTTTTTTTATCACTTAAATTATATCACTATCTTTGCTATCGCTCGCAGCATTGTTTACAAACGTGTTTAACTTTTAACTAATCTATAACTGTTCGGCCTGCCGTTTTAAATTATTTCTTAAACTTTCTTTAAATCTCGCTCTTCATGCACACGACTACCATGCCTCCCAAGCGTAGAGCGTCTCTCAAACATACGCTTGTCGGGGGCTGGGACAAGGCTGGAGGGTGGTGGAGTTTCCTCGCACAACAGCAGCTCTTCCCTCGACAACGGCGCCCCAACGGCGCCCCAAAGTCGCCCCACAGCCGTCAAGGAGGCACGGGAACCTCAGGGATCCGGCTCACCTTTGCCATCATTCAACCCAATTGCAGTGGCTGACAACAGTCAAGGTAGGTACCCATTTAATGAAAACGTTCACCATGTCAACATAATGCCTGAAATGCTTCTTTCACAGATTAACCAAATACCTATCGCCACTCCCCTCACACAATTCAACCCAGCTTATCAAAATGCCAATCAACCAATGATAAATGCACAATCCATTAGTCAAGGGCACGAAAACCAGGCCACGTTGTCGCAGGATCATGGAACCATCACAGCTTCTCAAACTGCTAATCAGCCAATCATGAACGCTGCAACCCAGTTTGCCAGTCATCAACAGCTAAGTTTCAACGCCGAAAACATTGGGTTTCACGTCATACAGGCATTTAGGGGGAAAATACACTGGGGTGACTTCATTGACATGAAAACGCTGTTACCGCTAGATAGACAGCCAACACAGGAAGGATCAAACTTTATCATGGAACTGGATTCATCAGGCCAGGGAACCTTCAAACCCAGGCAACAGCCATCCAAACCTCTTAATGTCGGGTCTTTCTGACATACATCAGCATCGTCATAGAGCAAAGCACACACATCAACAAAATGCAGGAGCTGCTCACCTACGTCAAGACGATCCGCGGCGCTGCTGCATGCTTTGGGGACGACTGTTGGGCACAATACGACACACAGTTCTGCCAAAATATGGAGAGGGACCCTTCCCGGTCATGGGGTACAATCGATGGGCAGCTATGGCTGCAGCTGATGCTACCCAGCCAGAGGCAGGACAACATAACACCCTCAAGGGATTCCATCCAGGTACAGCGCCCGTCAACACCAGCCGAAATTTCAATTGGGAAGGATGGGACAGGGGGTAGTCATGCCGGTACACGCACAAATGCCAGTCATGCAACATCGGCAGCCACGGAGCCTCATCTCTGGTCGGAGCACCAGCACCAAGTGACCGGCAAAACTTCCCATCAAAAACACATTGTAAGGCACGAACCCCAATTAATATTTCACTGTTAGAACAATGGTTACAACGTTACCAGTTGATCAATCCAGGGCGGCCCCATTATTAAAACTAGGTTTTCGTCACGGTTTTAGCTGACAGTATTAGGGTCCCCGAGAACCTTAACGCCGCCAACGCTCTCCCACAAATTGTCAAGGAAAAGCTACAAAAAGAAATTGAACTAGGACACTTAGCAGGTCCATTTTCTCACAGACCTTTTCATAACCTTATAGTTTCCCCAATTGGCTTGGTGCCAAAGAAATCTGATGCGACACAGCAAGAGGCTGCCTTCCGCCTCATCCATCACCTATCTTATCCAGAGTGCTCGTCTGTCAACGACTTCATACCACCAGAGATGTGCACAGTACAGTACACTAGTTTCGATCAAGCAGTCTACATGATACAAAAGCTTGGTAAAGGCACAAACATATCCAAATTTGACATCAAGTCCACTTTTCAACTTCTACCGGTAGCACCAGCAGATTTTCAACTGTTAGGTATGAATTTTCAAAAACAATTCTACTTCGACATATGCCTTTGAGACTATGAGACATTATTTGAGACTTTCGCACACTATCTAGATGATTTTATCTTAGCAGCAGTCAAAGAAGGCACATGCACGCATATCCTCAATACATCGCTTCAACTTCTGCATCAGGTAGGGGTACCCATTGCACACGAGAAAACAGTACTTCCCACAACCTGCCCTACATTTCTCAGCCTTACCATAGATACGCTGAAAGGTGAAGTCAGGCAACCATGGGACAAGGTGCTTCAATTGGTCCAGCAACTGTCACAAATACTAGAAGCAACCAGCAGGAAGGTTACATACACTTCAATCAATAGTAGGTAGGCTCAATAATGTATGCAGGGCAATCCCCATGGGCCGCCCATTCCTACAGCGCCTCATAGCTGCTCAAAAAGGGGCACGCAAGTCTCATCATCGAATACGCACTTCAGCAGGCATGCTCTGGCTACAATTCTTCATCAATCACAACGGCACAACATTATTCCTGGAACAGGAGTGGGTCACCACCCCATACCTTCAACTATATACAGACGCAGGGGGCAGCCAAGGCTTCGGGGCATACTTTCAGGGTCACTGGACTAACGGAAGTTGGCCGGAGCAATGGTGGGTCAAAAAGATTACATTATTGGAGCTTTTCCCAAAAGAGCTGGCCATAAGGATCTGGGGCAGCAGCTGAGCCAACAATAGGGTACTACTATTCTGCAACAACCAGGCAGTGATGAGTTTCATCAATAAACACACCGCCAAAGGTCAACTCCTCCTGCAAAAGGTCCTTTTATGTTTACAAAACAACATCCATTTCAAAGTTCGTTATATACCAACCAAGGCAAACATAATTGCAGATAATTTCAGTGGGCCCGGTTTCGAGCAGCGGTGCCTCAAGCGGACCAGCAGGCAACCCAGATCCCACCAGACATTTGGCTCGTCTGACTACAGAAGTAAGCAATTTTGTGGCCGGCTCCGTGGCCCCTAATACATGGAGGACTTATGGTTCAGCGGTTAAATCGCTACAACTCTTCAGGGCAGTGTACTCCCTGGCCGCTGCTCTCTCAGGACGTTGATGCAAGACAGCATATCACAGTGGAATTATTACTTCGCATCTTGCAGCTCCTCCCCGCGGTATGTAGCAATTCTTATGAAGCATTGCTTTTCTCGTCAGCATACCTGTTAACCTTCTTTGGCTTTTGCAGGGTAAGCAAAGTAGTGGCTGGCTCAGCAACAGACACAACACAAAGGGCATTTTTGTTATCCGACCTGTTCTTTGCCAGACTTCTATCTTACATGGAGGTTGTCCTAAGACCATCGAAGAGGATCAGCAAGGCCGCGGCACTCGCATCTCTATACAGGCCGCTCCTCAGTCCACACTATGCCCTGTCAAATCCCTGGCATCTTTTCTTGACAGTTCGGCCAGCAACAAGTGGATATTTATTCATGCTTGCAAATTCTTCACCTTTAACAAAATTTCAATTTCAGACCATGCTGAAAAAGAATTTAATGGCAACAAAAGACGATATAAATGCTGATCTATATTCTTCACATTCCTTCCGTATTGAAGCCGCGACAACAGCTGCCTTACAGGATATCCCGCCGCAGCAGATCCAGCAGTTGGGGCGGTCGACATCAGCCACATTCAAAACTTACATCAGAATATCTCCACTACTTAGGTAATACTAACATCACTGCTTTGTGGTTTACAGGGCTAGCCTGGATAGCCGGGTCAAGCTACGCTGCCAGGCTGCGCAGCTACCTTGGGCCCCAGCGCAGCAACCTTGGCCTGGATGGGGTTGTAGTGTGGTCGGCCAATGGAGGCCCAGATGGCAGGATCTTAGGGGTCCGATTGAGAAGCTTATAAGGGAGTGGGGCCAATGCAGGTCGTATATAATATTACACCTTGGCTCCAACGACCTGTGTCGGGTCCCCGACAAGGACTTATTCGATAGTGTATATCAGGACCTCATCCGCCTGTACTGCCCAGCTGCCACCATTGTATGGTCAGCTATGCTGCCGTGGCTCGAATGGTGCGGAGCCAACGATGTTCGCGTCATTGAGACCAAGCGGAAGAAGCTCAACCGTCGCATCTCCAACATAGTGAAGGGGCAGCTGGGCAATCAGGTTGTGTCTTTCATCCCAAAGCCAGAACATTACTTGGACAATGTCCACCTGACACACAGAGGGATAGAGGCCCAGAATGACGCACTGCTGAAAGCAAATGATAAGTATAATAACACGGTTCTGTAGCCTCTTCCTTCCCCCCCCCCCCCCCCCCCCCCTCCACACACACACACACACACACACCACACACCACACACCCCACCTCCAACTCACTCTAACCTTTGTGGATGGCAGCCCCGCCTGCAGCCCAGTAATGGCCTGCATGCGCGGCCGTTTGGCATGGTGCTGGCAGGACAGCATATCAATATCAAATTAACACTGGGTTCTTGGCTGCTGGCAGGGAGTACAAAGATCCTATTCCTATACTCGTCTGCCATGCCACGTCGGAGGGCCACAATTACGCTGCTCATGCATACTGTCATCCACAATCATCTTTGTCTCATTTATAACATTATGTTGCTGGTAAAGTTTACAGCATACCTACATACAATATCTCTATAAAGGTCTGATAACATTCACCCAATGACAGTGTCTGATGTGCACCTTATGTCGATCATTGAACACTAAGACATGGGGGACCCGTGAAGAACCAGGGTAGAATAGGTGGTCTTGCAGTAAGAGGCGACTATGCTTGTCGTAAGAGGCCACTAACGGGATAGGGCGGTCATTGTATCCCAACGCGATTATTTACAGACCGCCGTCATATAACTGGAATGTTGCTGAGTGCGGCCTTTAACAACAAACAAACAAGCAAACAAATCTGGTCAAGTCCGATTTAGACAGCTTTATTTCAACAGTAAACAAGTTGTTGGGGCTTATTTTGGTCCAAAGTGTAAAAAGTCGAATCAGAGAGTTGTAGGACAGTTTGAGTAATGATAATTTATAAGAATTGAGAGGACGGAGAAAAAATCCGTTTTTCACCAAAATCCGAATTTGACAGAGACCGGTTTCGACAGATTCCGGAAGCAAGTACCATCAACAGTTTACTGAGATAACAATACGTAAAATGCTAAACTTCCTCATTGATAACATATACGTAAAATTGGGGGGGGGGGGGGGGGGGGGGGGGTGATGTAGGCAAGAAATAGACATCGGCATTAATTGTGTTCCCCTCCTTGCTTATTTCTGTTTCTTTATGTAAATGAATCATAATTTCTGCTCGCATTGGCAAAGTCAAAATTAAACAAGCCATGAGAGAAGTGTCACCTGTTTCATATTTAGATCTATGCGTAATCAACTTTATGTCGAGCAATAGTCCAGCAGCTCCACATTTTGGTGTCTACATTTCATAACTTTTTTCATACTCTTTCTGCCAATATTTCAAAGTGCGTCATACAACACTTGCTCAGAGGTTGTTTGAATTAAGGTTATAGCATTAAAGGCCGAAGTAAAGCTTTCCAAAAGATGCCATTTCCAAATTTGATGCATCCGTAACTAACATAATGTCTGATACAATTCCTTAATTCCATATGTTCCCGTGTGTGGTTTATTTCGGCTGAACAACTGTCTATCATTTGCATGTGTTTGTGACGGGTGCCATCGAAGGGACAGAATACGCTCGCCTGTTCTGTTACTGATACCAATACTATTTGATAGTAGAAATCTTAGAAATGGTCGGAATCGTAAAATCGAATGTGCTTTTAGAAGAGATTTCTTATTATATGGAAAGAAAACGTCCCATTTTAATTCTTGAAACCCAAAAGTCCAGAAACTCTACGGTCTTTTCCCAGTCTCGGTCAAAGGTATTTACGAAAATAAGCATGCTGTTTTCATGGGAACATACTAAGGAAGAAAAAATGAAAAAAAAAAGGTAAAAAAATCAATATTTACACCATCTCGCCCATGGGCGAGAATATTTTCCTTTACTCAAAACTCATGTGTTTGTTTCGCAAATACTTAACTTGTATTCCATCAAGTGTCATACACAAAATTTAACTCATTTTAAATTAATTCAACGATTTAAGAGCGATATTGAAATAGTTCGCCCATGGGCGAGAAAAAGGTTTGGCCCATGGGCGAGAATATTTTCCTTTACACAAAACTTATGTGTTTGTTTCGCAAATATATTTTAATGCATTCCTTCACGTATCATGACACAAAATTTAACTCATCTTAAATTAATTCAACGATTTTATAGCGATATTGAAATATTTCGCCCATGGGCGAGAATATTTTCCTTTACTCAAAACTCATGTTTTTGTTTCGCAAATACTTAACTTGTATTCCATCAAGTGTCATACACAAAATTTAACTCATTTTAAATTAATTCAACGATTTTAGAGCGATATTGAAATAGTTCGCCCGCCCATGGGCGAGAAAAAGGTTTGGCCCATGGGCGAGAATATTTTCCTTTACACAAAACTTATGTGTTTGTTTCGCAAATATATTTTAATGCATTCCGTCACGTATCATGACACAAAATTTAAATCATTTTAACTTAATTCAACGATTTAATAGCGATATTGAAATAGTTCGCCCATGGGCGAGAAACAGGTTTGGTCCATGGGCGAGAATATTTTCCATTATACAAAACTTATGTGTTTGTTTCGCAAATATATTTTAATGCATTCCTTCACGTATCATGACACAAAATTTAACTCATTTTAAATTAGTTCAACGATTTTATAGCGATATTGAAATAGTTCGCCCATGGGCGAGAAACAGGTTTGGCCCATGGGCGAGAATATTTTCCTTTACACAAAACTTATGTGTTTGTTTCGCAAATATATTTTAATGCATTCCTTCACGTATCATGACACAAAATTTAACTCATTTTAAATTAATTCAACGATTTTATAGCGATATTGAAATATTTCGCCCATGGGCGAGAATATTTTCCTTTACTCAAAACTCATGTTTTTGTTTCGCAAATACTTAACTTGTATTCCATCAAGTGTCATACACAAAATTTAACTCATTTTAACTTAATTCAACGATTTTAGAGCGATATTGAAATAGTTCGCCCATGGGCGAGAAACAGGTTTGGCCCATGGGCGAGAATATTTTCCATTATACAAAACTTATGTGTTTGTTTCGCAAATATATTTTAATGCATTCCTTCACGTATCATGACACAAAATTTAACTCATTTTAACTTAATTCAACGATTTTAGAGCGATATTGAAATATTTTGCCCATGGGCGAGAAAAAGGCTTGGCCCATGGGCGAGAATATTTTCCTTTACTCAAAACTCATGTTTTTGTTTCGCAAATACTTAACTTGTATTCCATCAAATGTCATACACAAAATTGAACTCATTTTAACTTAATTCAACGATTTTAGAGCGATATTGAAATAGTTCGCCCATGGGCGAGAAAAAGGTTTGGCCCATGGGCGAGAATATTTTCCTTTACACAAAACTTATGTGTTTGTTTCGCAAATATATTTTAATGCATTCCTTCACGTATCATGACACAAAATTTAACTCATTTTAAATTAATTCAACAATTTTAGAGCGATATTGAAATAGTTCGCCCATGGGCGAGAAAAAGGTTTGGCCCATGGGCGAGAATATTTTCCATTATACAAAACTTATGTGTTTGTTTCGCAAATATATTTTAATGCATTCCTTCACGTATCATAACACACAATATAACTCATTTTACCTTAATTCAACGATTTTATAGCGATATTGAAATAGTTCGCCCATGGGCGAGAAAAAGGCTTGGCCCATGGGCGAGAATATTTTCCTTTACTCAAAACTCATGTTTCTGTTTCGCAAATACTTAACTTGTATTCCATCAAGTGTCATACACAAAATTGAACTCATTTTAACTTAATTCAACGATTTTAGAGCGATATTGAAATAGTTCGCCCATGGGCGAGAAAAAGGTTTGGTCCATGGGCGAGAATATTTTCCTTTACACAAAACTTATGTGTTTGTTTCGCAAATATATTTTAATGCATTCCTTCACGTATCATGACACAAAATTTAACTCATTTTAAATTAATTCAACGATTTTATAGCGATATTGAAATAGTTCGCCCATGGGCGAGAAAAAGGTTTGGCCCATGGGCGAGAATATTTTCCTTTACTCAAAACTTATGTGTTTCTTTCGCAAATATATTTTAATGCATTCCTTCACGTATCATGACACAAAATTTAACTCATTTTAAATTAATTCAACGATTTTAGAGCGATATTGAAATAGTTCGCCCATGCATGGGCGAGAATATTTTCCTTTATACAAAACTTATGTGTTTGTTTCGCAAATATATTTTAATGCATTCCTTCACGTATCATGACACAAAATTTAACTCATTTTAACTTAATTCAACGATTTTAGAGCGATATTGAAATATTTCGCCCATGGGCGAGAAAAAGGCTTGGCCCATGGGCGAGCATATTTTCCTTTGCTCAACAGTTTTAGTTTCGCAAATACATTAAGGGATTATAAGCATACACATGATTCAACTCATTTTAACTTAATTCAACTAATTTTTGGCGTTATTAAAATATTTCGGGCATGTTTTCGTCAGTCCCTTTAAAGAATTAACTATTTTTTTACAAAGAATATTGTATCATGTGAAACACACTTTGTATTTATCATTACATTACTATTTTAAAAGAGCCTTCGGTTGGATGTTTCCTTTGCAGAAGTTTTACAAATTTCACCTTTTTTACATAGTGCAACGATCTTTAATGAACCCGGCCTTATCTCTCAAAACGTTTTGACAGTTTATCCTACAAATTAATGCGCGTGTACACCAATTCATTGGCGTTATTTTTCAACGAAATAAAGTTTAGTTTGTTTCTTTTTCACTTCCCATTTTATGTCCCGTTAATACATCACACTGGGAAATTAAGTGACAATAGATATGCAAAATACAGGTACACGTGCGCGTATTTAATGGGGAAAAAACCCGATTCGTCTTTTATTGCATAACGTCTAGCTGAATGTCTCACATTCTAACGAAATCTCGAAATAATTATTTCATTATATGCGATGCGATGTTTACAGGCGATTGAGTGAATATTATGACACTAAAGCAACTTTTAAATGCATTGTCACTTTTGGTATGAAAATGGTAACAGTTCAGAAAAAGACAACAGCCTTCTTATGATAATTCTCATATTCTCATGAGTACGTTGTATCTAATTACAGTGTCGGCATTATTTACAGGTGATTCTACAATACCTGCTCTCGGTCAATTACGATCTACCACACCACGCGCGAATAAACAGTTATGCAGGTGTTGCTGTGGGCAAATACCTAGCCTGTATATGCATATTTGTTTGTGGATACATGTATTACATATTTTCGTTGATATGTGGATATATTATTGACGCAGGGATTTGCGTAAAGTCATTCCGACAGCATACAATGCCTACTCAATGTCTCCTCAAAGTAATATAGTACGGTACTTAGAGTACATGTGAGATTATACTCAGGTTAGGGAGATGTTTAATCTGCAACTTACAAACACAATCATAATATGGTTAATCTCTATCACTCAGTATGACAGTATTGGGCAGCTCAGTAATTAGGAGGTAAGACCAGGCAGGTACACTGGTCACACTTGACTGGTCTGTCTGATGATTAGGTCGTCTGACAATTGGGAGTGAACTATAGCAAGTATCTGCAAAACTAGCTGCTCCTTTTATGGGACCGATTAGTTTTATGACCACGGGCCTCGGCACACGCGTGGCCTACTCTTATTAATTAATCCGCTAATCATGGGCTGTGACCATTGTTAAGTGGGTAGACTGGCTGTGTTTGTTTAATTAATCCCACCTACTCCACTGTCTAACAATGGGTGTCTCACTAATGGGATGTCTTACTTATGGGATGTAACCTGGAAGACAAGTTATACATGTACATCCCATATGGTGACTGTTTTGCGCGATTGATATTCTAAATTCATTCATAATACCACAACATTTAAGTACTCCTTGAAACTTTACAATCACTTCAATATGTACAATAGATTAAACGAGAACAAATGATATATTGCAGATTATTAAGTCATTGTCTCTTTTATCAGCCGCTACGTTTGTATAGTTTGCATTGTACAAAGAAATATTTTGTCTGTCCTTTTGCAGATTTAGCCTCAGAATGTGCTCATTCGAATTAGGAACGAAAATAATTGCTTATCATGAGTATATATGATACAGTTAAAAGTTACTTGTACACTGTAGATGTATTCACTTTAAAGTCGTATACGACCTTCGCGAGCGAGTTATATGATCCAGGTTAATTGGAACGAAGTCTAGAAAGGATTATACAGTTTTGTATTTGGTAATGTGTAGGTTTGTTAAATATGATTTTTTTTAATTCCTTTTATTCAAAATGTAAAAAAATAATTATGCGCTGAAAAATAGAGCTGACTTGCAATTGATGGGCGATATGGCGTTGGCCACCTGAGATTGTCTTGTGGACACGGTTTAACCTTACTGTGCCCTCACCCTGGTTGTTGTTGTCGTTGTTATAAGGAAGAAGAAGAAAAGAGAAGAAGAAGAATATTTTATTATAGTGTCACCCGCTGTACATATAAAATGACAAGGCAAGAATGTAAAAATTCAGCGGCCGGCCAAAATGGCCTACGAGACACTAAAAGACTCATTAAAACAATATTTTATATATGTACACACCACATTTAATAGTAATTATGAAAATAATATTCATAATATTATCCCCCATACAAACATCCTATATACACACAACCACATCCATTCCCACATCCAGGCCTTCACTCACAGCAGCTTACGCAAACCGCGCAAACACACCCGTACATTCAGACACATCCAAACCCTCATTGACATCAGTTCAATCACATCCGAACCCTCGCTCGAACCCTCACCGTCACACATTACCCTCACACACACCCTATTTCTTAAACACACCCTCACCTGTATACATTCCCACATCCACACCAACTCCCTCATCCGCACCATCAACCACGTCCTCACTCGCATCCACATCCCTCCCCGCCTCCCCAAAAAAGAAGCACCAATCACGCACAAAGACACCAACAAAGTAACAATCCACCGCCGCATACACACACACCCTACCAACCACACCACACCCCCCCCCCCCCCCCCCTCCCCCCCCGCCGACAGGCCCATGGGCGAGATGGTGTAAATATTGAGTTTTTTAACTACTTTTTTTTCATTTTATCTTCCTTATTATGTTCCCATGAAAACAGCATGCTCTTTTTCGTAAATACCTTTGACCGAGACTGGGAAAAGACCGTAGAGTTTCTGGACTTTTGGGTTTCCAGAATTAAAATGGGACGTGTTAAAGGGTTTAGTCGCTATTATTTTCATAAACAATGGTTAAGATAGTTATAAAAAGCTCAAACGATGATTATTTAAGAAATAAAACTCATTTTTCCAGGATTACAAACACAGACACGACATGATTGTTTGTTTGTTGTTTGACTGACATGAGATGCAAATGAGCGATTCAGTTTATTTGTAACTTTGAACCTATTGCTTGATCGTATATGGGATTAAGTGTCTCAAATATACACAATTGGTCGGAATCATACAACCGAATGAGCTTTTAGCAGAGATTTCACATGAATATGGAAAGGGTTTTGTAACATTTAATTTCATAAACAATAGTCAGGAATTCACTAAAGATGATTAAATAAGAACTGAAATTCATTTTTCCAAGATTCCATCGAAGTGTACACAAACTAAGACACGACAAGAAAATTAGCGATTCTGTTTATTTTGTAACTTTGAACTTGTTCCTTACTTGATCATGTATGGGATTAAAATTGAGTGTAAAAATACACAATACAGAATTCATGACACAATTCAGAATTTGGTTGAAGGTACACAAAATGAAGTTAAACTCACCAATCGACAATGCATGTCCAAATGCTGAAACCAGTAACAGAAGCATCATTGCTGCCTTCTCATAAACCATGGCCTCAACGACGCCCAGCCATGCTGTATAATGCACGCATATGTGTATAAAGACCATCCACGTATAGAAAGCATAGATCGGATGTGAAATGTTTGTCTGAATCTCACATGTATATATTTCACTTTCTCTTATACGCTTTTAAGGATATTTGCCTTCCCATCACCAGTACTACTTAGCGCCAAGTAAACATGATGAACAAAACGAATATATGGATTAGTATTCTTTCTTACCTGAAATAAAGGACATAAGCACACACAAAAATCTTTGTATTCCGGAAGCTATGAAGTTGCATTACCACAGTTCAAACACGCAAAAGGAAGGAAGAAATGGGGTTAGTGTTGATTCGAGATTATTGCACATGTACGTGTGTGTCCAGCCCCAAGGCACCATGTCGAAGATAAACATAGATACCCCTTCTTTGCACTGGAATGGTCAATGAAAGCTAATATTTCAGTTTAACGTTTTAATATTCCACAATTTTCACACAAAACAGAAAGTTAAATTTAGAACTGAAGTCAAAACACTACACCATACTACGACTTCAAAGAACGGCTTGTCAAACCACCAACTATCCTCTCTCCAGGCAATGGATATATACCATCTTGTCATGTCATAGATATTTCTAGAATCATCAGTTGCTATTGAATAAAATATTCTAATACCAATCTTTAATCGTCATCACCACTGGGACAAGGTTCAGATTGAGGGACTACCCCCGTAATGCTTATGTATTTTGAATGTTAAATTCCCTCTGAGTTTTAGTTACTTTTTTGGCGGTAACAAATAAACCACTTAATTACTTGCCCGTGAAGAGATCACCCGTTTAATAAACATACAGCTGTATTACACATTGTGTAATACCAAAACGCGTGCTTATGTACTCTCCGAACACGTTTCTAGAACAAATATTGAAAGCTCTCAACATCCCTTGGCTTATTCAACGACATTGCGTGTGGAGATGATAGATCACTGTGAGGAGCTTATGCACACTCGATGACCCAAGCAACCTTGTTGCTAGGCTGACGTCATATGGCATTGTTTCGCTAAAAGATCTTGCAACAAAATTCCACAAATTACGTCATCGGGTATTGTGACGTCATTGTAAACTTTGAGGTGCAAGGCCCCGTTCCACAAGGCGATCGTACTCTAGCGCAACGACAGTCGTTGGTCTAAGTTAAATTATGTGAGTTGTGATAGCCTTAGCACTACGATAATTTTGTGGGACGAACGCCTGAATTCTAAAGGTGGACCATTGTATGATATTAAATTCATACGTTTCAACTTTTGACGTGTTTGAAGTATTATTCTGTTAAACTTAATTGGATTATGCCATGGATCGTGTAGGTGTAAGCCTATTTACACTCAACAGTATAATTCTAAAAACATTATAAATGACAAGTAATAAATAAAATACTAAACTCGCTCTCGTGTTAAACCAATTTTATGAAACTCGTGAATAGTTGCGGTATCTGACTCGCTTTCGCTCGTCAGATACCAGAACTATTCACTCGTTTCATAAAATTGGTATTACACGGGAGCTCGTTTAGTATTCTATATTTATTGTATATTAATGCAAACGGCGCACCTCAGCATGATGGTCTTGTTACTTACCTTTGTTAAAATGCTCATCCCTCCTATCCGATTAAAGTTTGTTGAAAACACACTAAATAGCCTTAGATAGCCGCTTGGTGTGGAAGACTACTCAAAAGGTGGTGGCCTTCTCTGACGTCTGCGCTTTGACGTCACTCGCTGCTATAAACTATCTTGGAGATCCTCCCAAACTTGACACCAGTTTTTACGAAAGCGTTGGTGCCCTGACGGATGTTCAAAGACTAGAGTCCCAATATCAGCTATGCATACAGAAACTGGTTGAATGTTTTGATCCGATTGATATTCTTGTACGAATGACTTCTTGGCAGTCTGTACCTGTGTAGACTCTCTGATGCCCGCTGTGTAGTTAGATCGGGTAAGCTGTACATATATATCTACTAACGCTGTGTGAGTCCAATAATTCATTGCTTTCATACAGCCTCAATGCCTTAGCTTGGTTGTTTATGCATAATGTTAATAAATCCATAAGCTATCAGTTGGTTTATCTTTGTCAATGTGGCTAAATGTAATCGATCGGTCAAATTTGAAACTTTTATTATAAATTGTATATTTATATTACTTATCCTATCTCACACTATGCATTTCTCTTTCTTCTTTCGATTCTGAGTGGAAACGTGTCTGAAATAAAAGTTTCCATCTTCTAAAGTTAATTAAGCCTGTCATACCTCACATCGTCACGGTCACCTCCAAGATCTGGGTCATGCGCGCTATGCATGCTGGTTGACCTTCTTGCACTGACCATGTGTCTATCCTACTCAACTCATTCTCTTTCAAGAGCATATAGACTAAGGAATTGCGATGTGGGGATGGACAGGTGGGTATATAACGTGTGAGATAGGATAAGTATATAAATATACAATTTATAATAAAAGTTTCAAATTTTATCACACGGTTGGGTGATGGGGCGCAACTCCCTTGTCTTTAGCTCAAAACCGTAGGATATTTACGAGGAAGCTGGAACTTAACAGTGGTACAATACTTAATACAGTAACACAGTTAAGTGTCGTAAGACAAAAAAACCCAAAAAAAACCTCGTAGACAGGATAAGAAGAACGCTCTCAAAGAATGTTGAGATCCGCATACGCGAACAATTGAAACACAATAAGTCGGGTACAATATGTGTAACATGTTCAAACGTGAGGAAGCGTAGTCGCATGTCTCAAACGAACGAGTACGACTTGTAATCGAGAGAGTATGCAACCAGTCGTCGAATCTACAAGACGGGGTATTCCTATTTCCAGAGGCCGGTAGGTTGGACCCACTCGGCATCTCTTTTATCACTTCATCAAACCCTCAATCAGTGATTGAATCGATGGGTAAAAAGCTAGAAGAGGAAACGATCACAAATATGCACAAAATGATCATCGATCCGTTACTCAACACACATACCTTAAATAGAGGTGTGTGAATAAGGGGTCGGGACACCGAAATCGGCCGCGTCTAATGACGGACTTCAAATTGAAGACCAAGGTCTCTACAGACGAGTGATTATATACAACACGTCCCATTTTAATTCTGGAAACCCAAAAGTCCAGAAACTCTACGCTCTTTGCCCAGTCTCGGTTAAAGGTATTTACATAATTAAACATGCCGTTTTCATGGGAACATACCAAGGAAGAAAAAATGAAAAAAAAATTGTTTAAAAACTCAATATTTAGACTATGTCGCCCATGGGCCTGCCCATGGGCGAAGTGTGGCCCATGGGCCTGCCCATGGGCGAAGTCTGGCCCATGGGTAGGCCCATGGGCGAGAATATGTTCCTTTACTTAAAACTCATGTTTTTGTTTCGCAAATACATTTAATGTATTCATTCAAGTATCATGACTCAATATTTAACTCATTTTAACTTAATTCAACGATTTTATAGCGATATTGAAATATTTCGCCCATGGGCGAGAAAAAGGTTTGGCCCATGGGCGAGAATATGTTCCTGTACTTAAAACTCATGATTTTGTTTCGCAAATACATTAAATGTATTTATTGAAGTATCATGACACAAAATTTAACTCATTTTAACTTAATTCAACGATTTTATAGCGATATTGAAATATTTCGCCCATGGGCGAGAAAAAGGTTTGGCCCATGGGCGAGAATATGTTCCTTTACTTAAAACTCATGATTTTGCTTCGCAAATACATTATATTTATTTATTGAAGTATCATGACACAAAATTTACCTCATTTTAACTTAATTCAACGATTTTATAGCGATATTGAAATATTTCGCCCATGGGCGAGAAAAAGGTTTGGCCCATGGGTAGGCCCATGGGCAGGCCCATGGGCGAGAATATGTTCCTTTACTTAAAACTCATGTTTTTGTTTCCCGAATACATTAAATGTATTTATTTAAGTATCATGACACAAAATTTAACTCATTTTAACCTAATTCAACGATTTTATAGCGATATTGAAATATTTCGCCCATGGGCGAGAAAAGGGTTTGGCCCATTGGCGAGAATATTTTTCTTTACTTAAAACTTATGATTTTGTTTCGCAAATACATGCTGGTGTTCTTACTATTTTCATGGCACATAATGTAACTCAATTTTACTCAATTCAGCTATTTTACAGATTTATTGAAATATTTCGTCCATGGGCGAGAAAAGGTTTTGCCTTCGAAATCCTTGATTATTATATCATGCTAGAGTTCTGAAATTCAGTGACAATGTTGCTGAACAGTAGAATCTGATAGACGTTTTGTGCAGAACCTGTTTGACACTATGGGTTCCAGGACCACTAACACTCTGAGCTGAAAAAGTTTGGTCCTAACCGCACCCAACATCTTTAATGAACCCGGCCTTATCTCTCAAAACGTTTTGGCAGTTTATCATACGAATTCATGTGCGTGTACAACATGAAATTTTAGTTAGTTTCTATTTCATTTCCCATTTTATGACCCGTTGATACATCCCACTGTGCAATTACGTGACAGGTACGCGTGCGCGTATTTTAATGGAAAGAAACTATTCGTCTTTTATTGCATAACGTTTGGCTGAATATCTTACATTCTAACGAAATCTCGAAATAATTATTTAATTACAAGCAGTGTCGAACTGACCAGTAGGAATTATGTTTCAATGCGATTGAGGAAAACGTGAGTGAATATTGTGACACTAAAGCAACTTTTAACTGCATTGTCACTTTTGGTATGAAAATGGTAATAGTTAAGAAAAACGTAACAGCCTTCTTATGATAATTCTCATATTCTCATTAGTACGTTGTGTCTAATTACAGTGTCGGCCTTATTTACAGGTGATTCTACAATACTTGTTGTCGGTCAATTACAATCTGCCACACCACGCGTGAATAAACAGTTATGCAGGTGTTGCTGTGGGCAAATACCTAGCCTGTACATGTATATTTTTGTGGATACATGTATTACATATTTTCGTTGATATGTGGATATATTAAGCACCAAGACACAAAAAGTTTATGAAAGATGAATTTGTGCCTTGATATATATATTCAACGCGAACGACGCTTGTATTTTCTCCGCGATCCTGATGTGTATCATCGTTTAATTGGTCATTCATTAAAAGTATGTTGTGAGGCGATATCAAAGGAGCCGCTCAATATACACAGTGTCGTCCGTTTCGCGTGAACTACGACCCTACCCTGTCAGTAATTATAAGAGTTATGTAATCGGTACACAAATATATTTGGTGCGATGTCAGTGTGGAAGGAGTTTGAATTACGTCCGCCAGTGGCCACAGAAAGTATAGTACCAATCAACAAGGCCAATGCCGTACTAATAACCTAGTGACTCGCGTAACAACGGCTGTCAATATGTCTGCTACATCTACCATACCATCATCCCTGTCACAACTGGCGTATTAACGGCTTATTCAAAATATTAATTATAGAAATGTCGTTACCAGACTAACGTACGTCGTATTCAGTCCTCAACTGGATGTTACATTCCTTATATCAGTTAACAGCCCTGTTTGTGAAAATATTTACTAGACATAAGATTTAAAGACTAATAAAATCAATTGTAAGACCGCATAGACCATAAAACCGAATAAAATATGTCTTGGTATCATCTCTTGTGTATTAGATGATGGCAATGACCGTAAATGTTATAACGTTAGATTAAGAAGGAGAAACATTAAAGTGTTTTACAATACTTGGAAACATGAGCAATAAGATGTAGCAACATAAACATGCATGAAATAGGGAAAAAGGATGAAAACAAATTGAAAAGGATTTTAATACAAAATTATCGAACTAAATAACTTGCCTGAACAGAAGGGGTACCCAAACTTGTTTGACAGTTATTCGTGTGTTGTAGACTGTCGAATGGGACTCATGTGTGTATGTAGGGTACGCATATCTATTGCAAGTTTTAGTACTCATACACTTTCTCTTTTTGTGTTTTGTTTGTTTGTTAGTTGTATAATGCCACACTTAGCAATATTTCATCTGTATGACGGCGGTCTGTAAATAATCGAGTCTGGACCAGACAATCCAGTGATTGACATCATGTGCATCGATCCACGCAATTGGGATACGATGACATGCATCAACCAAGTCAGCGAGCCTGACCACCCGATCCCGGTAGTCGCTTCTTACGACAAGCGCTGTCGCCCTTTTACGCCAAGAATGGTTTGTTGAAGATCTTCACGGGTCTATTGAATGCAGGGATTTGTGTAAAGTCATTCAGACAGCATACAATGCCAACTAAAAAGTTATACTCAGTGTCTCCGCAAAGTAATATAGTACGGTACTTAGAGTACATGTGAGATTATACTCAGATTAGGGAGATGTTTTATCCATATAACGTGTTATTATTCTACCTAACAATGTATTTAATGAAATGAATGCAAAACAAACTCAACGGCT
The DNA here is from genome assembly GCF_023055435.1 of Haliotis rufescens. Taxonomy (NCBI): domain Eukaryota; kingdom Metazoa; phylum Mollusca; class Gastropoda; order Lepetellida; family Haliotidae; genus Haliotis; species Haliotis rufescens. The sequence goes on along the minus strand of NW_025964001.1, from coordinate 41,495,229 downwards.
AAAAGGTTTCATTGAAAAAACTACCCCTAGTCTTGACTAATAAAACAACTGCAACCCGACACAGATTAAACGCAACTTACAAACACAATCATAATCTGGTTAGTCTGTATCACTCAACGAGGCCGCTTACTTTGCCCACAGTATGAAAGTATTGGGCAGTTCAGTAATTAGGAGCAAAAACCAGGCAGGTACGCTGGTCACACTTGACTGGTCTGACTGATGATTAGGTCGTCTGACAATTGTGAGTGAACCATAGCAAGAAGTATCTGCGAAACTATTTGCTCCTTTTATGGGACCGATTAGTTTTATGACCATGGGCCTCGGCACAAGCGTGGTGTTGGAAGACAAGTTATACATGTACATCCCATATGGTGACTGTTTTTCGCTATTCATATTCTAAATACATTCATAATACCACAACATTTTAGTACTCCTTGAAACTTTACAATCACTTCAATATGTACAATAGATTGAACGAGAACACTTGATATATTGCAGATTATTAAATCATTGTCTCTATTATCAGCCGCTACGTTTGTATCGTTTGCATTGTACAAAGAAATATTTTATCTGTCCTTTTGCAGATTTAGCCTCAGAATGTGCTCATTCGAATTAGGAACGAAAATAATTGCTTATCATGAGTATATATGATACAGTTAAAAGTTACTTGTACACTGTAGACGTATTCACTTTAAAGTCGCATACGACCTTCGCGAGCGAGTTGAATGATCCAGGTTAATTGGAACGAAGTCTAGAGAGGCTTATAAAGTTTTGTATTTGGTAATGTGTAGGTTTGTTAAATATAATTTTTTAAATTCCTTTTATTTCAATATGTAAAAACATAACTATGCGCTTAAAAACAGAGCTGACTTGATGGGAGATAGCCACCTCAGATTGTCTGTTGGACACGGTTTAACCTTACTGTGTCCTCACCCTGGTTGTTGTTACCGTTGTTATAAGGGATTAAGAGCTACGGCTCATTGCATTTTTGGTTACAGTCTGTATCACTAAAGTGGACATGTGCAGGTGAACTCTGTTCAATTAGTATATGAAATGCCCCAAAATGTGAACTCCAGACAATAATAACCTGAGGGTAAATCCACGTGCGTCTGCCTTTCCCCTCGTTCACCTTCGAAATCCTTGATTATTATATCATGCTAGAGTTCTGAAATTCAGTGACAATGTTGCTGAACAGTAGAATCTGATGGACGTTTTGTGCAGAACCTGTTTGACACTATGGGTTCCAGGACCACTCACACTCTGAGCTGAAAAAGTTTGGTCCTAACCGCACCCAACATCTACAAGTTTGTAAGCTTGTAGACATCATTAAGAAGTAATTAACAGTCCCATGCTGAGACCTTTCTCAAATTCAGACCGGTGGCAGGCTGCCAACAAAGAGAAGAAAATATCGCAACCCCGACACGAGTGTGCTCAGTCAAACAATGAACTTACGACCGGCAGAAAACAACTCCAGTTGAGTATGCCGATGCTGTATCTCAGCCGTGTTGGCCTGAAAATTTAAACATGCTAATTAAATCCAAAATCGTATAATTATTTTTAATAGAAACCGTATCTTAATTTGTTCTTGCACTGCATCATATCGTGTATTTCATCTGTATATGTGTAATGTGTATATGTATCAATGACTACACTTATACCGCATATTCTGCAACAGACTATAACTAATCACCTTATTATTGTCTCTCCAGTTACCATGGCTGACTGCACTAATACCCTTTTAACAGTGGACACCGATATCAGTATACATGTAGGCTTTTTGTTCAAAAAGGAATATGCAGGAAATTATATGTAACAATTAACTGTGTACTAATTACATGTTTGAATGTTATCAGTTTTACGTTCTGAGATACAGTGATGTAAGCATCTTCTAAAATCTTCTAAAAATATAATAAAATACAAAACTCTCTGCCGTAATTTTTTGTGGAAATCATTCGATCAAGTAAAAAATGACTGCGTGACAAGACGAATCAACTATTTATACCCGATAAAAGAAACTGCCGTATTTTAGGAACAGTGCTATAACAAGACATTTGAAATTTCTAACAAGCAGATACATTAAAGACAGTGACTAGACTACAGGTACGTAATCCGTATCAATCAAAGGTGTAAAAAAACTGAAAATCATATCTGTCGGAGACCTACCAAATTACCAAGTTTTATCATTACTATATTTATTACAATGCAAATACTTTAGTGATACATTTTTTAGAGGAGAGGGCATACACACAAGTATATTGCTTCCGTGTGTGAATGCAGGTTGTACTTGGTATCTCAGTTCTCAGTTTCATACCGGTTGTATAACTGAATTTGTATATGGAACCGTGCGTACAGCATGACAATTACTTGCTATTCGTCAGTTTACAACACACATAACACGGTCAAACAATTTTAGGCACCGCTTTTGCGAGTTATGTAGTACAATAATGTTTTATCAAAATCTATTTCAATTTGTTTTCACCATTTTCCCTATTGACAGTCGTTGTTACGTGCGTCACTAGGTAATTAGTACGGATTGACCTTGTTTATTGTTTCTATACTTTGAGGATTTCTGTGACAACTGGCGGACGTAATTCAAACTCCTTCCACACTGACACCGCATCAAATATATTTGTGTACCGATTACATAACTCTAATTGACAGGGTGGGGTGGTAGTTCACCGGACGACACTGTGTATATTGAGCGGCTCCTTTGATATCTCCTCCAAACATACGTTTAAAGAATGATCCCATTAAACGATGATACACATCTCGATGAATATATCAAGGCACTAATTCATCTTTCATAAACATTTTTTTGTCTTTGTGCTTAATATATCCACATATCAACGAACATTTGTAAAACATGTATCCTAAAAAAAATAAACATTTTCAGGCTAGGTATTTGCCCACAGTAACACCTGCATAACTGTTTATTCACGCGTGGTGTGGTAGATCGTAATTGACCGAGAGCAGGTATTGTGGAATCACCTGTAAATAAGGCCGACACTGTAATTAGATACAACGTACTAAGAGAATTAGCATAAGAAGGCTGTTGTTTTTTCTTAACTGTTACCATTTTCATACCAAAAGTGACAATGCAGTTAAAAGTTGCTTTAGTGTCACAATATTCACTCACGTTTTCCTCAATCGCATTGAAACATAATTCCCACTGGTCAGTCCGAAACCGCATGTAATTTAAATAATTATTTCGAGATTTCGTTAGAATGTAAGATATTCAGCCAAACGTTATGCAATAAAAGACGAATAGTTTTTTTCATTAAAATACGCGCACGCGTACCTGTATATTGCATACCTGGTGTCACGTAATTGCCCAGTGTGATGTATCAACGGGACATAAAACGGGAAATGAAATATAAACTAACTAAAATTTAATGTTGTGGAAAACAACTCCAATGAATTGGAGTACACGCACATGAATTCGTATGATAAACTGTCAAAACGTTTTGAGAGGTAAGGCCGGGTTCATTTAAGATCGCTACAATATGTAAAACAGGTGAAATTTGTAGAACTAAAGGAAACATCCAACCAAAAGCCTTTTTTAAATAGTAATGTGATGATATAATATAAAGTATATTTCACATGATACAATATACTTTGCAAACAGTTAGTTGATGCTTGAAAGGGACTGACGAAAACATGGGCGAAATATTTTAATAACGCCGTAAAATAGTTGAATTAAGTACAAATTAGTTAAATTTTGTGTCATGATACTTCAATAAATACATTTAATGTATTTGCGAAACAAAAACATGAGTTTTGAGTAAAGGAACATATTCTCGCCCATGGGCCAAACCTTTTTCTCGCCCATGGGCGAAATATTTCAATATCGCTATAAAATCGTTGAATTAAGTTAAAATGAGTTAAATTTTGTGTCATGATACTTGAATGAATACATTAAATGTATTTGCGAAACAAAAACATGAGTTTTAAGTAAAGGAACATATTCTCGCCCATGGGCCTGCCCATGGGCCTACCCATGGGCCAAACCTTTTTCTCGCCCATGGGCAAAATATTTCAATATCGCTATAAAATCGTTGAATTAAGTTAAAATGAGTTTAATTTTGTGTCATGATACTTCAATAAATACATTTAATGTATTTGCGAAACAAAATCATGAGTTTTAAGTAAAGGAACATATACTCGCCCATGGGCCAAACCTTTTTCTCGCCCATGGGCGAAATATTTCAATATCGCTATAAAATCGTTGAATTAAGTTAAAATGAGTTACATTTTGTGTCATGATACTTGAATGAATACATTAAATGTATTTGAGAAACAAAAACATGAGTTTTAAGTAAAGGAACATATTCTCGCCCATGGGCCTGCCCATGGGCCTACCCATGGGCCAAACCTTTTTCTCGCCCATGGGCGAAATATTTCAATATCGCTATAAAATAGTTGAAATAAGTTAAAATGAGGTAAATTTTGTGTCATGATACTTCAATAAATACATTTAATGTATTTGCGAAACAAAATCATGAGTTTTAAGTAAAGGAACATATTCTCGCCCATGGGCCAAACCTTTTTCTCGCCCATGGGCGAAATATTTCAATATCGTTATAAAATCGTTGAATTAAGTTAAAATGAATTAAATTTTATGTCATGATACTTGAATGAATACATTAAATGTATTTGCGAAACAAAAACATGAGTTTTAAGTAAAGGAACATATTCTCGCCCATGGGCCTGCCCATGGGCCTACCCATGGGCCAGACTTCGCCCATGGGCAGGCCCATGGGCCACACTTCGCCCATGGGCAGGCCCATGGGCGACATAGTCTAAATATTGAGTTTTTAAACAATTTTTTTTTCATCTTTTCTTCCTTGGTATGTTCCCATGAAAACGGCATGTTTAATTTTGTAAATACCTTTAACCGAGACTGGGCAAAGAGCGTAGAGTTTCTGGACTTTTGGGTTTCCAGAATTAAAATGGGACGTGTTATACTCTAACCAGATATTCAGTCCCGAATGAATACAATAAACACAAATAATCATGACAAATGTTTATTATAAATATATACTCAACAACAAAAGTTCCTGTGACACCAATATTTTAGTGTATTTTTCAATATTGTAGTACATGTGTGGAATTAAGTCACAAAAACGCAACTGCTACAGAAAAGCATGCATTCCATGCAAAAGTTGATTTTTATGCAAGCCCAATGCATTTCACTACCCAAGAATGGGTATAAAAAACATGTGCGGGATTCATATGCATTGTTTAGCATCGTGCTGACAACAACCACTCAGAAAAAACAACAAAATTACGCAATTATTCAACATTAGGAAATGCCACGCCTGTCCGAAAATGAGCGTCTGCGAGCCATTGGTATGCTTGAAGCAGGATCGAGTCAACGTGATGTTGCAAGACAATTTAACGTCCACAGAAACACCATTTGGTGTTTATGGCAACGTTAGCATCAGACGAATGCAGTCAGAGACAATCCTCAGAGTGGCAGGCCACGCGTAACCAATAATCGACAAGACAACAGGATTCGAACAACACACCTACGAAATCGATTCCAGCAAGCAACGGTGACTGCAAGAAGCACCCCTGGCCTTCGACGAATATCTTCACAAACCGTACGTCGTCGCCTCAGATGTGCACAGATTGTCACCAGAAGACCAGCTAGACGTCCCATTTTGACAGGACACCACCGTCAAGCACGTCTACAGTGGAACAGACAGCATCTACGCTGGACGGGCATGCAGTTGGGACAAGTTCTATTCACTGACGAGTCTCGTTTTCACCTCAGCCACAGCGATGGACGGATTCGAGTGTACCGACGTCGAGGTGAACGTTACGTCAATCATTGAGTTATGGAAGAAGATCGGTATGGGGTGGGATTACAGCAAGACAGAGAACCCGTTTGATAGTGGTAGAGGGAAATCTCAATTGACAGCGCTACCGCGACAAGATCGTTGGCGTTCTACCGTTTTTGCGTCGTTATGACCCAGGCATTACCTTTCAACATGACAACGCCCGGCATTGATATTTTGGCATGTTCATGTTTTGTTTTTATGAAATCACGCATTTTCTGAAGTCAGTATGGCAAATTAAACCATTTGAACACTTACAGGAGTCTTTTATCTGTTGCAAACCGAAATTGTTTCAGATTTGGTAAAAAAACATAACTTTACATTAAATCTTATTCAATGTCACAGGAACTTTTGTTGTTCAGCATTGATGGATGTAATGTAACGAAAAACTGGTTATACATCTCCGTATCTGCGCAGGTGTGTCTTGGAGATCTGTTGTGCGAAAACCAAGGGTCCAAACTGGTGAAGTCCTTGAACACCCGTTACTGTGATGTCTCCGAGGTAATGGGATGCGAACACGGTATCGGATTTCCAAAAACATCCCTTCATAACTGCGGTCAAGGAGCAATTACTATGAAGTGCCATGGTGGAAGCGACATCACGGGTTTCGTGAGGATCAGATGCGACTTGAGCAGGTAGGACAGCGAAGGTGTAGGCTTAAACGATCACTGAGCGTATCCAAAACGAGATTGTACTTCCATTGTTGGTTGGTTGGTTGTTTGTTGTTTAACGCCGCACTCAGCAATATTACAGCTATATGAAGGCGGTCTGTAAATAATCGAGTCTGGACCAGACAATCCAGTGATTGACATCATGAGCATCGATCCACGCAATTGGGATCGATGACATGCATCAACCAAGTCAGCGAGCCTGACCACCCGATCCCGTTAGTCGCCTTTTACGACAAGCATAGTCACCTTTTACGGCAAGCATGGGTTGCTGAAGACCTATTCTACCCCGGATCTTCACGGGTCTAATTCAGGTAAACGAACAGGTGATAACAATAATGTCTAGTAATGTTTTATCTCACATTTCAAATTTGTATTTACCAAGTTTGTTATCACCTAATTCACCACTAGACATTAAGATTTATAGTCTAAATTGTATTTTCTGTTCAGCTAGGCATTCCTTTATGTGCATAGATTAAGATTACCGAAGGTATTTTCTCGTAAACTAAGCCGGAAACGGCAATCAGCTGTACGCACGTTTTCTCCCAATCTGCGGCTGATTCGGTTAAATATTCCCCCAAAATTAAGTTTAAAAGAATTTGGTGCAATGATCGGCAGAATTGTATCTGAAACTATAATTTTATCAGGGATAATATATTCCAGTATCATGTTATTTTAGTTGCAGCTTTACAATATATATTTGAAATAATAACCATAAGTGTTGCACATTGGTACAGTTGATAGCTTATTTGCCGGATATTTTTACACGTGGAACAATTTGACCAGTCATAGTCGAGGCTCGCGTGCTCGCGATCGCGAAAACTTTATTTTGACACATAATAGTAAAACCACAGCAAACGTTACTTTTAACGAGTCAAACTATGACATTTAATATACGTAGTATATGTATTCATTCTCTGTCAACTAAAGTTTGTTTCAAGTTTTTAAATGTCGGTCACTTAACACGATTTCGCAGAAAATAATGTAAACAAATATATTCAAGAAAATACGATACTTTTTAAAGAAGATGCTGCCTGGAATCGAATATCATTTTGAGAAATACGTCTATAAATTAATCTTAGACCGTACATTTATACTGTGATGCGCATCATACGTTTTCTAAATTATTCCCCACCGTATCGTGTATATTTTCATCGGTACATACGCCGATACGGCCTTTAACTAGAGCCCTGCGAACGTCTATGCATTTATTGTTTGCAATATCAATACACAGGGACTTAAGTCTCCATCCCATTGCACACATAGTTTTAGAACTGAATCAACTTTAACATGAGAAAGTACCAAACTGATCTTTCCTGCACCGTGAGTATATATTCGCAATGAAATAATGTCTACTAAATGAATCTATAAGTTTAATGAAAGTGTGTCTGCTCGGGAAATGTACAATAGTAATAAAATCATATACGAGTGACGAGAACAAATGTAAGCAGAAATAAAATTACCTATATTTCACGTGAAGGAATATGTTCCGAAATATGTAGCCTTAGATTTTTTGTTTGTTTGTTTGTTGTTTAACGCCGCACTAAGCAATATTCAAGCTATTTGACGGCGGTCTGTAAAATAATCGAGTCTGGACCAGACAACCCAGTGATTGACATCATGAGCATCGATCAAAGCAATTGGTTGGTTGGTTGGTTGGTTTTATTGTTTAACGCCGCACTCAGCAATATTCCAGCTATATGATGGCGGTCTGTAAATAATCGAGTCTGGGCCAGGCAATCCAGTGATGCATCAACCAAGTCAGCGAACCTGACCACCCGATCCCGTTAGTCACCTTTTACGGCAAGCATGGGTTGCTGAAGACCTATTCTACCCCGGAATCTTCACGGGTCCTAAGCAATTGGGATCGATGACATGTATCAACCAAGTCAGCGAGCCTGACCACTCGATCCCGTTAGTCGCCTTTTACGACAAGCATAGTCGCCTTTTACGGCAAGTAAGGGTTGCTGAAAACCTATTCTACCCGGAACCTTCACGGGTCTGTAGCGTTAGAAAACTGAAAGAAACTCAACAAATATAAGTATTCTAAATGCAAACTGGCAGTTTGTGTCTTCATAGGTATCGTGAACGGTTTAGTATTCTCAAAATAACTTGCAGTACTTAAACCCATTGACTTACTTATGGTGTTCAAGGATGACTGAAAACTGTTGCATTTGTAGAAAATAGGTGTGATAATTTCTGTGAATTATTTCTTTTATTTTTGTGAATTTCTAAATGTATTCATAGTTTTCGGCCATGGGTTCCGTGTTAATTTACACTTATCTGAGGGGTTCACAAAGTACGTGATCTGGACTACCAGTTGTCTTGACTTCCATTTTTGTGGCGACGACTTATGCTTTGTGTGCTGGCGATACACGGCCGCTTCATACCAAAGGCCGTTAAAAGATGGTACTTGCTTTTAAGGTTATAAAACAAAGACTGGTCGGCCTGGAGTCACTTTACAGGGTCTGAGTGGGGTATCCATGCTCATCTGCGTCATGTTATCTTGGTAGGCGCGCGCGGAAGTTCCCAGGAAGGACGACCGCACACAGTAGCTCTCGTACAGGTAGAAGGATATGTAATCGTGTCACAAACATAGAATACAATTGTGCATGGAAAGATAAGTATCTGAGTAAGCCCATTCGCATGTACAAACAGTGTCTCTTGAGCAATATATTTTCGTTGTTCTCCAGTATTAGGAGACTCTTTCAAAGCTGATTGTTCATCCCAATGAACTCATTCTAATATGGCAAATAGCTTTCTTAAAGAATGGCGTCCGCTTCTCTCACAAATATATTAGGTGAGGTGAGGTGAAAAGCGGTTTAACGTCGCGTCCAAGATCATTGCACTTATATAGCGACGTGCATGCACCTGTGTGTGTGTGTGGCTGCTTGCACTAGTCCGGAGTGATGCCGATTTATAGTGCTAGATCACTGAGATACCATGTCGCAGTTTAACATGAATGCCCCACTCAGACACAGTATACTGACTCCGAGCCGACCAGTCCTTGTTTTAGCCCCTGAATGCCGAGCGCCAGACAGGGTAACAACAAGTACCATCTTTGAAGGTCTTTTGGTATGACGCGGCCGGGGATCGAACCCCGAACCTTCCACTCTCCGGGCGGGCGCTCTACCACTAGACCACGGAGGCGGTCCCACAAATGTATTAACTGAAGGCTAAATTAATGCCATCACATAAGCGATGATACATATCACAGCGGATAATATAGAGAGTGAGTGAGTATGGTTTTTTTCGCCGCTTTTAGCAATATCACGGCGGGGGATACCACAAATGGGCTTCACACATTGTACCCATGTCGGGAATCGAACCCGGGTCTTCGGCGTGACGAGCGAACGCTTTAACCACTAGGCTACCCGACCGCCCCGATAATATAGAGAGGCGGCAATACAGTTACTGTTACAAATGTGGTATTTGTATTTACATCAACGTTAAAAGGAATACAATAAACAATAAAGTCAACACTGCATCTTGTACACCGTTTAATATACAATAAATGCATATACACAAATGTCTTAGGCAACGATGCATAACATGTCTTTATTTATGTTTAAAGAAATTAACATTTAGAAAAATAGAAGAATATGCTGAGAGAGAGAGAGAGAGAGGGAGAGACGGGGACGTCATTCAAAATACGTTTAATAGCGTCAGTGAAAACCTGACATATATGATAAAAAAGATCCATGACAGGTTTAAAGTACTATTTTCTGCTGATAGTGAGCACTATAACCACATGGGTCAATTGCGGCCACAGCTGCAAATAGAGATTCTGGTTGCGAGTGGGACCAGATCAAGGTCAGTGCAATTTCGGAGTTTCTTGTGAGAACCTCCCCCAAAATATCTGCTCCTCCAACCACTGTTCCAATGTGAAGCTCATATTGGAGATCCTCCCAAGGAGAGACGAACAGCCTGTCCCAGTTCAGAAAGATTTGGTTTCCTTTCAGAGACACAGCTATCTCAGCAGATCCTACAAATATTGACTAGGTGTTAACTTTAGGATCAATGAATGAGTAAATACGATGGGTTTACGTGACATTTAACAATAGTACAGCTATACCATCGTGGGGAACACCACAAATTATCTTTCGACCAATGTGGGGAATGCGACTGGGTTCCATCTAAGCGAAAACGAAAGCTAAAAGAATTGTCAACTCGTTGTGTAATGATTCACGTATATTTCCCCCATATATAATGTATATTCCTGATACTGGAAACACATTGGGACTTACATTATTATACATTATAGTTGAATACATTTAAATGTATCTTGGGTATATTTTTAAATGCAAGACATATGTAAAATCAAAAATTATTCCTGATTGGTTTGTCGTATTTTCGCACTTTTCATTCATCGATAGGGGGACGAGTGGTGACGAATGGGGGAATGATGAGTCTCAAAATATGAATATATCACGGTCAGTATGCTGTCGTATGGGCCAGTAATACACATACATATATAGCTGATATGCCAGGTTGGATATTCATTATCATTACTATAATGTATATCTTTACACACAATAAGATTGTCATTGGATGTCAAATAAGCTGCCAAGTTTAGGATAAAACAATGTTACCTGTTATCGTCGGTGGATTGCCGTGGGTGGTAAGGTTAAGAAGAGTTGTTTCCCCTTGTATCCCAATGATGCTGTCTTGAGAAACTGCAACTAGGTAGGGGGCCAGGTTCTTGAAGTGCAGCCCACACAATGTGGCAAACTCAAAACTGGAATCTACTCTGTGCTGATGTGTACTAGACTCGTCAGTAACCTCAATCTAAGTATGAAATCAACAAGCACACGTCATTACTGACAAGAGTGGTTTGTCATTTAATCTATTTATATACAGGTCAGATACAGGTAATACACAAATAGATATACCACAAAAAGACTTACCACAGTTGTCTGGAGAATATTCTTTGCCCAATGCATCCGCACCCTGTTGTTTTTAAGGCATTGACCACGTTGATGGTAGTACCTGACATTGTCCTCCAGGAGGACTGCCGCTGCAGGTTTCAGCTGACCACGTGTCAGAGTTACGCCATCAGAGACGACTGACGACATCAAACCCACCGTGTTGATACAGCGAACTGTTGAGAATATCTTCAGAGGAAGGCTAATATTAACGCTTGAGATGTCAAAGGTAGCTGTTGTTTGACTTGGGGGAACCAATTCAAACATCTTGATGTCACCTTTGCCTGGAGTCGTGCCTAGAGAGAAAAGTTACTTTTTACAATGTCTTCAAAACAAGTTAAAAAATATAATTATGTTTCAATCCACAAACAAAATTAAAGTCAGGAAAAATTCATAATCAAACAATAATTTGTAAAGTAATGAATGAAATAACCAATAAGGTAAAAGTCTGTTTTCAAGAATGTCCGCAAACGTGGTTATTCCTTAGATCAGCCACAAGCATTTTTGACTCATAAAACATGAACACAAAGTTGTACTGTGAAGCATAGTGGTGTTGTGTGAGGTTATCAGTATCATATCATGTCCCTATACTTTGACTGGTAAGGTGAAATTGGGTTTAACGTCGCGTCCAAGATTATTGCACTTATATAGCGACGTTTGACTGGTAAGAAAGCGTCCCCGTGAAGATCTGTATCAGAATTGGTCTCCATCAACCAAAAGAGCAACCTCCCCGTGATGAGTGCTGGATAACGCTATTCGCTCTTCCCGCTAATCGTTGAACCGGGGTAAAATGTGTCCACAGCACCCCATTGCTGGTCGTAAAAGGCGACCAAATTGGGCAGCCCGTTTGCCGTGGGTTGCGTCCCTGTGTCGGCGGAGGGCGGTAGTCTGGTGGTTGAGGGCACTGGTTCCAGGAATAGCTTCCTTTGCCTAATACACCACTTCGACCCTTACTTCGCCTAGACGGGTGGTAGGATGGGCCCGATCCTATCAATCGGCTAGTCATGCCAAGCCCTGTGGATCAATATTGTGTTGCACAAGTTGTTTTAAGCTATTGAAATTATTTGTCAAAATGTTGCAATGATTTGTTGTCATGGCCAATTGTTATATTTGTTGAATTTCTAATGTAAACTTTCCAGTATGTACTTTGCCTAGAGTCCTAAGCCCAGAAGGCGGTGGCTCATGGGCCAATCTGGTGGATTAATTAATTTTCAATTAATTATTCTGCTTGAGTATATCACCTCAGTATCCTTGGTGCTGCCAAGTGGAGATCCACTGGTATTCAGCATTGTCTTTATGACACTCCGTGTTGGGTGGGGAGCTGGGGTGATGAACCAAAAATACACTAACCATGCCACACGCAAAAAAACGTGCATTAGAGGATTCCTCAGATGAGGAGAATGCAACCCTGAAGAATTTGTCTACTTGTTGGTCTCAATTTTTGGTGGTTTCTGCCACTGATGGTTCTCCATTGAAGTTGAACCCATTTGCCATTTCTAAAGCATTGTATGGCATAGCTGGAGATGTTAAAAAAATCTGTTCTGGTTTGCTGCTCGTTAAATGTAAAACTGCTAAACAATCAACAACCCTACAAGCTGCTACACATTTGATTTCTACTCCTGTTTTGATTGTTCCACACAAGACCCTAAATTCCAGCAAAGGCATTGTCAGAGATAGAGACCGCTGTGTCTACTTTAACATCGAAGTGAATAAATATATTCCCAATCCACTTAGATGCTACAAATGCCAACAGTTTGGGCATGGGACACAATCATGCCACAATAACAAGATCTGCCATCAATGTGGAGAAGGTGACCACAATACAGATGCTAAATGTAGCAAAACCCCTCACTGTGCCAACTGTTCTGGAGATCACATGGCTTCCTCAAAGTCCTGTCCCAAGTTCAAAATTCAGTTTCAGATAGTCAAATTGAAACATGGAAGAAACATAACCTTCCCTGAAGCAAAGCGTTTGGTCATGTCTACTGTCTCTACCCCCACAGCTGTGTCATGCTCAGCAGCTGTGACATGTACAATTTCCAAATCAGTTACCTCTGTACAATGCCAGACAGATATTACTTAGGTTAACACTGATAACTTTTCCATGGTACAATCAAGTTCTCATTCACAAACAGAAGATACATCACAAGCAACACCAGTGGCGTCAGCAACAAAACCATCACCTATTGTGACAAATATCAGCAAAAAAGATGATTATTCTAGAAATTCGGATCGTGTACCGAAGGGTCATCGTGACCCTATACAAATATATAATAGATTTCAAACCTTGGAGGAGATGGATGTCTCTCCTCATCCAAATGGGCGCAACAGAAGTAATTTGCCTCAAAATGGGAGACAGAGATCTCCTGTTCATCCACCAGTAACTTGAATAATATGAATCCACTGATTCAGTGGCATTGCAAGGGTCTTAGGACCAATTTTAATGAATTACATTTATTTATACAAGATTTTTACCCATCGGCAATCTGTCTCCAGGAGACATATCTTAAACAGACTGACAACTTTGATTTATGTCAGTATAGTTCCTCCAATTATTTGTCTCCTACAGGTGTTAAAGCTACTCGGGGATCTACTGTTTTGGTGAGACAGGGTGTGATCAAACCAATCTTCAAGCTGTCGCAGTCCGCCTGACTTTGCACATAACATTTACACTGTGCTCACTATATATTTACCCTCCTTCAGTGCTTCAGCGATCAGGCCTTAAATCACTATATGACCAGCTCCCAAAGCCCTGTATGATCATGGGTGATTTAAACGGACATAACCCATTATGGAGAAGTGTTGCCATTAATCCTAAAGGTAAAGTCCTCAAAGATTTCATTTCCAATAACAACTTGTGCATTTTCAATGATGGATCAAGTACTAATTTACATCCTGCTACTGGAACCTATTCTGCTTTGGATTTGTCGCTGACAGATTCCAATCTCTTAATTGAATTTGCATGGTCGGTTCACAGTGACTTGTGTGGAAGCGACCATTTCCCTTCAATCCTTACAGCAAATAATCCATCATGTTCCACCCACATCAAGGTGGAACTTTACCAAAGCCAACTGGACCACCTTTCAGGAACTCTGTATTGATAGGTTGTAACCAATCCAAAGTCCTCTGCAAATCCACACATTCGAAAACCATGGTTTGATAAAGAATGCAAACAGGCTAGGAAGAGTAGGAAAAAGGCTGAGAAATATTTCCGCCAACATCCAACTGTCAATAATTTGAATCATGTTAAAATTACAAGTGCCAAGGCACGCCGTACCTTCATGCAAAGGAAGCGTAAATCTTGGAGGAATCATGTCTCTCAAATTAATTCTCTCACGCCTATATCCTAGGTGTGGAACATGATTTCAAAAATTAAAGGTAAAGGTTCAAAATCAACTGTCCACCATCTCAAAGACGGGGACCATCTGTTAACAGATAAATCGGACACTGCCAATAAATTGGGTGAAACGCTGGCCAAACACTCTTCATCATCGAACTATCCAAATTATCCAAAACAACAGGAAAAGAAGAGGGTTGATTTTACTTCTCAAAATGGAGAGGATTATAATGAGGTGTTTTCGCTCCACGAGCTAAAAATACTGCCCTAGGTCAAGCGCACGATACTGCAACGTGAGATGATAATATTCATTATCAGATCCTGAAGCATTTGCCTAATTCATGTTTAGAGACAATTCTTGATTTATTTGATCAGATCTGGACGTCAGGAAATTTCCGTCTTCGTGGCGTAATGCAATAGTTGTTCCCATACCTAAACCTGGTAGGGACCATACTGATGCATCCAATTACCAACCAATATCACTAACCAGCTGTGTGTGCAAAACCATGGAGCGAATGGTAAACAATCGACTGGTGTGGTACTTGGAAATTAACAATCTTATAAGTAACATTCAATGTGGTTTCCGTCAAAAAAGAAGTACCATTGACCATCTGGTACGTTTAGTATCTTTTGTCAAAAATGCAATTATCAATAATCAGCATGCAGTATCAATCTTTTTTTATTTAGAAAAAGCGTATGATACCACATGGAAGCATTTAGTGCATTTCGAACATCTCCTGTTGACAGCCTATATGTTGAAGCTGATGAACCTTCATTGAAGCAACGCTGTATCAAATTATCACTACAATACATTACTAAATTACATTCTAACCCATTAAACCCTGCATACAACTGTGTTTTTCAACCACTTTACAAACAACTTTTTCACAGTGAGCCTAAGCTGGTACCACCTCTAGGCATTCGGATTAAACCACACATTACAGCTGCCAATATTAATCTTGATAATATTTCTCCTTTCAGGCTTTTGTCTTCTCCTCCTTGGCAACTTGTCAGACCGGAAGTAGACTTTACTCTCACACATTTAAAAAAATCAAGACACAAATCAATTAATACATCAACAAGAATATATATAAGTTTGAAATAAATACAGATGGAGCAATGATGGTAGCACAGTCTCCAGTGCTGCTGTCATTGGATCAAAAACATTATCATCCCGATTACCAGACCATAGCTCAATTTTCACAGCTGAAGCCAAAGCATTTTAACTGCTTTGGAATATATCCAAAAACAGTCCAGTTATAAACAGCTCATCATCTTTTCAGATTCTTTATCATGTCTACAGGCAATAAAATCAAGCTCTTCAAGTCATCCATTCATTTTAGACATTTTAGAACTATATAAAGACCTTGCTACTGACCATTACATAAATTGCATGCAATAAAACCAACTATCGGATACACTTACTTGGGTTGTCAGTCCAGATTTGATGAGGTCATTATGCCACGATGTCATATTGGCCATTCGCGTTATACACATGAGTATTTATTG
The DNA here is from genome assembly GCF_023055435.1 of Haliotis rufescens. Lineage (NCBI taxonomy): Eukaryota > Metazoa > Mollusca > Gastropoda > Lepetellida > Haliotidae > Haliotis > Haliotis rufescens. The sequence goes on along the minus strand of NW_025964001.1, from coordinate 41,478,950 downwards.
CAAGGTGAAGATCCTCCATTCTGTATCCCTTGTGATGAAAGAATCACACCCAAGCATATCCTGCTTGACTGTTGATTTTTCCATCACAAGGGATAATTATTTCCAGGTTTCATCTATGAAGGATCTTTTTAATGTAAGTTCTCATTTAATTCTTGGATTTTTCAAAGAAACTGAGTTAATAGATAAACTTTGATTACCGGGGTATATGTATTGCAAAAAGCATGTGATTTTAATTTGGTAGAATGATTCTATAACTGTGATTGTTAGTGGCTGTACCTTCAAAGGGGGTTGAAGTATCGTAAAATAATTGACCCCCAGAGAGGGTGCGTAAGTCCCACTTCCTTCAATGTATGTTTCATTTTTCTGGATTTTAATCGTAGAATATTTGTTGTTTTTAAAAACTTTTTGGCTTAAAATGTCTAACAATCACCAGTAGGGATGGTGTGAATCCTGCTGGGGTACCATGCAGGAAGCAGATGTACCGTAAGTCCCCATGGTCCCTAGTATGGTGGCCTCACTTTGGTTGCTGGTGATCTCTAGCCCAATTTTATAATGTATTGATGAGAATAGTCAGATTTTTTATGGTTAGGTTTTGTTTGTTTGTTGTTTAACGCCACACTCAGCAATATGACGGCGGTCTGTAAATAATCGTGTCTGGACCAGACAATCCAGTGATTGATATCATGAGCATTGATCCACGCAATTGGAATCGATGACATGTATCAACCAAGTCAGCAAACCTGACCACCTGATCCTGTCATTTTTAATGGAAACATGCTAGCTTTAAATCTATATCTGTGATAGTCTAGTGATTTTACTGTCCTTTGTCGATAGATATTATAGTCCATATTTATATAATATTCCTGCACATCTTGATTTATTCACGATATGGCTGGAATACTGCCGACATGACTTTAAATTTTAACTCACTCACTCACTCCATCAACCAATACTTGTAAGAGGCGAGTAAAGGTATCGGGGAGGCAGGCTCCCTGACTTGGTTGACGCATGTCATCGTATCCCAATGATTTGGTGTCAATCACTAGATTGTCCTGGAGACTCCGTTGTTTACAGACCACCATCTTATAGTTCGAATATTGCACATGTTCTGTTTTGAATATGTTGCATACCTATTGCCCAGCTACAGTGCAGAATACTCGACTCTGGGTCCTCGACTGCCCAGTTTAAGTATACATCGCCCATAGCCTGGTAGTCAATGTCCATTCCTGCAGGAATAATGAAACATTCTTAATGTGACATGTACGTAATCAATGGATATAACTATTTAAATGCAATTATACGACTGTTTGAAACATTGATGACTCATTTTGTAAATCTGATATATTAAATCTAAATATGTGATTTGACAGAAACCACAAGTATTTCACTTTACCATCTCCATCATTGACGTGTAAAAACATTGGTGGAGTCATGTCGACAGTGATGGGTTCAGGGTGGGATACAGTGGTGAGGCCAGCAGCATTCCTGGCTGTGATGGTCAGGTATAGTTTCTGTTTGTGAGACAGCCTCAGACCAGACACAGTTCCATGTGCATGTCTGCCAACACTCTTATACCTCAGCACCTGAGTTCCTCCGGGGACAGTACCTTTACAAGACAATAATTGTATTGGCATCACACTAATTTGATCTATGTTTCTCTCATTACGTGTAAATTATAACACCAAAGGTATCTGGGTACCAATACGTCACATCAAAAATAGACGTGTTACTTGTAAATCTGACTGTATACTTGACTGATGCTAATGGTACAATGACGAACATGTCGTGCACATGAAATTACAAGTAACAGCACAGTAAAAAGTCAAAGTCATATTGAAAAGAGCAATTGCTATTGCAGATGAATTCTTGAGTGTTAAAATGGAAGACATACAAATTAGATTTGTCACCCTGTAGCTGCCTCCTTGTATTAAGAAATGTGATGTGAGTCATCTTTAAATACAACAGATGCTTTCCCGTGTTTTTTCAGGTGATCAAAGAACTTGCCTTTGCATGTGTTTGCGACAGGTGTCGCCGGTGGGGCAGGTCACTACAGACATGAACGCACTCTCTCACGCACAAGCACGCACACACTCACACACTTTTCCACTCCCAAAAGATTAAGCGAACAAGATATAGGTTGATGAGACATAATCTTATCACACGTACCTGCGGCCATTGTATATTCTACAATTGGAGATTCTCGATCATCATAGTGCCATGATGCATGGACTGATGACCAGTGCTTCCGGAAGACAGATTGAAACAGGGTGTTATTTTCTGTCACCATATTATCTGCATTCCCCACATAATCCACTCTCTGCAACAACACGTGATCCAGGGCCATTTCCATGTTGTTAGAGGACGTCCCGATCTTCAACAATGTTGTGGTGTTCTGTGCCAAGAAGGTGAAGCTATACTGGCTCCACAAGATGATCCGCCCTCCAGTATCATGACACGTATCTACACAAAGGTGAGGATCGAGGCTGAAAGTAAAGGGGTCATTTCCAAACGAGATGAAACCTTCTACTGCTTTCTGATTGATAGTTATGTCCAAAGGATACCCGACATGGATGGTTACTTTGTATTTGCCACCAACTTCAAGGTCCCTGACACTCTGTTGTATGCTGCCTCGTACAGAAACTAGAGTCTTCCCATGTTTTGCATGGGGAGCACCAGATGTCATTAGCTTGATGCAAGAGTGCCTCCCAGTCTCCCATGATGGTGGTTCAGGATGACAGTCACTGGATGCTGATTCTCGGCTTATGCTTTCCTCAAAGGAAGGATTGGACAACAAATTGTTTCCCAGATACGCAATGTTCTGAACCACAGGTGGAGATGAATCAATGATGACGCCATCTGATACAACCACTTTAGATGTGTGGCCAACAACGTCTACTGCATACACTTTGGTCCATATTTGAATTCCTGTAAATAATATTCATAAAGCCTTTAAGGACTCTTATAATCAACAGTGATAGTGTCCTGAATTGATAATACCAGTACCATAGTCAATATGTATCAGACAAATGCCTATTTTTAACTGATGTACCCACCTGAACTGGCAACAAAAGAAACCAGAGAGACTGACATGTCTGTTTCATATTTAGATCTATTCATAACGATTCAGTGACAAGAAACTGTCCACAAGACCGCATGACAAGTGAGTGAGTGAGTGAGTTTGGTTTTATGCCTCTTTTAGCAATATTCCAGCAATATCACGGCGGGGGACACCAGAAATGGGCTTCACACATTGTACCCATGTCGGGAATCGAACCCGGGTCTTCGGCATGACGAGAGAACGCTTTAACCACTAGGCTACCCGACCGCCCCACGGCATGACAAGAGGAACGATTTCAACTTTCAAATAGTCAACTTTCCCTCCATGTTGAAAAATATTAATATTCCTGCAGCTCAAGCCCTTGCTGTCTACATGTCACAACTTTCGAGGTACAATCGAGCATGCTCTATCCACGAAGATTTCAAAGACCGTCAAACGACTCTTGCTCAAAAGTTGTTTGATCAATATAACAACATTCAAGGCCTCAGTCAAGCTTTCAAAAAGTTTTATGGTGGACACACGGAGGGCATTTCCAAATTTGACGCATCAGTGACCAAAATTATGTCCCGAAGCAATGCTCTATTTTGATTTATGATTTGTGCTTGCTTTGAAGAACGTGTTCATGTATGTTTATTATCCACCTCCATGAAGTAGTGGGTTCGTCCGCCCGTCCGTCACGCTGATATTACTGGTCATGATCTAAAATGAGTTCGGAAATTCAAAAGTCTTAAATCCATTTTTAAGAAAGTTATGACCCTTCCTCCATGCTTTACAACTTACTTACTTTTAAGCATACTGTCTGAAATGGGGACAAGTTTTCTCAGAAACTACTGAAGTAACATGAATGAAACTTTGCAAGTTGATCTAAGAAATACTTATCAAAAGTTTGAAAATTGGTGCACATTTTGTTACAGAGTTAAGACCATTGCTCCATGCTTTTTAACTTATTGCAAAGTGTCTGCAATGGGGGCAACCTTTCTTAGACACTACTGACGTTACATGAATGACGTTACATGTTTGCATGCTTATCTATAAGATACTTGTCAATACTGTTTTCGATAATAGGTCCCGTAAATTATTTTGCGAGAGTTACTTCCCTTGCTACATGATTTTGAGCCTGCACCGTTAGAGCCCTTGATCGATGTTGTTTTACAAAGTGCACAGTGTCTGCAATGGTGACACGTTTTCAAAGAAACTACTGAAGTTAGCTTCTCTAAGAGATACAAGACTGAATTGGTGCCATAAATTATTGTTTCCATAGAAGGGTCTTTTTGTGCATATTAATTTCACATTTAATCAATTTTACTGATGAGATAAACCTACCCCAGTGCCTTCTTAAGACTTTATAGGACTCTTTTTCACAGTTTCTGTTCACTATACTATATGAACAAACAAAACTCTGTATTTATTTATTTTATAACTGCGAACCGTTATGTCTGACACAAACAATCAACAATTAGGTATTTAGTTATTGTTATTTACATCTATCTGTTGGATGAATAAATTATGGTAATTGCTACGAGTCTATTCTTTGTGGTGTAATTTCACTTCGTGGCTATGCATCAATGTGATAGTAATTGATACAAGAGCCTGGACCATTTTTGTCAGATAATGTTTATGTTTGGTTCAGTCCCTTGATTTGCCACTTAATGCAAAAGGTCCAAGGACCATCTCTGTGGGCACTGTGGTCTGATGTCACCACGTCGTTTGTCTCGAAGTATAATTATGTTCCAATAGTTACACTATATTTTCTTTTTAAAACAACTAGTCGAATGATTGATGTTAATACCATTATCAAGTGGTGAATCCAGGCGTGTCTTGGCTGAGGTATGTAGCCCCACATTCTGCCAATCCAAGATGTTGCATCCAGATGTATCATTGGTTGTACCAACACACCAGACATATTTGCTGATTGTGGAATCTTTGTCAGCAAACCCAAACCAGGAGGCAGTTACACGTGTCTGGGAGGGTTGGTAGTCAATATCACCGAGCCCTGGAGAGTGAAAGTAATGATGAAACAATGTCATGCTCACCGAACTACTTAAATATATGTGACCCCACAGACAGTATACATAATACGCCCTGTAATGATTGAATATTTAATGGTATTGGATTCTTGTTCATAACTTTGGTGAAATCCTATGCCTACCGTCGCCATCTTCTAATATCCCCGCTACTGGTGACGTGACATCGATCTGTACCCCATCTGAGAACGCCCAAGCAACCAGTCCTGCTTTGTTATATGCTAATATGTTGGAGTAGTAGATTGTGTCTGATTCTAGAGACAACCCAGGCAGTGTGCAGTTAGTTGTAGTCATGCCTGACGACTCATGTATGCTGTAACCTGAAACATACCGGCACAGGCAAAGTTTGCATTTAGTTCTAAGCATTCCGATTAATGCACACACATAGTTGCAAATGCTTTTGTTGTCCAAAGGTTACATGTTGTGGAAACATACCGCCGGGTGAAGTACTTGTATATGCCCCGTATTTCAGGAGTCCTGCCTGTGTGTCCATGAACACGTTGTTCCAGCTCAGGTATATCCTATCTACACGGCTCTGATAGTCGGTGTCTTTCCTGTCTCCAGATTCTAAGAGTTCTTTCACCTATCAAGAAAAACATTGAATTGTGACTTTGAAGTGAAAACGACTTTATCAAAAAGGCTCATTGTGATTATATTTGGACATTTGTAATACAAGTCCAATCATATCTTATGAAATATGTGATCATTATGTATTTGATATGTTTTGTAAGATTCAAAACTGATGGAATGAATTCATATCTATTCTGATAGTATATTACGCAAGTTTCCTACCGCTACTCCTTGTCGTGACGCTGTTCTTGGTCTTGTAATATCAATAAGGATACCATCAGATTTGTAGATTTTGTAGGTCTCCTCGTCATACCAAGCTCGCACAAATACACTGTAACTGACCCCTGATGTCAGCTCATGCCCTGGAATAAAAATATATACAGGCTCATGTGCGTTTAGATATAGAGTAAACATAGCATTTAGGCAAATACAGAACAGAACACACTTATCCCTCCACCCCCTTACCTTTCGGTAGTGCTATGACTGTAGACTTTAGACGTCCTGCATCAAACCACACTCGTTCCTTACTTTCCTCATAAATCCCAGCCGGATATGACAGACTTGAATACCCAGCACTGAACTCATACCTGCAAATAACATCGTTTAAGGCCTGTATCTATCTCAGACATAAGTAAACGGAAGTAGTATATTGGAAATGGAAGTGGAAATGGTACCAATTACCTCACAGGGTAGGCAGTTTGCATGTTGGTTACCGTCCATGTTGCTGCAAGGAATGAGTCATAGGGAGAGAAGTCCACGTCATCGCCCAATACCGCAGATTTAAGGTCAATGATGTCAATGACAGTCAGTGAAGAATTTCCTACATCAAAAACTGTCACATAGATTTGGGCATAACGTGGAGACAGGAGGCAGTACGATGTTTTGTGTAAAATGAAAATCTTTTATTTCTATAAACCATGTTCAGAATTGTAAATATTTTGACTATATTTAAACAAGGTCTTCAGTTACTTTATCATGACATTGTATTGGCCCCTCCGGAGTTCGATATCCCACTTGGGTACAATGTGTGAAGCCCATTGCTGGTGCCCCCCACCGTGATATTGTCCGAGTATTGATGAAAGCGGCGTTAAACAATACTCAATCCTACCATTTGGAAACACTTTGCATCCTTGACTGGTGCCACACGTCTTGTCCTGGACGGCACAGACGCAGTGTCCCTGACAGCTGTAGGAGCTGCACCGTCTCACCAATTCCAGCTCCCCTCCCCCTCCCAAAACCAGCTCGGAATGGAGGGGGCGGCTCTGTAGTCCAACCTGCATCACGAAACGAAGTGAACCACAAAGAAAGGAAGAAAAACGAGAAAATGTACACAACAGCAGCCAACAAGGAAAGTCAACTATGACAAAGTAATTACCCCATTTACTGCCCTCATGGTGATGAAAACAGAGGATGTTGATGACATGTCAGTGGTGCTGATGTTGAATGTCTGCACTACTCCCTCATCTTCCAGGTCGACGCCACTGATGTTGTGGTATACCTTCACCAGCTGGTCCTGGACATACACGATACATACATTCAGAACATTATTACTTGTTGGTTGGTTTGTTGTTTAACGCCGCACTCAGCAATATTCCAGCTATATGACGCCGGTCTGTAAATAATCGAGTCTGGACCAGACAATCCAGTGATTGACTTCATGAACATCGATCCACACATTTGGGATCGATGACAGGCATCAACCATGTCAGTGAGCCTGACCACCCGATCCAGCCAGTCGCCTTTTAGGGCAAGGATGGGTTGCTGAAGACCTATCACAGGTCTATTACTTGTCAATGCAAGAGAATAGCCAGAGTAAGTCATGTGCTGAAACAGATTCCATTTGGCTTAAGGGGCAAAATAGCCGGGCAAATTATATGAATGGAGCCCTGAAAATCAGTCATAAACCACACTACTTTTCTTCCTCTGAAACTTAATATTGCATGCAGATGTTACCTTAAATGAAGTAAGATGAGTTCTATGGATGAACAACTTCATCAAGTGATCACTTGCTTGATAAAGGTGTTAGGATCTACACCGAAACGTCGCACTAATTGTAATAAAGAAGTTGTTCATCCATAGAACTCGTCTTACTTCATCACAACAACTTCTAAATGTCACTCAAAGTAGTTACCTTAAATGCCTAAAATATAGATGTGACATAGGAATCGAAATCAGTTCAGTTAACCTCTAGACTTGTTAATACAATGTCAAATATATAATGTTGTAACCTGTGCCAAGTTGTTAGCAAACGGTCTAGAGCCAACTGTAGTTATATAATGATCTATGCCAGAGTGTAGATCGGCAAAACCCAGCCATGCAAGACTCAGGCTGTTTGTTGTCCAAGTCATCCAGCCAGACTGATTCCTTGACAGTTTGGCAGCATGGTCCGTTTGCACAGCAAGTGCCCCTGCAAAGATGAGATTGAATAAGATGTTCTTGTGCAGATAATTTCATTATACACACACTACAGTTCAATACTAGTATATAAGATATATTATATCAAAATCTATGTTTATGGTTGATATTGACCTACCTCTTGTTGGTTCAGAGCTGTCAACCAAAATGTCTCCTGTCTGAGTTTGTGTACAGAGACCAGCCATGTTGCATGCTACAACCTTCACCCTGTAGTGACTTCCGTCATGAAGCTTCAGCTGTGTGAAGGTAAATTCTCTCAACAGTCCTGGAATCTGAAGGGAAAACGTGTCTTCTGGTTAAGGTTGTTATATACAGTAGACGGATTGTATTACTTAATTACATACGTTTATCATGTTTGTTGAACAGATATTAATGCAAATCAAATCGAAGATTGAGAAGGTCAGCTAATGCTTTGAGTCTTGTCTTGTTTCAGTAATTGGTATTGGAAAGTCCCTGTCAACACCTGACTGTTGGCTCTCACCTCCATCAAGGAAGAATCAAACTCCCCCAACTGATGAGTGGAGATGGAGATGTACTGTCTCTCTATGAAAGACTCCTCGTCCTTCAGCTCCCAGCTGACACTCACAGTAGACCGACTTATCAGCGTCATGGCAACCAGCGATCCCTGCCCTCCCGCAATATATGGAGCCTTTACCACCTCAGGCGCGCTGTCGTCAATGATGAAACCATTCGATGTTGATGTGGTGAACGTTCCTAGAGTCATTTCCAACTGGAGTCATTATCACATAAAATACCAAAGCCCCGAGTATTTGAATATTCATAGCTTAGAGAAACGAAAATGATTTGAACCTAACTGTGAAATGGTATAAATTAATATATACTTATAAATGCTTTCCGCATCACTTGCCGCATAACATAAGTAGAATTATGTCAAACTGTCATTCCTAAAGAATGTTCATTATCTAAAACGTTCAACCTAATGTTTTTTAAAACATTTCTGACAGATAAGGTATAGGATATTCATCACTGTAGGTGATATGAAAGAAAGCTTGATTTCAATGCAGAGCACGAAGTGTTTGTATCTTGAAATGACTATTACTTTATCCTGAATCTTTCATTTACTCATACCTGCTTTGTTGAACGCTCTAACTGTTATATACATCCTTTTTCCGACTGGAAGCAGCTGGCTTTCATTCAGTGTATGGAATGCCACCTCTTCAAGGGCAGCATGTTGGGATGAGAGAATATCATTGCCTCCTGGTGTTGTCCCCACCTGCCATTCATAGAAGTCCAGACCTGACTCTGTGTCCTGGAACCCATGCCACTTGCAGCCCAGGAACGTTCTAGTGACAAGACATGTAGATATGAATTTTATTATATTAATCCTGCGTACATACAATCGCTATAGTATTGTATTGATAACTGGGTGAAACAAATGAGTATATATTGCGATGTATAGTGATTTTTGTATACATAATATAACCACGATGTATAGTGATTTTATATACATAATATAAGACCCGTGGAGATCCTGGGTAGAATAGGTCTAAAGCGACCCATGCTTGCCGTAAAAGGCGACTATGCTTGTCGTGAGAGGCGACGAATGGTCAGGCTCTCTGACTTGTTAGATGTATGTCATCAATCCCAATTGCGTGGATCGATGCTCATGATATTAATCACTGGATTGTCTGGTCAAGTCTCGATTATTTACAGAACGTCGTGATATAGCTGGAATACTGCTGTGGCGTTCAACAACAAACCAACCAACATAATATAAAGTTAATATGAAAATAACTTAGCATAAATATGAGCAAACCTGGATGCCTGGTACTGGGAGTCTCGGTCGTGTGTGCCGTCCATGACGCTGCCAGGGACCGGTGGACTTTGATCCAGGATGACACCGTCAGATGTGGCGCTGCTGCACAGTCCCGCCTTGTTACACGCTGTCACTGTCACGTAGTACCTGACACCCTCAGCAAATATAATGTGATGGAACACTACATCTGGAAATAAGCACAAGGTTACTTCAGTTTGCTGTATCAATGTTGCATTCAGTATAACATTCAGTAATAAGTGGTAAATGCTAAAATCTATTTCAGACTATTGATGGTAATGGGGACTAAACAGGGCAAAATGCATAACAAAACATTAAAATGCTGTTTGAAATTGAACGAAATCAAGACATATTGCCTAAATGGAATTCAGCTACGATCTTGGAGTGCCTATAATACACAAATGCACAGGATATCTGTAGAGAAACTCAATGTACTTGAAGCTGGCCTCCAAAAACTCGAAAGATTATACAAAGGTGCCAAAGGTGAACAGTGTATACGTTGTATGGTGCCCATGTTGTGTAATGAGGATAGAGAATTAAGTCTAAGATTGATTTAAGTGACAATACATTTAATCCTAATCTACCTCACATGGCACTGGGGTTGTCACAGTGAAATGATGAACACTGTTGCTGTATTCTTATAATAAAAACGAATTAACACCAGTATTATGAATAACAACTTGTTTTAACTTGATAATATTTTTTTAAATACAAAAATATGCCTTTATACTTTCAGACCATTAGTTCTGTCGATGCCATTTGAAGTCATGAACAGGAAAACATCATGTAGGTTCATTGTTTTGCAGACCTGACCAGTTTGTATACCTCTCATCTGGTACCTAATAAAACCCACCTGTTCTTGCACCAGCATCATATTCCGCCACTCTGTCCTCACAACCAGGGCAAGTCCCAACCTTGACCCAAAAGTGTGAAATTGCAGAATGGAAATCGGAAAATCCGTCCCAGTGGGCTCCCATGTCCTCTGTTCTGGTAATATGATCTCTATCCTTCACCCCTGCTGAACCAGCTAATGATCTCCCATCAAACACATGGCCGACACTAGGGGCTGTTGTATCCACTTCCAGGGCATGTGACGTGATGAATGTGGTGAGACTCACTCTGTTGTAGGCCTGCAGAGCGGAGGGAAACAGATACATTGTCTGTTCATTCACTGATAAATGAAGGACTTACATTGGCTTGAAATACATGTATGCTTTCATACTTTGACTACTGTATTTTCTTGAGTATAGTGCACCCTTTTTTTCCAAAAAACACAGGTGTGTAGAAGGGGGTGCGCATTATACACGAATTAATGAGTTTTGATGTTTTTTCCCCCATGGAAAGACATTACCGTGAGCACGTAACACCGGAAATACCATGTCAACAAATCAATACTGAAGTACACAAATTAGTCATGTAATTACACAAATTCCATGAATCTTTTTTTCCCCAAAATATTGAATCCGCTAGAGGGGGGTGCGCATTATACATGGCTGCGTACTATACTCAAGAAAATACGGTATGTCGTCTTTGATGCTTAATGACTTATGGTAAATCATGGAATTGAGGACTCATGCGATCGTTTTATCACAACCATTCAGCCTCTTCAACTTCTATAATAATGTAAAAGTGTCAACGTGCATTCTGCCACTAGATTCAACATAATTGTATCTGGACCTTAACTAAAAGCATGTTGGATATCCAAAGTTATATAACACTGACAAAATCACCTTTACTGTAACAAACAAACTGTGACCATCTTTCATAGTTTGGGAAATGTCAAGTTCTGCACAATGGTTCTCTACTCGTCTCAATTCCGAGATGTCCTGGTGACCTGGTCTACTTCCAACATAAACATCGAATTGTTTGATACCACTCTCATCGTCCATAAACACTCCCTCCCAGCTGAAATACAAAATAACAAGAAATACACTACTTGTTATCGAACTATTATTGAGCCCTATCAATGTCCAGAGTTGGAGTACACATAGCATGTGAAACTGTTTTATTGGCTGTTTGATTACGCTGTGGTCAGAAATATAGAACATGGTAATATAGAGAAAACCTACTTCATCAATGACTTTCATGGAGCAAACAAAATGTGAATGATGAAATCAATACATTTTAGTCCACTGTGCCTAACACAAGGTATACAAGCACAGAATGTTAAGTTGTGTGAACAATAATCAAACTTATGTTTCTGTGATTTTAAACTAATGAAGAACATAACCTGTTTTAAACAAATTTGTAAATTTTCTAATAAATTGTATATTTACATACTTATCCTATCTCACACTATGCATTTCTTCTTATTCTACGATCTTGGTGTGGAAACGTCCTAGAACAAAGTTTCCAGCTTCAAAAAACACCACTCACCCAAACACATCCCTTACATCACCAATCACCACTGTGATCATGGTTCACGCACCACTAAAATCCAGTGCGACACGACCCCAGTGTCCTGATCACCTGACATATCCAGCACCCTCATTCTCATTCCTGAGCGTTCAGGCTAGTGTAACTGTGATGCGGGGATGGTTGGGTGGGCATATAGCGTGTGAGATAGGATAAGTATATAAACATACAATTTATAAGAAAATTTACAAATTTTTAAACTTATCCTATCTCATACTATGCATTAATCCCACGGTTGGAAGGTGGGGCACAGATACCCTAGCCTGTAAGGACCTCAACCGTGAGACGTACACGAGGAAGCTTGAACTAATCAGGAAAATTCAAGGATTTTACAAGGATTAGTGATAAACTTGTGTAAGGGTTGCTTCAAAAAACCCTCTTTGTGCTACCAAGAGATATACATCATGACATCGGGGAATCATGTGTTCCTTGGTTTCACACAGGACGCTGTTCCAGGAACGACCGCGTAACCATGAGCTAGGCGACATCTACTCGGTCACGACTTAACCTCACCCCGGATAGGAGGAGGGGTCTTGTTTCAAACACCCCGTCCCCAGCGCAGGTTCTACAAGACAGACCTCACAAGGCGGACCAGCTTGGCATCTCTTTTATCGCTTCGTCAACCTATCAAACTCAGGTAGAGATTGAATAAGGTAAGAATGAGAAGAGGAACGATTGACGATACCCGTTTATCACACAGGTCTTCAATCAACTACTGAGACATCACATGCTCAAAGGCAGAAGTGAGCAGGTAGAAGATCGGGACACCATTTAAACAAATGGCCGCACCAGATGGTGACTTCTGTTGGTGTTGACCCGTTTATCACACAGGTCTTCAATCAACTACTGAGACATCACATGCTCAAAGGCAGAGGTGAGCAGGTAGAAGATCGGGACACCATTTAAACAAATGGCCACACCAAATGGTGACTTCTATTGACGTAGACCGAAGTCCCAACAGACAAGCATATATACCCTCCCAATGGGAGCTTGTCTGGGAAACCCGATTAACATGAGCAATAAATGAAATTATTGCAGTATATACAGGAAACCAGACTTAGGACTTGTAGTCCACTGGGCTTCCTCATCTGCACTGTGTGGCTGCTGTGACCTGGGAGTAGGAGGTGAAGACCATATCAGAACGCCATAATATCCCTCAATGATGGCTGAAAGTGTGCAATACTATGCAACGCCAAGGTGGAAGTCACTGCCCTCATCTCATGAGGATTGGAAGCAGCTGGGGTGGTAGTCCCTCAGAGGCGTAGACCCTGAGGATGATAGAACGCAGCCAGTGGAGATGGTGGTTCAAGATACATCCGAAGTTGCAGCCGTCGACAAGTGGATGAAAACATGCTTGCGACAGTGACGGATGGTCTGAGATGCCTTCAAGTAGATCTTGTAGGCTCAGGCTGGACAAAGTGAGACGTCTTCCATGACATCAGCTCTCAATCAAAGAGAGTGGTGGAGGCTGAAAAGACGATCTGTTTCACTTTGAATGCTATCTTATTGAAGACACTGGAACCGGACTCAACCGACGTCTAAGGCACGAGTCCTTCTAACACGAGCTGCAGGAGTCAACACAAGCAGGAAAATCGTCATGAACGTAAAGTTCGAGGTTTTATCCACAAGTGGTTTATAGTCAGCCAAGAGAAGTGACGGAGGAATACAGGGAGAACCCATGCTGGACGGCTTATTCTGGAAGATTGGTCCATAAGGTGGTAGGAGCGAATCAATATCCGAAGGTCAGTGACAGCAGAAACCTTGGAACCTGAAGTCATGGTAACGCCTGAATTACTCGCAGTCTGAAAGATCTGTGTAGATCTATCAGTTCGGGAACTGTAGCAAGTTTTATCCCATAAGTGTGTAGTTGGTACAAAACTGATCGCTGTCCAGTAAGTGCCCAGTGTCAAATCATAAGATGCCTTTTACTTCTTAAGTGACATAGGTAATCTGCTACTAGTGGTATGATAGCTTGGCTGCAGAAAATCCTGGATCTTGCAAACTTTCCCATTTATCATCACCTAGATTCTCATTGATTGACGAAGTGCTAAGGAGGCTGCCTTAGCTGCTCTAATGGAAATCATCTTACGAGACTGCTCTTGATATACTCCATACGTGAAGTTCGTATAATTCTGGTCTTGGATGGACCTGATTGGAGTGAGGATGTAGCAGTAGATGTGACCAGTTTGTAAGTCTTAGTAGTGGAATCTCTGCCAGTTTGACGATATCTGGAACCCAAGTTCTTGTCGGTCAGAAGGCGCTACCAACAGCAGTTGTAGGTAGCTCGTGTGTAGAATCTTGTAGAATCCTTGGTATCAAGGCTGGTGGGGGAAACGCATACGCGTTTAGGTCCTCCCATGATAATGTCAGAGCATCGATTGACCAGGCTAGTGGGCCCGGTGCTGGTGACACAATGTTATCTCATGCAAATAGGGTTATTAGTAGACAACCTTTTCTTTTATTGCCAGTTGGAATGCTTCGGCTGTAGCTTCTGGACAAGGTGTCTGCTAATCCACTTGCCGCTCCCGGTATATGTCTTGCCTTTATCTGTAAGTTGAGCTTGTCTACCAAATGTGAAAAGTCAACTGCAGGAGTGTCTCTGATTTCATTGTGCCTTGAAGGTGCATGCCATAGTTGAAATGAGTGTCCTGATCCTCAGACATTGGTTTCTTGTCTGTGGGTTCCAAAGAAATATTGCCCGGATTACAGCCTCGTATTCCAGATAATTGATGTGGTAGAGCTGTCTGCTTCTGACCATAGGCCTGATGTTACTTCCAAGTTGAAGTGAGCTCCCCGACCTTGAAGTGAGGCATCCATGTACAGGTGGTTGTTGTATTCCGGCTTGTGTAAACAAGTTCCTGCGTACATAATTGATTCCACTGTCCTTCACAAGAGGTGTTTCCTCAATTTGTTCTGGTACTAGGATGTTAGTCTGGCTCATTAGACTTCATCCCAAGGAATGGAGATCCTGGAATGGTTGTCATTCTGACTTCTGAAAATTTATTAACCAACCTAGTTGTGTGGTCTGAGTAATTGTTGATATCCAGGCTTGAATCCCTTCATCCAGGTAAAATGTATTACGGATTCCTGTGTGATGAACAGCAATTGGTTTAGTCGCTCGTGTGCATAGTCATGGGTCGAAACAATTCCAAAGGGTAGTGTACCGCCAGTGACAAGAAGGGTGGTTCTCCTTCTGTTATGTCAGTCCAAGCTGTCGTCTGTTGACTGGTGGCGGTTGGAATGGGGTAGCGGAGAGGTCGTCCGAAGTGTAATAGCTATTACCATACGTAGGATGTTGAACTTTCGAGTTGTTGATGTGGAGATGAGTTTGTCTGCAGATCGACGTTCAAGCACACATAACACAAAAATTGTGTTCTAAAGCGATTGTAAAATCTTGACGGTCGTGTGTGTGATCTAGTATCTAGTAGAAAAACGAGGCTGAAGATGCAGATCACCTCTTCTCACCAGGTGAGCAGTTGCTCTAAGCCAATCAACACTCACCTCTTGGATGTTTGGGAGGGCCTATGTATATATGACTGTCATTCATTGGACTATTTGTGTTGTGCTAACAAAGTGACTGTCATGGCTACTGAAGATGTAGTTTACTGGTTGGCTGTTTGTACGAAGCAAGGTAATCTGGATCACGTTGAAGAGCAGTAGTAGCAGAAACCGTGCCTTGAATAGACGAGGAGAACATTAGGATCATATACCAATAATAAAATGTCGATATTCACCAGCTCTCGTCTTGAATAAGTGAGGAATGACTTGTCCTGCCAGGTTGATCGGCGACGCGGAGAACTAGTGAAGAGATGATGGATTCTATCGCCTAAGCACCGGAAAAAAGCGCTGTGCATTTCAACATCGATGCGACGACAACAGGCGTTGTGAAGATGTGAGAGACCGTGCGTATAGTCATTGACTACTACTGTAAATTCTTCGCTCGGCTCGCATGAGATCAGTCTGTACCAAAGTCAGCATGGTAGTCTTGTTTACAAACAGCATTCTCGGCGTGATATGTAATTCACCCTTGCGCAGAAACAGGAAATACAGATCTTTCCGATCGCGTGGTCAAAAGCTCCCAACACACGAGCGGTGTCCCGAGTAACGAAAAACAAGGGTGTAGAGGCAGTCAGTTGCTTGTAGAATATGGTCATAAAGCGATATAAAGCGATATGTGTCGACGTATCGATGTATCCATGTGTCGCCGTATCGATGTATCGACGTGTCACTGTATCGATTTATCCATGTGTCGACGTATTGATTTATCCATGTGTCAACGTATCGATGTGTTGATGCATCGATGTGTATCGTAGAATGGGGATCCCTCGGTATCGATCTGTAGAAGAGGCAAAACTATTGATCCTCCGAGGTACGATCTGACGGACTGTCCATCCAACATCAGCGTTTTGTCGATAATGGTGAAGTCTGGTGATCTGTCAATCTGTCGATCCCTCGGTCGTCTATGATCCCTTGATCACTCGGTCGTTACGATCCAGCGAAGGTGGACGATCCTGTGAGTGAAGATCCGTCGTCAGGTGGCTATCACTTCCTCGCCGACGATTGTAGTGTTTTCGGTAGAAGGGTTGTTGCCATTAGAAAGCCTGAGAGGTGTAGCTGTATCCTCAGAGCGCTGTAGAAGCGATGACCCGAGTAACAAGTGTGTCTGGGGAAGAGGCAACCCTCAGTTGACGGCTTGACTTCCCAAGCTGAGTAAAGGGCCGTAGTCCAACACGATGAACTGGCCATTTAAATGCGGGATGACTGTAGAAGCCAGGGAGCGGGCACGTGCACAGGGGTGTGGTCCGCACAGAGGCGGGAATCTCAACAGTCAAACAAGACGGAAAGCGATCCTCCTCTACGGATAGCGATGAAATCATCGCCAAATTGACTATAATATTTTGTTAGGCAAGAAAACGAAGGTACAGCTACAGGAGATAACACAATCGTTTGGGTTTCAAAGCGGAGGAAAAACAACATGCACGAAAACCCGTAAACAACGCCTTGAACCGACGAACAGTCGCCTTTATCGAACACTAAGCTAAGTAAGTTGAGATCCAATGGCAAGGTGGTACACAGTGGACATCGTTATTAATACCACTCTCTCTTCGTGGTAATGGTAAACTTTAGTAGTGATGTCGTGTATTTAAATTTTATATATATATATTAAAAAAAACAAAAAAACAAAAACAAACAAAATTTCTCTGTTCAAGAATAACCTCTTAACACCACAGCGATAGAATTGAGAATGAGGGTGCTGGATATGTCAGGTGATCAGGACGCTCGGGTTGTGTTGAACGGGATTTTAGTGGTGCGTGAACCATGATCACACTGGTGATTGGTGATGTAAGGGATGTGTTTGAGTGAGTGGTGTTTTTTGAAGCTGGAAACTTTGTTCTAGGACGTTTCCACACCAAGTTCGAAGAATAAGAAGAAATGCATAGTGTGAGATAGGATAAGTTTAAAAATTCGTAAATTTACTAATATGTACCACACTGAAAGGATGGGCGCTGTGATGTATCTTTCGTCAAGTTGTATGTTTATGCCTGTGTGGTAGGGTGGAGTAGAGTCGATGACGAAACCTGCTGACGATATAGCTGTGTGGCTGTCGACAAAGTCGGTAGCTGTAAACACCAAAATCAAAATCATCTCAGGATAAGATAGATTGTGTACAATTTTTACAAACCTGTAGAGGTTATGAATTCTCTGATGAAATCCTCCTTGGGGCACTTATTGCATTTTCCTTGCTCAAGAAAATCTATATGACATAGTTGTAACCATTTTCCTTAATAAAAAATGTTACCACACAAAAAACTTCGTTTTTGTATGATATACGACCACCCTTACGGGGCCTCACCCCCAACGGCGCCTCACGCCAGGGGGAGCAACTCTCACCCAAATCACTTTCCATATGTCAAATGCTGACGGAATGTGGGGAGGTGGGTGGCCGTGCCCCAAGGAGGATTTCATCAGAGAATTCATAACCTCTACAGGTTTGTAAAATTCTCTTTCTGATTAAATCCTCCTTGGGGCACTTATTGCATCAAGACAGACTCCCAAAGATAATCTAGGAAGTGGCATCCGTCAGCAACAGGCGTAAATAAATACATCGTATTTGATTATTCAACAGAATAAAATATTGAGTTCAATAAATGGAACCAACCTTATCGTGAGGCACCACCGTCGAAAGGCGGGGGCTAGAGACAGGGCGTGGTCGACCATATATTATGATAAAGCCTGTTTTTTGCGGCTTGTCATAAGTTGAGAACTCGAAACACCTCCCACCCCCCCACACTTTTTTGAACAAGTGATATAAGGGCGTAGATCACGAGAGACCATAACCAGCGCTGAGCTAGGCCAGAGGGTCCCCGAGGATCGAAGGAGTGCGTGCGCAAAATACGAGTATTATCGAGTAGTAAGGACTGATATTTATCGACCGCAGAAGATAAAATCCGGACCATTACTGAGCAGTATAACCGGAAGACTGTCTAAAATCTCGAATGCTCAATCAGCTAGAGATTAGAACTTTGCCCAGTTCGGAGAACTGACTGACCAAACCGAGTACGCTCGCTTGAGTGTTTGTCGAGTTGGTAAGGTTTGATGAATCGTGCTCGGCTGGCTCCAAATAGCCGCGGAGCAGATCTGCTCAATGGGCAGAGCCGCGGCGTACGCTTTTGACGCAGCCACTGCTCTAACCTAATGAGCCTACAACCTGGTAGGGGGGTCCCTGCCTGTAAGCGTATACGCTGTACAAATGTTTGAAACTATCCACCTCGAGATAGATTGTTTACTCGCAGGTGAGCCAACCTTCCTACCGCAGTAACAGCAAAATAGTTGGTTATCCTTACGGACACCCATATTTCTGCTGATATAGGCCTTGAGAGTCGTGCGGACATCCAAGACATGAGCATGTCTTGCAGTGGTCCCCGACGAGGAAGGCTGTGAAAGAGCGGGTAGCTCAATAGGAGCCGTTCACGTGGAATTGTGTGCGACCCTAGGACGGTAATAGTCCGGTAGACGAAAACTGACTGTCCCGGTGATATTTATCGACCCCATGGAAGACAGTTATTTTGGGATCGGCTGACATAACACGAATGTCGCCTACCCGTCTGCCGGACGTTACCACCACAAGGAACGCCGTCTCCCAGCTCAACAGCTGAAGAGAGAGAGACGACAGATCCCGAAAGGAAGGACCGGACAGCCAATCTAGAATGATTGACAAGTCCCAAGGGGGACTGATCCGCCGGACTGGCGGTCGGATCCTGTCCACACCTGCTAAAAAGCGCTGCACTAATGGGTGTGCACCCAGAAGTGCCCCGTCGACAGGGACGTGAAAAGCTGCGATAGCTGTAGAGTACCCTCGGACTGTTGATGCGGCCAGGCCGTCATCTAGTCGCGACTGGAGAAACTCAAGCACGGATACGAGATCTGCAGAAAAAAGATCTGCAATCCCTCTATCGACACACCTGGGCGCATAGCAGGCCTATCTATCGTACTGAACGTTTGTCGAATCCCTCCGCGAAGCCAGTATTGTGTCTGCAACTCGTGCAGGAATACCGCTCTTCTGGAGGCGATTCCTGACAGTGGCCAAGCCACCCATTGAATCCTGAGATTCGGGTGGAGGGCCCCGTTCTGGGATAGGAGGTCCGGTCGTAAAGGTAATATAACAGGAGGCTGAGCCAGAAACCTGAGTATTACTGGAAACCCACTCTGCGCCGACTAAAGAGGTGCCAGGAGCACAATTAGTCGCGCAGGCTGAGTGCCTAGCTGAGACAGGACCTTGGAAATCAGAGGTACTGGGGAGAATGCCCACAGAACTGTCCGTCCAATCTAGCTGAAAGGCGTCCGGTGCCACCGACCTCGGGTCGTGGACTCGGGAGCAGAACGTTGGTGTCTGGTTATTTAACCCAGACGCAAACAGATCCACCTGTAACGACCTGTATAACAGGGAGAAAATCCCGAATATCCCCGGGTCGAGCCTCCACTCGTGAGGAGCGAGGATCCGGCAAGACAGAGCGTCCGCACGGACGTTGTCCACCCCCGGGAGATAAACAGGTAGCACCCTGATATCGTGAGAGTCGCACTATAGTAGGAACTGCCACGTCTTTCGTCGAAGCGACGGAGACGCCGTTCCCCCCTGCTTCCGGATGTAAGTCATCGCCGTTTGGTTGTCCATTTCTAGACGAACCACTTGGCCACGAAGCAGATCCGGGAAGCGTTGGAACACCAACCTGACCGCTCTCAGTTCTAGCACATTGATATGCAGTTTGATCTCCTGCTGGGACCATAGTCCCGAGGCAGTGTGATCATTCAGAACGCCTCCCCAGCCGGAGAGTGACGCGTCTGTTTGAACTGTGAGAGACGGAACGGGAGTGATTCCCGACCTCGGTCCACCACTGGAGGTGTGTAATGAGCCACTACGGAGTCTCGAGCACAGTCTCGAGATCTTCCGAGTTCGCCCAAAGTCGACGGAGTGCTTGTTGAATGGGACTCATTCTCAAGCGCGCCCGCCAGACCAAATCCACTGTCGCCGCCATGTTGTCCAGTAACTGGAGCCATGTACGAGCAGTGTGACTTGCGCTTAAGGGACTTGATATCTTGTGACAGAGATACACGTCCTCTCACCGTGTTGAAATTAGCCACTAGGAAGACTAGATTCTGAGTAGGGCTCAGATCTGACTTCTTGAGATTGACCATCCACCCTAGAGTGATCAGAATATCTATCACTTGTTGTGTAGCTATCTGACTCAGGGATTGCAATAGAGCTCTTAGTAACCTAGTCGTCGAGGTACGGATGGCAGAACCGACCTTTTGACCTGGCCACTTGGGCGGGAATCAACATCAGCTTGGTGAACACCCTCGGGGCCGTGGAGATCCCGAATGGTAGAACCCTGAACTGATAACACCTCCCGTCGAAAGAAAACCTCAGGTATTTCTTGAACTCTGGATGTATTGGTATGTGGAGATAGGCGTATTTTAAGTCTATTGACGTTAGCCATTCTCCTGTCTCGACAGTTGAGATCACTGTTTGGTGACTAGGAAACAAGTCGAGTAGAAGCCCTCGCTTTCCTGTCCCTCGGGACCCGGTTCGATCGCAGCTTTCATAAGAAGTGCGTCGACCTCGGCACGGAGGAATTCCGCCTTCTCTCGGGTAGCAGGCACCGGTGTGTGCTTTATCCCGGAAAAGTGGAGGAGCGGATGAGTTTTCCCGATAACTTGCGACTATGGGTTCACCCGGGGCTCTTCGGGCGCTAATGGGAACCCATCGTTCCCAGCCCCGCGAAAAAGCTGTTGGCCTCGACCAGCTGCCTTGCCCCGGCCCGTGCCTCTCTTGCTCCTCACGGCGCCCTTATACCTGAAGGAAGCGGCGGCTTCCAAGCAGGTGTGGACGTCTGACCCGTGCGTTAGCGTAGGAGGGGACAATTGGAGAGGCCCGCTTACGCGGTTTTAACGCTTGGTACCTCCAACAAGGCCTTATGAGTCTTTGATGGAAGTATACAATTGAGCAGCCTCTCGGACCGCCTGCTGAGCCCCAGGGAAGAGGGTGGCACCCTCTTATACGGCAAAGCAAGTAGGTCTTGGCGTGTGTAAGTCGAGTATTTAGATACCGACATCCACCGCCTGCGCATGCACATAACAGCGCACATCATCTGCGATGCACAGCTACGAATAGCGTCCCGCGCAAGATAATGTTAGTTGCGCGGCCAACTCCGAAGAGTCGGCCGGCCCCTCTCCCGCTAACTCCCTCTGTACAGCCGACAGATACGCGGAGTGTACGGACACACGGAGCTGTTGGCATGCATTATGATATTGCTCCTCGAAGCATATGTAAGCAGCCTTCAACTCCGCACCGCACACGGGAAAGGGGGGGCAACCGCCGGCCCTGCTTGACCTTAGTCAAGTTGGGTGTCTCCGACTCTGGCATGGGCGCAGCAACCTGAGGCAGTACATGGACAATCCTGTCCCGCACGTGTCTCTGCACCCGGCCCGAGGCCGAGTCCCGGTGCCGAGGTGCCGGAGGTTCAAGGGAACCCACCTGGCACTGGGCTAGGTATCCACTAGTGAAAGCCTTGGCCTCGGAAGAGGCGTCTGGCTCCGCTAGGGTAAATTGTGCGTCGGTAGTGCACGGGCCGGTGCCCGCCACCACTACGCTGGGGAGCGACCTCGAGCCGGAGCCGAAGCTCGGTCTCGGATCGTCCCCGAGACAAAGGGAACCAACCTGGCTCCGGGCTAGGTATCCACTAGTGGACGCCTCGGCCTCGGAAGAGGCGTCTGGCTCCGCTAGGGAAAATTGTGCGTCGGTAGTGCACGGGCCGGTGCCCGCCACCACTACGCTGGGGAGCGACCTCGAGCCGGAGCCGAAGCTCGGTCTCGGATCGTCCCCGAGACAAAGGGAACCAACCTGGCTCCGGGCTAGGTATCCACTAGTGGACGCCTCGGCCTCGGAAGAGGCGTCTGGCTCCGCTAGGGAAAATTGTGCGTCGGTAGTGCACGGGCCGGTGCCCGCCACCACTACGCTGGGGAGCGACCTCGAGCCGGAGCCGAAGCTCGGTCTCGGATCGTCCCCGAGACCAAGGGAACCCCCCTGGCTCCGGGCTACGAATCCACTAGTGAAAGCCTCGGCCTCGGAAGAGGCGTCTGGCTCCGCTAGGGAAAAATTGTGCGTCGGTAGTGCACGGGCCGGCGCCCGCCACCCCTCCGCTGGGGAGCGACCTCGAGCCGGCGCCGAAGCCCGGTCTGAGATCGTCCCCGAGACCAAGTTGCCTGCCTCGGCCGACGCCGGGCATATCACAAGGTCTCGAAGCCGCGTCCGGCGCCGACAACGGGGAAGGCTCGGTCCGCATCTCCTCTCGGAGCTGAGACTTTACCTCCTCCATCATCGACGCCATCTGCGACTTAAGTAACGCAGAAAAGTCTGCCAAAGACAGTGCAGGAGAGGGTGCAGTGCTTACTACGGGGACCCTCGAGCCTTCTCCCCCGGCCCCCGGAGAGGGAGCGGGGGAGACAATCTCGGCAGCTTTTTTACCCTTTTTAGATGGGGAGGGGGGGATGTCTTAGTAGATCTGATATCTACCCCCGCCTTTAATAGACCTCTTTTAAGTGGAACAAGTCAACTTGTCTCTTTTGGGGGCCCCGGGGGGTAAAGGCAATGTCCTCCGCCAGACATATTCGGCAGCGTTCGTGCCTGTCTTAGAACAACCCGTACACAGTTTGAAGGTCTTGTAAACAAGACCGTAATTTCTGAGGTGGGCGGGAAGGGTATCAACGTGTATCAGTGCGATATAAAGATCGGAAAGAAACGTGCATAAATTGTGAAACTAGAAGCAAAGGCGTAATGTAGAATGCGATTTGTAACGCGATACTAATAGCCAATGTGTAGTATAATTATAACACCAAAGGGGCGTGTTACGCGCTAAGGTGTAAAAACCCGTAAAAAAAGTAAGTGTAGTTTATGAATTAACACACCACCTTGGGTTTTGTAAAGGAAAAAATTGTAGACCAATGCTGTATGATATAACAAAACCCCAAGCCGTTTCTTAATGGCCTTGGTGTTACATGTATCAGCCCGTGGAACTACAATATGGACGCCATTACGGCCATTTGAATTCAAAGGTACCGTGCACGTGGCGTATTATTACAACTCTATAACTTCACAATGCGAGGTATTACGCCTTTGCAAAGAAAGAAATGTACCATACATACAGTTTGGTCAGCCATGGTTCTTGTCGAACGATAGATTTCTCTTATTTTTGTCTTGTGTGAAAAATCAACACGTCTGTCTCTTACAGATGACATAAGGAAAGTGATTTGGGTGAGAGTTGCTCCCCCTGGCGTGAGGCGCCGTTGGGGGTGAGGCCCCGTAAGGGTGGTCGTATATCATACAAAAACGAAGTTTTTTGTGTGGTAACATTTTTTATTAAGGAAAATGGTTACAACTATGTCATATAGATTTTCTTGAGCAAGGAAAATGCAATAAGTGCCCCAAGGAGGATTTAATCAGAAAGAGAATTATTACTTTGTTTCAATCTGCTGGAATCCACAAATACATATGAATACATTTCATGCTGTAAATGGTAGTATTATGAGGTCAATGACAACAGTGGTACATATAGTTTCTGTAAATGGTAGTATTATGAGGTCAATGACAACAGTGGTACATATAGTTTCTGTAAATGGTAGTATTATGAGGTCATTGACAGCAGTGGTACATATAGTTTCTGTAAATGGTAGTATTATGAGGTCAATGACAGCAGTGGTACATATAGTTTCTGTAAATGGTAGTATTATGAGGTCAATGACAACAGTGGTACATATAGTTTCTGTAAATGGTAGTATTATGAGGTCAATGACAACAGTGGTACATATAGTTTCTGTAAATGGTAGTATTATGAGGTCAATGACAACAGTGGTACATATAGTTTCTGTAAATAACATTACTGAATCATTATTAGAAGACCTGTTTCATACACAGATATATACATGTACCTCTGACAGTAGCATAGATGACGTGTCCGTCTTGTAGTTGAAGACCTGATAGCATGGTGTGATTGGCGTGTCCAACATTTGCAAACACCCTGATGTCTTCCTCTCCTGGCATTGACCCTGTTACATGAACGCGTTTGTCATTTCAGCAATGTACATTACATTCTTATCTATTAGTAGATTATTCAATACTCGTACAAAGTCCATGTTCTGAAACTTCAATAAACTCTGTTCGTAAGAAGAAAGAAACAGAAGAAAAAAACCTATAAAACATTATGTACTTGACATACATCTCAACGTACAATATTGTCCTACCTAATGCAACATGATAGAAGGCGATGCCGCTCGCATGTGAACTTGTTCCTTCCTCCTCCACATCAGTAAAGCCAGACCAGTTAACACTCACTTCAGATGTGCTCATCTGTGAGAGATATAGTTCGTTAATGGATTATTCATAATCATCTCAGGTTTCAGTAAAAGAAGATGCTAACTGCGTTTGAACTTTTGAACAGAATGTTTCATGTTTCTAACTCAGTGTGTAACAAAGCTATCACAACTTCCAGTTTGGATTATGTAAAAATTTCCTGAAAAAATGCTTACAGCATAAGAGCGGAACGTCCAATATATCCAGATTAGTTGCAATGAACCGCCAATAGTCAACCCTCTCTGTTTGACTAACCCCATTCCGGTCATACAGCTAGGTTAGTCAAATAAATAAAGTGACGAAATGTATTTAAATTATCAATGCAAGAGAACAACCAGTCTACATTATCTGCCGAAACAGATTCCATTGGCGTAAAAGGGTGAAATAGAATTATATGAATGAACAACTGAAAATCAGTGATGACAATTAGTTGTTTGTGGAAACACTTTCCATAATCATAAGAAATCTTGTCTGACCATTGTACTATTCCGACTATATCATAAGCATATGTTTTTGAATCACTATCAAATTGTGATGATACCAAGTATTCGCGAAAAGGTGAGTGTATCCTGCCCCATCAGTTACACTCATCACAAACACATGCAAAGGTAAGTCAGCTGTCACTTGAAAAAGGACCACGGAAACATATGTCACTTTTGTCACTGATGCCAAGAAATGAAATGTTACATACCTGATATATGTTTTCCTTTAGCCCCTGGATACTGACCGAGCCAGGAGATGGTGGAGTGAGGTCGACAGTGATACCGTCACTACAAGCATTCACCTCTTTCAGGACAGTCGCCCATTTCTCATTTGTCACCTCCGTCTCATCGGCTTGAATACAGATGTGAAACCTCTGTCCATGGGAAAGTTCTTCCTTGTGGTCAAAGTGTATGTTGACAAATTCTTTTCCTGGAAGATGAACAAAACACACAATGCCATTCATATTAAAGTGTCAATTTTGATATGTAAAGATAAAGTTTAATATACTCAGCAAATCGTCTTGTTCAAAGTGCCTGGAATTTGGTCTGAAAGTATTTTTTTGTTTTGATAAATCTACGAGCAAACAGTTGTATTAACATGAAACATTTCAAAATATCAACAGTGAGCCACATACAACAGATTTAGAAGTTCGCGGAGAAATAGTATGTCCTCAAAAGAATCACCCGTTTCTCCACATTTGACAACATCGGCCAATGCACATGGGTCAGTGAAAGTCATCAGACTCTCCCGCTTGTAGTGAGATGTGGGGTCCAACTTGTCACCTGCTACCACCGCCCACTTGTACTTCCTGTGACGTAAACTTGGCCACACAGCAGACAGGACGTTTTTGTAGGGAGTATAATCAACATCCAGCATAGGCCACAGGGCATTCTGTTCTAAGGTGATGCTGTTCCCAATGTCCTTTCCAATCATTATACCTGCCAGGAATATATGACATACAGGTATGCAACTCATATATGAGTGAGTGATTAAGTGAAGTGAGTGAATATGGTTTTACACCGGTTTTAGCAATATTCCAGCAATTTCGCGGCGGGGGACATCAGATATGGGCATCACATATTGTAGACATATGTGTAATCAAACTCGGGTCTTCGACCTGACGAGCGAACGCTTTAACCACTAGGCTTTCCCACCGCCCCCACTGAAGGAACTAAACAAAACGATGAACCGCACGTGGGGATAACTCCCCTTCATACTCAATTCTTTAAACGGTCAATTACTTGTTTTTAAATTTTTCATGATATTGAACCAACATTTCAGTGATTTCAAAATCTGTTAGAAAATCTCTGTCGCCAGCAGGGCCCAGATCTTCATAATGTGATTTAAAGTAATAACTAACATCGGCTAGGCTACGGCGACATATGATAGAATGGTGTGAAATTATTTTTCAAATATTTCTATAAACCTTCAAGGCTCAACAAATAATACAATCAAATCACGTGAAAAGAATATACATGCACAGCAAAGAGCAACTCGCGACCGAGCGAAAGCCGAGAACACATTCCGCATGCATCATATAAGGGTGACTCATATAGTATAGAGACCCGTGAAGATCCGGGGTAGAATAGGTCTTCAGCAACCCATGCTTGCCGTAAAAGGCGACTTATCCTTGTCGTAAAAGGCGACTAACGGGATTGGGTGGTCAGGCTCGCTGACTTGGTTGATGCATGTCATCGATCCCAATTGTGTGGATCGATGCTCATGATATCAATCACTGGATTGTCTGGTCCAGACTCGATTATTTTGTAGAATTTTCCTATTCCGAATATTCTATAAGTAATACGTTACCACTGTTATCTGAGGCTGTTGTCTCCCACAACTGCTCTTATAGCGAAATCTTCCACAGAGATCTCAATCACCTCATGCAGCACGTGCGTAGCCACCTAGCTGCCATGTGACACCCTTCACTCTTGTCTCTTGCGAGAGCAAGTGCTCGGGGGACGGACGGGCGGGCAGCAATGGTAACGTATTACTTATAGAAATTACATTAAATAATAGGTTACCACTGTTATACCGAGGCTGACTACCACAGTAGGCGATGGGGAGCACCCACAAACCAAAACCTTGGACTTCCCGGCTGCAGTATCCTGAGGGGTAATGGGAGTCCCCGACCGGAGGCCGCCGCGAAGGCTTTCTCCAAAGACGGCTTAAATCTGCGCAACAAAGTTGACGCGGGAAAAGCCTTGTTGACAGACTCGTACAGTGACTACGCTAGCCGCCGCTGTACCCGTCGACCCCGCGTCCGAACCTGCAGCCACCGAAGGGGCCGGGGACGGAACAACCAGGGCCTTATCCTGAGATAAGGCCACCAGTTTGGAGTCCACCAGTTGAGACAACAAAGCCGCGACGGAATCAGACATTGTTCTTTGAACAAAAACAAAACATGGTTACAACACACACACCAAACATATTCACAAACATAGATTTTCCGAAGAAAAACAAACGATAATAGCGAATACATAAAATACATATAATAGATATATATAAATATTAATAGGTGATGCAAAAAAACACCACGATATACCACTAAAGGTGGACGGAAGACACAAAGTGCTGACGCCACACCCCGTTAGTAGCGAAAACAAAGGCAGGAAAATTTAGGCGGGAAAATTTTCTAAGCGCCGTATAACGAACGCCCCGTAATTTACAGTTTACTTAGGACGAAGAAACAGTAATAAATATCACAAAAGATAGGCAGGAGGTGGAAAACCGTAGAACGCAAGTAGAGCAGTCGATACACGTCTTGCTATGGCAAGCGAAGAGACATGAGTAAAGGGTGTCACATGGCAGCTAGGTGGCTACGCACGTGCTTCATGAGGTGATTGAGATCTCTGTGGAAGATTTCGCTATAAGAGCAGTTGTGGGGTACAACAGCTTCGGTATAACAGTGGTAACGTATTACTTAATGTAGTTAAAGACCACCATCATATAGCTGGAATCTTGCTAAGTGCAGCGCGTTAAACAACAAACCAACCAACCAACCATACAGTATAAATACTGAAAAAAACATTTCTGGCAAATTTCAACAATGTTACTCAACTTTTGTTAAGGACCTAACCTTTGACTATTTTGGTCCTTGGCAAATGTTATTAGTGTATTTTTCACAAATAAGTGTTTTGTAAATGTATTCTGGAAAGGGTTATGAAACGTCAAAGGAAATTTGTTTTGAAAAATACTTATTACTTTTCATGTACCCTCATGTATGTATGAAGTAAATACAATATGTTATAATATTTTAATAGGACATCATACTGAGGCATACATACAGTTGTGCATCGATTTTGTGAACATTATACTATTATTTTACATTTCTTACCAACGGCATCAATGACGAGCGAAGGCTTCACCAGGAGTAGATCAAAGGCAGAGCAGTTTCTGACATCAGCAGACACTACAGTAGAGTGACCCACTTTGTTGTATCCTCTGACGGCTAGGCGGCGACACTTACTAAAGTCCAGAGGTCTGGAGAGGCTGATCGTGAATAAAACCTGCCACACAAAAATGAAATTCACGTTATCAACATAACTCGTGTTTTGCAGATATCAAGAATGTGTTTTGAATGGAATCGTTAGTTTAAGATGAAATGTATTTTATCATTAAGGTTACCTGAGTATCCTGATTACTAAGATTGTTCACAGGTGTCCAATGTGTCAGAAGGTTGCTGAAATGTCCACTATCTGTCAGACTCCACTCAAACCTGTCCATCACAGCATACGAGTTGGATGTAACAGGTATGTCGCCATCGCGGAAACGATCCAGAGCAACCTCGAGCTGTGCAAAAGTAAAGAAAACTTGCTATTTGTAGTTTTTAAGTGTTTGACTGAGTTCAACACAACATGTATTAGTCATTAAATCATAGGACAACGATGGAAGATTATGTTGGCATTAAATGTTCAACACTGTGTATGGATATAGTGTTGTCAAATCTTGTATTCCGAACCTATCACACGCCAATTGCATTCTAAGTGCCACCATAAATATTGATGTCCAAAGGTGGCACCTTAGACCAGTATGTCATCTGTATATAAAATATATTGAAGAGCCATCTTCTTTCAGTAAGTTATACGTCCAAGTATATTTCTGCATATTCTATGTTGATAATATGATTGGCTACCGTAGTGCTCACTTGTGACATCAACTCTGTCTCCTTGTATGTAATGTTGATGCCCCCTGCTACAGGAGGATGGGGTATTACTGTCACGCCGTCACTATGCACGGGCCTGGTGCAGACTCTCACAGCACAGAACATGACAGCAGCCCTGTAGGTGTGTCCTGGGGCCAGGGAAAGTCCACTTAACACTGCATAGTCCGTGACTCCCAGGCTTGTGAACCCATCCACGGTGTGCCACAGATCATCTGGAAATGCATTATCTGTCTCTCA
Organism: Haliotis rufescens; assembly: GCF_023055435.1. Classification (NCBI taxonomy): domain Eukaryota; kingdom Metazoa; phylum Mollusca; class Gastropoda; order Lepetellida; family Haliotidae; genus Haliotis; species Haliotis rufescens. The sequence goes on along the minus strand of NW_025964001.1, from coordinate 41,448,884 downwards.
GGCATTTGTTGCTATGTGTATACAAAATATGGATATGTACGCACATTATACTTTATATCTCATCTTTGAACACTTTACTTGGCATATGTATGTATAAGTTGCCACCTGCATTTTACAAATGATATCTTAATATTGAGTGCACACACCCGTGTTATCTTTGGTCATTTGTATTACATTGTCCGATTCTGTCCAACTTGTGTGTATGTTGACTGATGCTACCAGATACAACATTCACAAGGCCAATGATCACTTAACTAAAGGCAGACTGTACAATAATATCATTAACCCTATTGTTCCACTACTGCTAAGACAATTAGTTTTGATGCTTCAACCACGTAAGATGCTTTTCATTCCACATTCTTCAAATTTGGACATTGGTGCCATGGTATGGAAGCCATGTTGGACTGAATGTTCTTGTAATGCAATTTATCCATTTTTTCAAAACTATTTGAACATTTGGTCTGCATTTCTACTGCAGTCAGCCTATTTTTCTGAAACTTGCCATGGGAGTGACTTTCTTACTCCGAATGGTTTATAGCCTTTGCTAATTAGTAAGCCTCAGATATTTTGTTTAAGTGTTGTTAGCTTCTCTTTCACTTGTGACCATGTGACCCAGAGAAGCCTTTATAATACATGCGGCTAAGAGCCCTACCTCTCTTCTTGAATCAATACGTTTCATTAATAATGTCAGAAACAACATCTCAATTAGAGACTATGCCCCATCATACGGTGCATATCAAAGTGAAAGATTGAGTATATTGTGGTACAAGAAACCACACATGTCAGTGTATTGTGTTCTGATATATAAAACCGGTGATAATAAGATGATATACCTGACCCATGGAACTTTGTTTCAAGACGTATCTGGACATCAGTGTAGGGAATGTTGACACCAGTCGCTTCCCAGTTGGCGGTATACACGGACGTGGACACTTGGTAGATCAGATCAGGAACACACTGATGCCACAGTGTAAGGTGCAAAATCATTAAGTAAACATATACGAGAAACGACACATAGTTGGAACAATATTTCATCATTGAGGTCTAACAACTTCATATTCATTGCTATTGTGGTGTTTACAAATGTTCGATGAATGAGTGTTCAGTGAGTTCTCATGACGAGGTTTTGGTGTACTTACAGGTACATCTCGAACGTTAGTCTTGCTTGTGGTCCAATTGTGAGTCCCTGGATGGAAAGAAGTATTACACCTATACTCTCACTTATTATAACATTTAAGTTGCTAAGAAAAACATTTGTTTTAGTCATGCCCAAAAAATGTCCACATCGCACACTAATATATCCTATCAAGTCATACCATTAGGACATCCGTCTCCATCTCTAACTGTGACACGTCCACCTACATCCTCATTATGTTTGATGACCATGACCCCATCTGATGACTGACTGATTTCTCCAGCAGATGTCCTGGCCTGCACTGTCACATAGTACACCTGTGAGAGAAGAGGCCAACAACTGAAAGGTTGTGCTCAGCTACATATAAATGCCGATTAAAGGACGGGTCCTTTCTTCATATCAAACATATAATATATCATTATTGATTTTGTAACCTGAACTAACCCTATATTAAATATGGTGACTCTGAACATATCTCACATATGTGTTTGTGACGTAGCCTATAATGACAAAATGACAGGTATCTACATGTTCACTTACAGTGTGCAAACTTAGTATCAAGTTGTTAAACTTGTGTGACATGGACTTTTCAACATCTTCATAGACTCTGACGTTTTGCAGTCCAGGCAATGTACCAATACAGACACTATACTTGACCCCAATCAGGTCATCGTCAAACCCAGACCATTTTGTATGAAGTGTGGTGGTAGATAGCTGAAGATCTGCGTCCACAAAGTCCTGAAATGAAACAAGCAACCAAAACATTAAATGCAACTATGAGTGCACTATTGAATGTTCAATGTAGTGGTGTCTAAATAAACGATATCATGTGTTTTCTCTGTTAGCGTGAAATCTATTCTGTTGACATACAGATAGTTAACCTTATAGACACAGGTTGTTTTACCGTGATGTCAAAAAGTTCTTGTTCCTCCTGTGGACAGATATCAAGTACCACTCCCAGGGAAGGTAGTCTGACATCGTGGACGTACGGTTCTGATACACCAACAGTCCACAGTCCGACAATGTTGGTCACTTTGACTGAAACATAGTACATGTGGCCTTGATGCAGATCCCAGTGGAGGTCGCGGGTGGCTACAGCTGTGCATGATGGTGGCGTGGAGACAGAGCATCCTCCTCCTGACTGGAGAGGGAGGAAGGGGAGGATCCTAGATCCACCAGGAGACGAACCTGAATATGGTGAAAAATATGTGAAACCAGGAACATGAGTTTCAATTTCATCTAAAATCCTGTATGTGTTGAAGGATCAATTATCAATGTAGAGTTTTAACGTTTACAGAGTATACAAGTGGCTTCTACCTGAAATAATGATATCAGATTACAGTCGTTACCTGAACTGTCATTCTTGTGTCATATAAAAAAATGTGTTTTTCAGATTAAAAACGATGTTTTATTGGTCTGTTTTCAGTCGTACAAATTCATACAAACCTGTAGAGGTTACGGATAGAGGTTTACAGGCGACACACGCCAAGGGGAGCGACTCTCACCCAAATCACTTTTCCAATGTCTTATAGGAGATGGAATATGGGGGGGCGGGCAGCCGTGCCCCAAGGAGGATTTCATCAGAGAATCCATAACCTCTACAGGTTTGTATGATTCTCTTTCAGATTAAATCCACCTTGGGGCACTTATTACATCAAGATAGACTCCTAAAGATAATATAGGAAGTGGCATTCGTTTGCAAAAAGCGAAAATAAACACATCGTTTCACAAGACTATAGAGAATTAATAAAATGGAACCCACCTTATCGTGAGGCACCACCTTATCATGAGGCTTGAGACAGGGCGTGGTCTGACCATACGCTATGAAAAAAGCCGCAGTTGTAAAGCAAGTGAAAACTCAAGAACACCCCCCCACCCTACCCCCACCCACTTTTGTACAAGTGATAACGGGGACAATAATCGCTAGGGACAATACGCCTGGTAGCTAGGCAGGCTTTAGGGTCCCGTAGGATCGAGCGAGGGTCATGCGCAAAACGAGTACATTATCGATTAGTAATGGCTACCGAAGAATCGCCATTCCCGAATCAAAGACTCAATCGGCCAGAGATGTAGAACTCTGCCCAGTGTGGAGAACTGACGGACCGAACCGAGCACGCTCCCTGGAGTGTTATCGATTTAGTAATGTTTGATGAACATACTCGGCCCACAGAACTCTGTCCGTCCAATCTAGCTGGAAGGTGTCTGGTGCCGCCCACCTCGGGTCGGGGACTCGGGAGCAGAACGTTGGTGTCTGGTGATTCACCCCAGACGCAAACAGATCCACCTGTAACGACCTGTATAGAAAATCCCGAATATCCCCGGGTCAAGCCTCCACTCGTGAGGAGCGAGGAACCGGGATTCGAACCCACAATCATAGGTTTCTGGCGTGCTTAAGGGACGCAACACTGTACAGCGAATCGCGGCATGATCGCTCTCAATTCTAACACATTGATATGCAGTTTGATCTCCTGCTGAGACCATAGTCCCAGGGCAGTGTGATCGTTCTGAACGCCTCCCCAACCGGAGAGTGACGCGTCTGTTTGAACTGTGAAAGATGGAACGGGAGTGTCAAGGGGAGCCCCAGGACAGATTCCCGACCTCGGTCCCTCTGGGCCGTGGAGATCCCGAATGGTAGTTCCCAGAACTGATAACACCTCCCGTCGAAAGAAAACCTCAGGTATTTCTTGAACTCGGGGTGTATGGGTACGTGGAGATAGGCGTCTTTTAGGTCTATTGACGTTAGCCATTCTCCTGTCTCGACAGCTGAGATCACTGAACGCAGTGTCTCCCTCCTGAAGGACGGTACCTCTATTACTTTGTTCAGCCTTCTCAGATTGAGAATAGGCCTGAACCCTCCATCTTTTTTAGTGAATAGGAAATATGTTGAGTAGAAGCCCTGGCTTTCCTTCTTTTCATAAGAAGTGTGTCGACCTCGGCACGGAGGAATTCCGCCTTCTCTCGGGTAGCAGGCACCGGAGTGTGCTTTATCCCGGAGAAGGGGGGCGGATGATGTTTCCACCGAGGCAAATGGCCATCCCTTAAAATGGACGGGGTCCAGGAATTGGATGTAACTGTCTCCCATATTCCTTCAGGAATAGAGCCAGTCGGACGCCTAAGGGGACATCCAGCTTGAGGCAGTGGACCCCGGCTGTCAGCAGTTCGATAACTTGCGACTGTGGGTCCAACCGGGGGCCAACCGGGGGCCTTCGGGCGCTAATGGGAACCCAATGGGTCCCTGGCCCCGCGAAAAGCCTGCTGGCCTCGACCAGCTGCCTTGCCCCAGCCCCTGCCTCTTTTGCTCTTGTATTGGAAGCATACAATTGAGCAGCCTCTCGCACCACCTGTTGAGCCCCAGGGAAGAGGGTGGCACCCATCTTATACGGCAAAGCAAGGAGGTCTTGGCGTGTTGAAGTCGAGTATTTAGATACTGACATCCACAGCCTGCGCATGCCCATAACAGCGCACATCATCTGCGAGGCACAGCTACGAATAGCGTCCTGCGCAAGATGACTGTGAACTTTCGTTAGTTGCGTGGCCAACTCCAAAGAGTTGGCTGGCCCCTCCCCCGCTAACTCCCTCTGTACAGCCGACAGATACGCGGAGTGTACGGACACACGGAGCTGTTGGTATGCATTACGATATTGCTCCTCGAAGCATATGTGAGCAGCCTTCAACTCCGCACCGCACCCGGGAAAGGGGGGCAACCGTCGGCCCTGCTTGACCTTAGTCCCCCCCCAGGGTAACGGATTATTTTTTCCAAGCAGAAGTTAATCGACTCTTCCCCGAGAGATGAAGCAGACGAAGTCGGAAGGGGACGCCCGAAGGCCTGGGCCCTCGCATCCCCGGGCTGCACCCGGCCGGAAGCTGAGTCCTGGTCCCAAGGTGCCGGGGGTTCAAGGGAACCCACCTGGCTCTGGGCTAGGTATCCAGTAGTGGAAGCCTCGGCCTCGGAAGAGGCGTCTGGCTCCGCTAGGAAAAATTGTGCGTCGGTAGTGCACAGGCTGGCGCCCGCCACCCCTCCGCTGGGGTGCGACCTCAAGCCGGAGCCGAAGCCTGGTCTCGGATCCTCCCCCAGACCAATTGGCCTGCCTCGGCCGACGCCGGGTATAACACAAGGTCTTAAAGCCGCATCCGGCGCCGACAATGGGGAAGGCTCAGCTCGTAGCTCCTGCCTGAGCTGAGACTTCACCTCCTCCATCTGCGACTTAAGTAATGCAGAAAAGTCTGCCAAAGACGGTGCAAGTTGTTTATCACGAACGCACAGTATGGTTAATGCTCTTTGACACACAACTAATTATCGATGCGACAGGACAACTGCACGCGTCCGTTGAACTGCGATCGAAGTGTGGTCGACGTATAGTTTAGTTACAGAGCAACTCCCAGTATACAAGAACCAAAACAGCATGGTTAATGCTCTTCGACCCACAAGTAACTATCGATGCGACAGGACAACTGCACACGTCAGTTGAACTGCGATCGAAGTGTGATCGGCATATAATTTAGTTACCGAACAACTCGCCGTAGTCAAGGTAACTAAAAATACCATGGTTAATGCTCTTCGACACACAACTTATTATCGATGCGCCAGGACAACTGCACACGTCAGTTGAACTGCGATTGAAGTGTGGTCGGCGCATAATTTAGTTACAGAGCAACTTGCAGTATACAAGGTAACTAAAAAATATGAGCAGTACTATAAAGTATGGGAAGACGATGCATACACCGAATAACCATAATAAAAAAGCCGAAGTACTGCACGCAACAAAAAAACATAAGAATGCGTACATTCACCAACAGCTTTGTTAACATGTTATATGGCACGAAGTGTCGAGCAAAATGTCCAAAGTGAATGTCTTTTCTGAGAGATTAGTTGTGCCACCACAAGTTGACCAAACTGTTAGAGTCTTCTGTTGAGATATCTCTGAGATAATGCGAAGCAAACACTGAAGTAGATCTCCAAAAGCAGCCCTCCATAATAGCTTGCAGCGAACAATTACTGTGGAGTGCTAATGTTAAAGCTATGGCTCGAACTTCGTGCGGATGAGAGGAGGTGGGAGGTGCGAGTCCTTGTGCCTCCTAAGCTCTGAGAATGACTGCTCTCAACCAAAAGGAGAGAGTATTACGTGTAATCTCTTTCTTTGCATTGGTTGAGAGCGGTATGAACAGCCGTCAAAAATGTTGTCGTCGCTGTTCAGATCGCTGCAGGTAAATACGAAGCGCACAAACTGGGCACAGGGTGAGATCAGTGTGATCATGAGGGCCCATAATGGCAGACAAAGAAGAAATGTGCAAGATTCTCGAATTTTGGCCAGGAAGTTGATTTTTCGCTAAAAAATCCCATCTGAGACCAAGATGGACGATGCCATGGTTACGCTGATCGAACACAATCCACCCGACATCAATGGCATGTATTTCCGATACTCTTGCTGCCGTAGCCAGAGAGAGAAGGAAAGCTGTTTTCTGAGACAATAAATCGAACGCGACCTGATCTACAGGCTTGTAATCCTGACTAGACAGGTTGCGCAGAGGTCCCAGGCCAGCAGTCTGAATTTACGTGACTGATCTTGAACCATGAAGGCACGTCGAATCTGCTGCAACTACGGTACTTTAGTGAGCTTGTCGCCCGTAGGAGAGGGCACTACTGAAGCCAAAGCTGCCAGATTAGTCGAGATTGTAGACGCTTTGAGACGCCGAGATGACCGGAGATAGACTAGGAACTATGCCACCTGTGGTGGGACTGCTACCGCCGGGTTGAAGCCATGAGACCTGGCGAAAATGGAGAAAGTGGTCCACTTGTCATCGTACAGCTTATGAGTCGTAACTCGATGTGCCGACGAGACAAGCGCTGCTGTTTTAAGCCGAAATTATGATGTCACGCTCGGCTTCCCTGGAGTACTTGTCCAGAACTTCGTTGGTACGACCGTCAAACAACTGTTGCGATGACCACGGGGCCAGTAAGAGTGACCTGCCATGACGATCAGGTAGTTCAGTGCAGTCGATGTAACCATGGCGACATGCCGTAGTAATCTGCCCTGATACATATCGGGACTGGGCGAGGACATCCGAGATCCACCGTTGCATACAGGTGAGGACCGATGGCACCGTCCTGTCGTCCTCGTCCTGGGGTTCTTTCTCCTCAAAGTACACTGAGAGGGCCTCGATCGCTGTCGACAGCATAGCAGGCGGTTGTAGCTGGTGACGAACAGCAGTGTCTATGGATTCCAAATGCCTTTCTTCTACTAGAATCTTGGAGGGCGCTGGTTTCTTGAAGAGTAGCCCCCAATCCAAGTCCCTACTCATGGGTGACGAAAACGGCATGCCATAAATCGAGTAACGAGATTTACCAGGCGGCTTGCAGAAACTCTGCCCAGGCAGAGCAGAGGCAAAGTTCTGGTCCATATCTTGAGCCATGACTCTGAAGGCAATGGGAGGAGAAAACTGAAGAGACTGCGGTGTATCTCCGACCTTAAAGCCCGCACGCCTGGGTGTGTCATCGTCTTGTGATAACTCAGGGAGAAAGTTAGATAGCCAAGCAAACAACTCAATGTCTTTGGGAGGCCTAGAAGGGCTGTCCTCACAATCCATTGTCGACGTCGATTGTGGAGGCGTAGATAAAGGAGCTGGTGTACTGGTTGACGGTCCATGGACCCATCCTTCTTGGTCGACGCCATCGAGGCGAGGACCGCCGCCGTGATCTGGGCTATCAAAGCCGGGTCGATATGAAAGTGGGACGAGGGCGTCATTCTGTCATTATCTTCACTACGTTGCTGAACTCCCAGAAACTCCCTGCGAGAACGTCGCACGTCCCCGTGGGGACGAGGGCTACGATCTCTAACTGCAGAAGTACTACGATCCCCATCATAGTTATCGTCCGAATCGTACTCCCGATGACCACGAAGGCGATGAACAGCCTCATGTCGTTTACTGTCTCTCCACGGGGCACTCGACCTGTCGTCCCGACTTGAACGGAAACGACTTCTGTGTCCACTGTCGTCCCGCACGACGTCCCTTTCTTTGCTGGTAGAACGAGATACAGACCGCCTGGAGACCGTAGTCCCCTCATGTAACTTGGGAGGCTGAGTGACGCTCTCGATCAACCGATTGACGAAGATCAGTTGTGCGGGTAGTATCATCAGCAGGCAAACGGTCACGTGTCTTGTCGAAAATAGAAGTTGACTGAGGCGGGTCTTTATCAACTGATTTCTTCGGTGTGGCCGACTCGCCACCCCCAGACATGTTGCCACGTGTATAATCAAGTCGAACAGTGAAACACGTGTTGAACACAAACAATGGATTACCAAGGACTACATTCCAGGAGTCTACAGGTAAGACATATTTATTATTATTATTACTTTATTAGAAAAAAAATTGTAGACAAGCGATATGTACTAGCAGAATAAAAACTAGCAGTCTACCACGAAAGACTTTCTCAAGCGACCAGCTCAGAGGTGCGCTGAGAGATTTGTGACATGTCATAGGGAGGTGCGTGCACAACCGGACGGAAACAAGTTTTATGTTTACATTCCAGCTTCTGGCTTCTTTTTAAACGTGCGACTAGACGTGAGGGTATGAGCGATACCCATTTGTACGACTGAAAACAGACTGAAACATAGATATATCATTATGATAGCTCACTCGACAGATACGCACCAACAGCAAATGTGTAGGTCAGATAGTCTTGTTTGGCATCTGGGAAAGAACCTGATGTCCAGGTGGTGACAAGATGGTTCTGTTGTAGGCCAACAGTGATTGGTGGTGTGAACGCTGGTGCCTGGGTGTACACTGTTATAGGCCCCAAGACCTGCCATAATACAGAGCGTGTTGACTGGCGGCCGTTTCATATCAAATTAAATGAACTTTTGTCCGTCAAACTTCAAGCAAAGTCATGCAAAGCCTCCATTTCGTTTATATGGGCAAACCAATGTTGATATTTCTCTGACATATACTTGAATATTTGTGTCTTTTTGACAATGTCATTATTTGGTTCTTTCTACTTTCCTGTTTAGTGTAACATCATTTTGTAGACATTTCATATGTATGCGTGTGTCTGACGTACCTCAGTGACAGATAATGCAGCTTTATTGATAGCTTTTACTGCTATATAGAACTGTTGCCCTTCACTCAGATGCGGATGGAAGCCTTCATAATGAGGGTGGTGGTGCGTGGATGTGTAAGGCAGAATATCTGGAGCTGCTTCACGAGATGGATCAGACATCAGTCCTAGCTCATAGTCATAAATACCACTCTCAACATCACTGCTAGTCCAGTTGACAAAGAGCTGGAAAAGAACATTTGCAATGTGATAAGAACCGATTGTAATTATCATAAAATGTATGATTGAAAATACTTGATGTCACAATGAAACTGTCATTTCAGACTAGGACTCACGTGATGTTTCTGGGACATATAAAACTGATTGATAGAGCGGAGTCGGAAGGGTTGATGATGACTGCAGGAGGAAGCTTGGTGGATCACAGTTGAACCATTGAGGTGTTTGTGAAGGGGTAGGAGAGACAAGCTTTGATTGCTTGTTACTGCTGATCGCATTCTGCAAATATAGACTGTCAAGATACACGAGTACAGAAGCATTTGTTTGTGAGTACTAACATATTCATAAGCTAGTATATTATTCATACATTTCCTGACAAGTATTTTCTTCGATCACTGTGTTTTGGGTTTCAAGTGTGGTAATACTATACCTGCAATGAGTATCTGGTTCTTCAATCTGACTCCTCCTCCTGTCTGCAGTGACGAGCCACACTTCCTCACCATTCGTCACCAGACCTTCAGTAGTGTGGGAGTTAAGGACAGCAATCTGTCTCAGTGACGGTTCTGTCTGGTCCACAGTAACTCCATCAGAGCAAACAGGAAGAGATGGCTCCAGGGCGCGGTTGAAGGCTACGACTGTGATATAGAACCTGCCTTCAGAAGGGGCCGTCCAGGAGACGTGAGTGGAGGATGTTTCGGTCACCTGTGTGTAATCAGTGAACAGTCAGATTTTACACAATAGCCAGCAACCAGAAGACGCATAGTAACGATTTCATGAAAATAATAGTAATTACTTAGTTATATTTCATGGCTATCACAAATGTACTCCTATTTTGCATGGGACAAACAATTAATTCCATACTTACATTGGGTGATGGCAAATCAAGTCCAAAATTCCTTATCTCAAGACAATGACCAGCATATCCATACTGGTAAAACGTGACGCCACTTTCCCTATCAAAGAATCCCTCCCAGTGGGCATGGAGCTGCATACTGTCTTGGTAGTCAATTTCGGGATGGCCCCTTTGCCCATCTTGAACAGAACCAGGGTGAGGTGGACTGGAGTCAATGGTCACCTAGTCAAATATAACAGTTGAATAGCATAACACAACTTACCAAAATGCGTGCAATTGTCACTTCCATGTGTTAACAAACATACTTGTTTAATCTCAGAATGTTTTACAAACCTTAAAATCTAGGGTTGTTCTGAGTTTTGCACGATTCATCACCATGACTTCAAGATAGTAATCCGAGTCATGAACCCCCTTGTTCTTGTCATGAAAGATCCCTCCATGTGTCAGGTTGGCTGATACAATCTTGGGCTTGACCTGGAAGTGCCTGTGGTAGCATCCAACCCCAGGAGTGCAGTAACAATTAGGACCTCTGGCTGCAGTTTGGTATTTAGTTTCACATTCCACCAAGTCCTGTATATAATTTGTTGGACATTATATTTTGGTGCTGTTAACATTTCACATTTATCATATCAATCAATTAATGTGCAAACAAAGAGTGCAAACCAACTATTTACCTGTGCCTCACCCTGCGCAGAAATGCGCTCCACACCATGGACCAAATCTTCCCCTGTGTAGTTATCAAATAGTCGCCAGGTAACTGTCTCCAAACCACTGTGATCATCATAACTCACCCATTCGATACTGCAAGTTAAACAGAGGAATACATAATTCGTTGAATGGTGTTATGGATAACAGTGATTATCATATTTGAGGTAAACTCACAAATTGACAAAATTAACTTACAAAATAGGTATGAAATGAAATGATAACATTAGTTTCAATGAACAAGAAACATATTTCTTAATATAATTTCAATTTCCTGGCACAACAAACACATCAGTGCAAGTAATTCAAGACAGAACCTTTCAGGAATAGGCCCAAGGATCAGCTGAGTGATTTCTGATATCCTGTTCCCACTGAACCTATCCATGCATCCCACTTTTCACTGTGAAAATTACTTACACCATTTGATTAAATTCATCTATCTTGTGTACACTGACATTCAGCCTGTCGCCTCGGGTCAGCCACAGGTTCTCAATGATAGGAGGCGATGTGTCAATGTGGACCGTTACCGTCTCCTCCAGATACTCCCCCCGAACGTCATAAGCTCGGATCCAGTAGCGGAAAGTGTCCCCGTCAACCAGAGTGGGTGAGATTGTATGGGACTGGTTCAGGTAGAGGCTGCTGAAGTCTGGGTCATCTGGAACTGTTTCTATTGAAGTACCTCCCTTGTGATCAACTTTGTAAGCAGTTTTTATGGCAACAATTCCTGTAACAGATAAGTGTTAAAATTAACATTATCAGCTTTGCTCCTTGAATTTGAAACCAGATTGCTGATTTAACATTAAAAACCTTCGATAAAGATTAATTGTTAACGTGGCCATTTCAAATATATCAAATACATCAACAATAACGCAGCCAAGGCAACGTTAAGTAGTTTGAATGTATAAATCATTAACTGAAAGCTATATCCATTCATTGTTTACATGTGTACGTTGCCTGGAACATGTCAATTCTACAATGCAACGGGCATGGATATTCTCGAAAAGAGACGTAATTGAGACAATGTCTCGAAAATATCACCTTGTAAACTGGGGATTTTATCCACACCTCTGCTGTACCCTTGGTCATCATACTCCTCGTCAACATTAGAAACTGGCAATACCCTTTCCAGCCATCTGTTTTGGTAGTGTAGCGTGTTGATGTAGCGGTTGTTCCAGTCGATGTTAACTGAGTCTGATGTCCACTGCCAGTCCCATGAAGATATCTCAGCAGCTGACGTCACACGTAAGACAGTGTTGGGAGTCGTCTCTACCTTGGATTCTCCATCATAGATGATGATTCTTCTGCCACTTTTGAAGTTTCCAGCTTTGTCAATAGCTGTAATTTCTATTGAGAATATCCCCTTTTCTTTGAGATGTATCCTGCCTGTGTTCTGACACCAGAAGTCACATAAGTCATGTTTAATCATATAAAGATTTTTTTAAACTATGCCAACTTACTACTAACTTCTATGTTGTCCAGATGTTGGTTAAGGCTCTTTAAATATAAAAGAAACTGCTTGAATAATTTTTAACATGCATCTTACCTGAGAGGAATTAAACATTTGCATTTGTTTTATAGTTTTCTTGCGAATTCCATCTTCACTGACAATAAACTCCATTTCAAATACTTGTAATTCGAACCGTCGTATGCCAGATGTGTCGTCTCTCCATCCATTCCAGTAAACACTAAATGATGGCTGTAAAACATCAAGAAAACACATTTATACAGTTAAAATCATACCCCCAGTGCCAAGTACACATAGCCCTGACATTAAGTTCAAACTACAATATGCATTGTGTCTCAGCAACGAATGTACTAGGGTATAGTACGTTTCTAACTTTGTGTTTTCAATTGCAAATGGTGTCTATGCTAAAAACAGCTGTACAGCATGTAAATATTCAAAATGCCGCGATATTGTATTCAAAAGTGTGGAATGGGATATACCACCTGTTTGAACTATATTCTCACCTGCTTACTTGTCTTGGCAGCAATGAACATATCAGCAGAACATTCCCGTGTTGCAATGCAGTGATATGGATTTATGTAGTCGATACCTATTCTCACTGTTGCTGTCTTTGTCTGGCCAGCGTAGAAGTGTGTCTGCACAGTGTTTTTTTCCATGTCCTTTACTTTCACAAACCCACCATTTGAGGCCTCAAATTGAAATTGCAGCCTGCAATAAATCACAATCATTTAATACAGTGATTTTCAAAGTCAATTTTCTTGGGATGAGAAATGTAAGAACAACTGACATATAACAAATAATCAATCACACAGCAAATGTGAAATAAAGAACAACTATCTGTCTGTCTGTCTGTCTGTCTGTCTGTCCATCTATAAGCAAATCTAAATACATGGGCATTCTAAGCGATTTATTCGTAATAGGCAAGTTTGTCTTACACATCCCCTGTTGTTAGCTCTGATGACTTGAAGACATTAATGATTTTGACATCTCCATTGCATTTGAAGAGACCTTTATGGGGGGCTAGCTCAGAAACGTTCTCACAGTTGATGGACGTTGAGAAACTGGTCATCTCTGTGATATCTGTAATAATAAAAAGCATTTCTAAGTAGCTACCCATCAAGTCTCATCGGTTGCATGCCTCCACATAGCACATAGCTAACATGACAAACAATAAATGTTACATATGGTAAGGTTACATGATTATGATTTGTGATGAGGCTATCTTACCTTTCTCCATAACAGGTAGCAACACTTGACAGTGACGAATAAAGAAACAATTTTTCGCAAACACCTGGTGTCATCACTGATTTTCAGTGATCCACTCATATAATTTCCACTGCTTTTTTTCCTCTTTCGGTAGATAATCCATATTGAATAATCTTTCGCGATGACGATTTAATGTCAACGGGGAAATTTGGTTTAACGTTTATTGTCAAGACATAATATGAATTATAAAATAAATTTTGAAGCATTGACGTTTCTGCTGAAAATCGGAAGTTGTTCTTGAACTTTATATCACAGTTTATTATATACCTTTGAAAAGGTTTAATGCAAGTTTGCCTTGCACAATTCCAACACTGTAGCCATCTATAAACTTATGTCTGGTTGGCAGTAGTCCAGAAGGGATAAAGTTGGTGTGAAAATCATAGTTAATGTTGTGAATGTTCTTCAGGTTTGTCCATGAGTCCTCCTGACCCTCAGAGTTGTTAGGGTCGACTGGAGCCTCGGCTGTTTCATTTCCCTGGCCGTGCACAACTATCCTGTTCCATGGTATCAGGGGTGGTGTGTCAACTAAAGGGTTGAACGGTAAAATATCATAGTCAAATAAATGGTACAAACGATGATGGTGTTAAATCAAAGGTATGGGTTAATGTTGGAGTGTTATCACAATCAATAAGTGTTTGTGTATATTTAATGGAATTGGAAATTTTAGTAAATTGTATATTTATATACTTATCCTATCTCACACTTTGCATTTCTTCCTTTTTCTTTGATCCTATGTTGGAACGTGCTTGAATCATGTTTCCAGCTTCTAAAACTAAAAATAGCCGCCCAAGCCCCCCTGCATCTCCATGGTTATGTCCAAAAGCTAGGTCAATTACGTGCCTCTCGTGCACGCTGTGCCTGCTTGAACTGACCTCGTGTGCGCCTCTACCAATTCATTCTCTTTCGCAGAGCTTATTAGGCTAGAGTAAATGAGATGCGGGGATGGTCGGGTGGGCCTATCACGTGTGAGATAGGATAAGTATATAAATGTACAATTTATACTAAAATTTCCCAATTTTTAAACTTATGCTATCTCACACTTTGCATTTTATCCCACAGTTTGATGGTGGGCCGCAGATACCCTAGCCTGTATAGACTACAACTGTGAGATATGCATGTGGAAGCTGGTTCAAGACAGTTTAATTTTGAATTTGTTTCAGAATTTTGAAAAACTGTCTAGCGTCTAAAGACATGAACTCGTGAGCGGGAAAAAATACACACGATCAATCGGTGTTAATGATCCCGATAGGTTACTTAAACGAAACAGCATGAGATCGGGTGTACATGCCAAATGTTTTTTCCCGTATGTCATTGTACATATAGAATGACCTCGTAGCTATAAATCCATAAGCGAAATGGCAGACGACTTGAAATCGATCCTGGAAGGGCATCAATTCTTCAAACAAAACACAGCAACTATCTCCCAGGGACCATAGAGTGAGTTAGGTTTGGTAACTCTTTTAACGCTTTGTCATGGTTATCAAACACGTCCGAGTGTATGAAGCGAACCAAAAACGAGAAGAGGAACGATCGACAATATTCAATAGCAATGGACCTTCGTACCAAAACCCTACATCACAGATACCTTAAGCACACGTGAGTGGAATAAAGGTTCGGGACACCGATCTTTTTTGTTGTTGTGTTTGTTTTGTTTTGTTTTGATCGGCCGCACCGAATGGTGACTTCATAAATTAAGACTAAAAAGTCTCTACAGATGAGCTAATCCACCCTCCAAAAGGGGCTCAATCTGGGAAACCCGAACAATCAAAAAACATGTAAATGTTTATTGATTTATTCTGTATATACAATTGTAACCCGCAAGGATTACGCAGTATAACTGTTTATGTTCTGCGTGAACTAGGGTGAGACAGTTGTTGTGCCAACACCAACGAACCGAACTTGTTGAGCCCTTGTACGATTGTGACTGAATGTACACGATTGACTGCACCGATTGGTCACTTCGTAAATTTGAGCCGATACCAACTGACCAACCTTGTGGAGCCCTTGTACGTCTGTGACTGAAATTTCTTGCAGGTAGTGGGAAGCAAACACAGTATCCGACTTCCAAAAGCACCCTTCCATGATGGTTGAAAGGGTGCAGTTACTATAGAGGGCCATGGTGGAAGCAACCGCACAAGTCTCGTTAGGATTGGACGTTGTAAGTGGAGGCAGCCTGGCGAAAGTATACGCTCACAGAATGATGGAGCGGAACCAGAAGGATAGTGTCGTTCGAGAAATTTCCGATGTAGACGCGGTTGACAATCGGACGAAAAGTCTCTCTTCCGGGAACTTCTGTGGAGGCGCGACGCATAGAGATACATTCGAAGCGCCCGAACAGGGCACAGAGAGAGGTCTTCATGGTCGTTTGATCCCCAAAAAGCCGAGAGCGGGGGAATCATAATAGCCGATCCGGTTGTCCGGGAAGTTGGTTCTTTGCCACAAAATCCCAACCAAGCCCCAGGAACGCTTTGCCACGTCCGGATATGTCAAACTGGACCCTAGTGACATCCAAAGCATGAATTTCACTAACCTGTGCGGCAGTGGCCAAAGCCAACAAAAAAACGGCCTTCAGCATAACTGTGTCAAAATCCTTCTCCGTCGGTGATTCGTAATCACCGGAAACCAGTTGTTGAAGAATAACGTTTAGGTGCTACGAAGGAGGCCGAAAACGAGCAGCTTGGTCGGCTAATTTGTAGAAACGGATGAGCGATTGTAGTTCTGTAACCGTGGAAACCTTTGCACCGGAAGTGGTGGCAATGATGGAGTTAATTGCCGCGAGGTAGGTTGACAATCTTTCGTTGGCGAGCCTTAGCAACGTGGGGAACCAGTTGCGGGTTGGCCAATAGGGCGGGACAAAAATCAGAGACAGGTGATCGGTGGCTGCTACCTTCTGTAGGGCCCAGGGAAGGAGCCCCATCGGGGGCAAGGCATTGAGACCTTTCCACGAGATCGCCAACGCGTCGTGCTCCAAAGCCCTAGGGTCGGGAATGGGAGATACGAATCAGGATAGTTGAGCGTTGAAACGGGTGGCAAAGAGGTCTACTTCCGGGGCCCGATAAAGTTGACATATCCATTGGTACGATTGTGGATGAAGAGACCACTCGGTTGGTGATGGTCTGTCCGGTCGGGACAGGGAGTCTGCTATGACGTTGGATATCCCCGGAATGTGCCGAGCGCGGACATGTATGTTGAGGGAGTCGATGAGACGAAAGAACTCGAGAGCAAGTGAGAGTAGGGACGTCGACTTCGTGGATCCCATCCTGTTGATGGACCATACAACCGCCATGTTGTCGGACTGGATCATGAGGGATGTTGCCTTGAACTCAAGATTGTTGATGTGAAGACAACGTTCTACGTCGGACCACCGCCCTGCTACTTGCCGATCTTGAAAATGTGCTCCCCAACCGACAATTGAAGCGTCAACAAACAGATGGAGGGACGGGACGAATCGCGTCAAGGAGACCCTGTCGCAAACGTTTTACGTGACCAGCCGCCATTGAAGATGAGGGTGGAGATTGAGCGGTAGAGAAATCGGCGTGTGACAATCGTTGATCCTGATAAAGGGCGCGAGAAAACATTGGAGAGGTAGCAAATGAAATCTACCCCATACAGTGAGGGCCTGCGCCGATGTTAGGAGGCCCAGGAGTTGCCATTGACGCAGTTGAAGCGGCTGTTTGAGTGCTGACGGTACGAGGCGTTGAATCTTCACCCATCGGTCGTGGGGAATGAACATCCGACCTTGCCGAGTGTCAAACAGGGCTTGGAGTCGAGTGGGAATGAGTTCCCACTTTTGTTCGTTGATTAGCCAGCCGAGTTGTCTGAGAAGACGCACTGTGAAGGCGAGTTGTAGATGGAGGAAAACGGCATCTGCATGAACGTGAATGCAGTGGTCTAGATAAGAATCGAACACGATCCCGTGGGGCCGAAGAAATTCCGAACGGGAGCACCTTCCATTGGTACTGGTGGTCTTGAAAAACGAACCAGAGGAAGTGACGGTGCTCCCGATGGATGGGAATGTGCAGATAAGCGTCTTGGAGATCGAGACTGATCATATAATAGCCGGGATGAATGAGCGTACGAAGGAGCGCGATCGACGTCATGGGATGTGGTGGGGTTTCAAGGTACATAGCGTTGAAAGTCTTCATGTTGAAAATGAGCCGTAGTTTTAAACTGTCCTTTTTGGGGACAAGAAAAATGGGGGAATAAAAAACCTGGGGGTCGCGGGAAGTGTGCCGAGACATCAGATGGCGTTTATTGCTAGTAACGTACCCACTGTTTCGATCATTGTTGCCTGGACGGATACGTTTTCTGATGGGGATGGAGTGTTGTAGGTGGTGGTGAGATCATCGGTAATCGATACCCTTGTTGAAGCAGCTGTGTCACAAAGGGGTCTGCAAGCATGGTCTAATTGTCTGCAAAAATCTGGAGTCTTCCGCCTACAGGCGTTGCTATAACAGGAACAGCTGGGGGCGGAAGTTCCCAGTCGTGTCGATGTGCAAAGGAGTCAAGTTCCTGCTGACCCTCCCTCTTGGGAAGGTTCGCCAGCGCCCTTGGGTCCGGTAAAGGTGACCGATCGAGCCGAGGAGGGCTTCAAGCCCCGTTGACCTCTTCGACCTCATCCGCGCCCTCGAAAGGGATTAGGCTGAGACGAAATAAGGTCACGTAATACGCCATCAGCCTCGGTTCAAAATTTTGGCCATCGGTATCAATTTAGGGGAATAATGCTCATAACGATTTTTGGCAAGGTATGGACCCCTAGAGTTGGAAAATGTGTGATAGCATTGCAGCGGTGGCAGCTTTTTGGGTGTTATCACCTTTTTTCAAAATGGCCGCCAAAATACGAGTTACCACATATAAGTGGCCATATCTAAGTTCATAGAGCAGTTAGGACGGTCATTCTGGTGTCTATGACTAGGTTTGAGGGGTCAAAGATTTCATTTCTACCTTTACCAAAAACATCAGAGCATGTTTTTATATGAAAACCAAAATGGCCGCCAAAATGTTTATTACCACATACAAGTGGCCATATCTAAGGTCATAGAGCAGTTAAGACGGTCATTTTGGTGCCTATGATTAGGTTTGAGGGATCAAAGATTGCATTTCTGTCTTTACCTAAAACATCGCAGCCTTGCTTTATATTGAAATCGAAGATGGCTGTCAAAATGTCAAGATGTCAAAGATAATTTTGTTTGTCTTTACCTAAAATGAGAAATCATTCCTCTATATTTGAATCAAGATGGCCACCAAAATGGCTGCAGTTAAAAATTTAAACTCTGATTATATGCACATAGTTCAGGACGAATCTAATAATCATAGTCATTTTCCAGCTCCTCGTCATCCCTATCTGCATCCTCGCCTGTGCTGTCCTCATCATCTGATGTCCACTACTGCAATCACCAAGTCTGCACATATCAGTGCACTTGAGTCCATTTGTTAAACACTCACTCCTTGTTTACCGTAACCTCAGTAGTCTGATCCACAGGGATATGCCCAAAGGGGTTGTTGCTGGAAAGTGGCACCGAGAATTGGCCTGCCTTGAAGGCTCTATATACATCAGGATTATTCTCGAGGAGATTTGTCATCTGAGCAAAGGATGCAGACAGGTACCTGGCATAGTTGACCTTATTGTAGGCAAAGCACCATGGGATCATCGTTCGTATGGCATTGAGGTGCAAATCCCAGTTTCCCTCTCGTGAAGGATGCAGAAGGCCAAATACTATATCCTCTACCATGTCTATATAGGACATCCAGTATCCTGATAGCTCTCCATTGTTGTGACGGAGGTGTTCCTGGAAGTCTGGACTTGTTTTCCTTGCAAGGATCCACACCAGATTTTTGTTGCAGGCAATTTGAGCAGCTTCCTTGGCTTCCCGGACATGGTTCTCTCTGGTTGGTAAAGGCTGTGGGCTACATAGGCTTCAAGCTCTGCGTGCTCAATGTTGACTGATCTCTGCTTTAGTTTATCAATGATTGGAAGTTCAGCCCTGGAGAGGTGTGGTCAATAGACCGTAGGCTGGACCGCTATGCCATTGACTCGATGTGATGTACCCTTTCCAGTGAGAGTCTCCTCAAGTCTATCTATATTGTCCCATGCATGATTGGTAAACACATGAGGTTTGATGGAGGCTGGAAGTACAACTCTCTGGTTGAGGCCTATAGCTTACTTTTGGAGACACAGGGCAGTATCATTTTCTTCCATCTGGTAGTAGGACACTCCATGGCCAAACTTGTTCAGTGTCCAGATGATCTCAATGTTTCCAGTAAGTGCCTTTACCGTATAGGGAAGAAGAATATGTTTTGGTGGTTTATGTTGTCCACGTGTCACAGCGTATATCATGTCCTGGCTAAATGACTCGACCAGAGTGGTAACCCTTTGTGATTGAATCTTGGTGTCAGGATCTCCAGTCAGAAGCCAGACAAGAAACCGCTCTAGTTGATTTGGTATGGTGATATCATTCACATCAGATGGATGGTATGGCCAGGGAATGGGTGTCATGTCCTGTTTGATGGCCACTCGGATCTATGATGAAGTCTGTTCTATGATCTTGTTGACATCTGTGGACTTGGCTTTCCAAATTCGGGGCGCCCTATGTAGAGTTTGATTTTCAAAGACAACATCCTTCAATGATACAGTCAGGAACCATCAACAACTTTCCCTTGCCATCTAGAAATATATCTATTGAATCCACCAGACAACATGTATGATTCCAGTTCTGTGGTCAAGGAAGTGATTGAAATGATATTCTTGTTGGGGATGATATCAGTTCTGATGTACTGAAAAAGCTCTGCCTAAGCGTCTCACTCAATCCTGTGAAACAGTTCATATCCATCTGTTTCTTTCTCATGTTCATTCTCAACATTGTACTCATTAGCCCTGGTATAATTCTTATAACACAAAACATGATAGTGTTCCTCGGCAGCAATTATGTCTCTACTGGTTAGTGCTAGTAGCTTTTCATCTCCTCTTCGGATAGCAAGCTCCCGAAGTATTTGGTCTGCTCTCAGTTGTACAGCTTGTGTAAGCTTTTCACGTGTGTTGGAGTGCTTTTGATACTTGACCTTGCTACAGAATATGCAGATTGGATCATAAACCCTTGATTTTAATGATTTTTTCCTGGATGACCTTTTTGGTGCACAGTCACTAGTACTAGCCTCATCACTTATGCTTACATCTGTTTTCCTTTTCAGTGTCTCCAAATCCCTTTTCATGGTGAAGAGGCTTCTACATTTTCGATGATAGAAGATTTTTGGAAAATCAATGCCTTTAAGCTGTTTTGCAATGTCTAGAATAGCGGCATGGTTTCTCACTCTAGCTGCTTCAAGTAAAGTTAGCCAAGAGTTGTAGTTTTTAGGACTGGCTAAATGTTCATCTTCATCAGACACTCTTTGGTGTATGATACACTGGTCTTCAGGGGGTTTCTTTTCCATCTTGAAGGAAGGGGATTCTACTTATCTACTTCTACTTCTAACTGCAATCTACTTCTACTTTTTATCTATAGTCTTGGTCTATATGCAGAAAATAAATTACATAAATATTGCTATTGAAATCATACCAAATGTCCCTCGGTTCCATATGAGGAGAATAAAGCTCATAGTGATTTACAGCGAGGTATCCTCCTAGAGTTGGAAAGTATGGTAGTTTGGTGTAAAGGAAACCAAATACCTTATATTAGGGGTTGGGGCCCAAAATGTTTTTCAAGGTGAAGGGGTCAAACTGTCTAAAAATAAATTGGTCAAATAACAATGTAAATCTAAACTTTGGGATTTTTTTTCAGAACAGTTTGTCCTGGTGACCCCCCAAAAAAACAAAACAAAACAAAAAACAAACAAACAAAAATACCAACCCAAAACAAAACCACCATTTTAAGGCAGTTGCATTTTCTATGCAAGAAGCCAAGGTCCATGTTTGTGGGGTATTGCTATTTAGTTTTAGATTTTTTTTATAAATTACCGGATTTATTCCTAATGATGTACATCATCGGTTGTTAAACAGTTAAACATGGCTACTTAATGCATGCGGTGGCAGCCAGTTTGACTGCCATTTTGGATTTCAATATAATCAAGGCTGCGATGTTTTAGGTAAAGACAGAAATGCAATCTTTGACCCGCCGAACCTAGTCAAAGACACCAAAATGACTGTCCGAACTGCTCTATGACCTTAGATATGGCCACTTGTATGGCCATGCACTTATATGTGGTAACTCGTATTTTGGCGGCCATTTTGAAAAAAAGGTAATAACACCCAAAAAGCTGCCACCGCCGCATTGCTATCACACATTTTCCAACTCTAGGGGTCCATACCTTGCCATAAATCGCTATGAGCATTATTCCTCTAACTTGATACCGGTGACACTCTGGACCCATTGGACTATAAATCGCCCTGGGCAGGAACAAATTTGGGATATTGGCGACCTTTTTCTGTTGAACCTCCAATTGTCTTTTCTGGAGACGTAGAAGGTCCACCGTGACCTGAAGGCTATAATCTCTCTGCACGTCCTGTGCGACCCGTTGTATCACGTCAGCAAACAAGGAGCGGGAAGACCAGGGTTGCTGATACAGTTTGGCCTTAAACTGCAACGAAGAGCCGTCATGGAGCCGGCGTGGTGAGTGAGTAGGTCCAAAATCTGCATAAGCTTGTCTTGTGTAAGGTTGATTCTATCAGCTAATCACGTAATGTTCGATATTCCATGAGATTGCAATGCACATGCGCGAGTCAGTGCAAACCGCGCTTTTAGCGAGTGCAGACGCATTTAGAGTTGGAACAATTTTCAACTCATTTGCTATCAGACAGTGTATAATCACACTGTGTGGTCATAGTATCAGACAGAGTAAAGTTATTATTAACTTGCTACTAAGTAGATCTAAGCGTAAAATTACGCTCGAACTTTCCACAAGTCAAAACAATTGCTGAGGCCGTGTTGAAAAGTCCCCGGCCTGTCGACGCGGGTGTGTCTAAATCCTCTAAAGGGAAACAAAAAGCCACTAAATCCCCTAAACCGTCAACATCGACAGCTTCTGCCACTTCTCAAGCAGATCATACTTCCCCTCATCATCATGCGCCCGATGCTTCTGGGACTTTGCTTGACGAATTTCGCAAGATGAACGAACGCATGGAAAAGAGAATGTCTGATTTTGAAGGCAGAATTGACACCCTTACACAAGATTACGCTTACGATGATGAGCAGAATTTTATTTATGAGGATGATGATGATGATTATATTCCGCCAAGTCAGGCACATACTGCAAAAATCTACGAAACGGGGACTGTTGACATAGCAACAGAACTACTTAGTGGAGAGGAAGTCGTGCATGCGCATGATGAAATCAGTGCTGATCCTTCCGGTTTAGAAGTTGTAAACCTCATCAGAGAAACTCTGCCGATAACAACGACTGATGGGGACCCAATTGACACCAAACTGGCTGAATTGGTTCATCAGGTATTCACTACCAAGTTTGATGATGCGGTCATCGCACAGAAACTAAAAGACCTGAAAAAGCCAGCTAACTGTTCGGATTTGAACACGCCTGAAATTAACAAGCTAATATGGGATTCCCTGCAATCAGACACATGTTCGAAGGACATAAAAATGCAGCGTGTCCAGAGTGGAATGATAAAGTCGACCATAGCAGTGACAAATACACTGAACAGTTTAATTGCTCACAAGCAAGAGGTGCCAGCCACTTTGTTCAGAGATATTGTTTCCAAGTTGAGTGACTCACTTACGATGTTGGCTTATGTCCATAGAGAATTAAACCTCAGAAGGAAGGAACTGATAAAACCACAGTTGAATGATCACTATCGTGCACTGTGTACCCCAAGTGCTCCGACAAGTTCAGATTACCTATTCGGGGAGGATGTGGCCAAACACTTGATAGACATTGCTATGTCAACTCGACTTGGTCACAAGGCTACTAGCTATGGACATGGAAGAGGCCGAGGTTGGCACAGATATCAACCCTATCCATATGGTGGTAATAGATGGGCGAGAGTCCGTGGCAGAGGCAGATATTTCCATGGTACGCCTTTTTTAGGGAACGGCAGAGGCCGCTTGAACAAGTTCTCCGAAAAAAGAGGAGGGGGAAAGTCGGCCAAGCAATAGATGGCTGTACACAGACAACAGATGATAGCCAGGTAGGTGAGTACCTTGCTATGTCTGACTGCTCAAATGTTGATTTTATGGCTGGTCGATTATCTTCATGTTTACATGAGTGGGAGAAACTAACAAAGGATCCTTTTATATTGAATGTCATAGAGGGTCTCAGAATTGACTTTATTGAAAAGCCAAAACAATTGTTTGAACCTCATCAAATTAGATTTAATCTACAAGAAAGTGCTATCATTAGTGAAGAAATTCAAATCTTACTCAAACAAAATGTTATTGAACCAGCAGAGGAGACTGCTGATCAGTTTGTTTCAAATATTTTTATTAGAAAGAAGAGTAGTGCAAAATACAGACTAATATTAAATTTGAAACAGCTCAATGAATATGTTCAATATCACCACTTTAAAATGGAAAGCTTGCAGAATGTGTTGGACATGATCACTCCAAATGTCTACATGACATCCATAGATTTGACAAATGCCTACTATTCAGTAAATGTCCATGTTGCACACAGAAAGTATCTCAGGTTTAGATGAGGAAATGGTCTCTATCAATTTACATGTATGCCGAATGGCTTAGCTTGTGCCCCTCGTGTATTCACTAAGATACTGAAACCAGTCTATTCCTATCTCAGGTGTCAAGGTAATCAGTGCCTCGGATATATTGACGATTCTTTCACTCAAGCAACAGAAAAAGAAAACTTGTAGAATTTTCCTATTCGGAATATTCTATAAGTAATACGTTACCACTGTTATACCGAGGCTGTTGTCTCCCACAACTGCTGCTATAGCGAAATCTACCACAGAGATCTCAATTACCTCATGCAGCACGTGCGTAGCCACCTAGCTGCCATGTGACACCCTTCACTCTTGTCTCTTGCGAGAGCAAGTGCTCGGGGGACGGACGGGCGGGCAGCAGCCCAGTGGTAACGTATTACTGATAGAATATTCCGAATAGGAAAATTCTACAAATTACATTAAGTAATACGTTACCACTGTTATACCGAGGCTGACTACCACAGTAGGCAGCGGGGAGCACCTACAACCCGAATCCTGACTGCTAGCGTTTCTTCCGACCAGCGGAAGTAAACACCAAGGCGGAAGCACTCGATGCGCATGCACCTAGCTAGGCGTTACCCTATAGGAATACCAAAGCACTGTCAAGCGCATACCGTAAGGCTCAGTCGTCATTGCAAAAACGATTGGTGACTCCAAACGGCCCCACTGGATAGGTATTTCATCGCCGCAGCGGATGAGAACACTGTATCCGCGTGAGCTTAATCATAGATCAGGTTAAACAGTCGAAAAGAGGGAAATTAATTTCATTCAGACCGTATATCCCAGAGCAAGCCTACTAAAAGTATGCATGAGGCGCGTGACCTAATTCCAGTATTTGTAAGCATGCATCACAAGGTTGGGATACACGACAGACAATTAAATACATAATTGTCAAAATACAAATAAGGACAGAGCACACAAAAAGCCGCCCTCACCTGTGGTGTGAGTGCGCTGGTTTGCGGGACCCCAACTCCTGTACCCACGGCAGTGGGAACATTGGAGTCGACCCAGATTGACCACCGTGTAAGGTCTGACGCCTGAGGAGTTCGGAATTGCGCTGGGCACACCCCTTAGGTGCCCGCTTGCGCCGCGATCCGCGGCCCAAGACGGTGCACACTCTCCACGACGGCATCAGCGACCTGTTTGAGGTAATGATTGGCAAAAACCGAGTCAGAACGCCAGTAACAACCTCGTAATATTCTGCGAACAGAGATGTTCGAGTGTAGGGCAAATGTTGCCGCTAGCGCCAGATTGATGACAGAACGAAGCCACAACGCAATCGAGTTGCGAGTTATGTCAACCGTGCGATTAGGGTTACACGATATGAACAGACGGTCACGCCCTTGTCTACGTTCATTCGCAGCCTTAAGATAATACTTAAGGGCCCTAACCGGACACAGCGCTCTGTCCTCAGTATCAGCAGGATGTAAGATTTCTTTGAGGGATCTTACAGTGAATTCTCTCTCCGTTTGCCCGACTCTCTGATTCTTGGCGACGAAGCTCATGAGCAGGCCCAGGCGGACCGCTCCTTCGTCACCCCTATCGAATCGTACCTTGGCGACATCGAGTGCATGAATTTCGGATACACGTGCCGCCGTGGCAAAGGAGAGGAGAAATGCTGTTTTCCAAGTCACATGCCGGAACGAAGCACTAAGCAAGGGTTCATACGGAGCTTCCGTAAGTGATTGCAACACTAGGGAAAGATCCCAGGCCGGTGCCCGAAGGCGGCCCTTTTTAAGATCGTGCTGTTTGAAACCCTTGATAATACCCCGTATCACCGGCTCTTTGGAGAGACTGGTACACATAACAACGTCCCTTACCGTAGCAACGGACGAGACATAGTTGGCAATGGAACCCCCGGAGAGTTTCCGGGTCTCTCGCAAGTGAGACATGAAACGAGCAATATCCTGCACATATACCTTATCTGGCGAATGAATGTGATGTTTACAACACCACTTCGTGAAAATAACCCAACGTGCATTATACACCTTCTGGGTAGAATCACGATGCATACTAACGTATGCCCGAGACGCCCGGCGAGAAAAACCTTTACTCCTCAGACGCTCGGTGACAACATCCACGCGTGCAGATTGAACTGCCCTGCGTTTGGATGAAGCTGACAGGTGTGAGGGTGGATCAAGAGATCCGGTCTCACAGGCAGTGGAAGTGGTGACTGCGTGACCTGGGTCAGCAAGTCAGGGTACCACGATCTGTTCGGCCACATGGGCGCGATCAGTAACATTCGACAGCGAACTCCTCAGAGCTAGCTTAGAATGTGTGGTTTCAACGCTGTCGGCGGGTAAGCATAAGCGTCCAAGCCTGTCCAGTCTAACGCGAGAGCATCGTGATCGATGGCCCTCGGGTCCGGGACTGGTGATACAAACAACGGGAGTTGATTGTTGAACCGCGTTGCGAGCAGGTCGACCATCGGACGACCCAAACGTTCGCACAGCCACTGAAACACTACTGGGTTCAGCATCCACTCTGTGGGGCTCGGATCCTGAGGCCTCGATAGAGCATCGGCTAGTACGTTCCGCACACCTGGGATGTGACGGGCGCGTATCTGGCACGGGACACTGTCCACCAGAGCGTAAAACTCGAACGTGAGATCGAGTAGCGAGTGACTGTGGGTTCCCCCCAGTTTGTTCACATAGAACACTACCGTCGTGTTGTCGGTCGCCAGCATGAGCCGGGCGTCGAGGAGACGATGCTTCCAGTGATTGACTGCGTTGATCACTGCCTTGAACTCGAGACAATTGATGTGAAGACCTAGTTCGTCTACGCACAACAGCCCCGAGCTCACCTCCCCCTCTAGATGGGCGCCCCAGCCCACTAGAGAGGCGTCTGTATACAGGTTCAACGTGGCCCGGTAGGGCCGCATAGAGACTCCTGATAAGACATTGTAAGGGACCATCCACCACTCCAGATGCGGTCGGAGCCGATCCGGGAGGGAGACGGTCGCAATGTTCACCTCCGTTGCTAACAACTGGATTAAAAACCGTTACAGCGGGCGGAGTTGGAGACGACCCCGTTCGGTGCAGTCCTGGGCTGATACAAGTAGCCCTAACAGCTGTTCCCAAAAGTGAACAGTCTGTTGCACCGCTAAGACTTTGGCAATCATCGCCTGAATCTTGTGCCACCGGTCTGGGGGGACAAAGAGGCGATGGGACACCGTGTTGAACCGACCTCCGATGAACAGCAAGTTCTGAGAAGGGGTTAACTCGCTCTTGGGGAGATTGATAATCCACCCCAACGAGCCGACGTGCGAAAACGAGATGGCATGACAGGATGTCCATCATTCGATTTGCTACTAGCGAGTCGTCCAGTTACGCGAAGTACCGGACACCCCTCCTGTGGAGGAACCCCACTATGGGGGTGGTTAACCGGGTGAACAGCCAGGGAGCGGACGTGTGAATCATTCTGAGTTCGGCACTGTCCTACTTGGGAACGAGAAATATCCTGGAGTAAAACCCCGGTGTTATTTCTGGTAGAGCTAACTCCCGTACTGCCCCTTCTCCACCAACCTGCCGATGGCATCGGCGTGGATGGGAAGATCGGTTTCCGAATCGAAACCTGCCAACGGGGCAACGGTGAGCGGCGGATTCGCTTTGAGATCAAGTCGAAAGCCGTACCGAATCGTGTTGACCACCCACGGGTCGTCGAACACTTGTTCCCAATTCTCCCAGTAAGTCTGGAGTCTGGCTCCCACTGGGGAAGGAGAGGGGGCCCTGACAGGCTGCGGCAGGCGCAACTGTCCAGGGCCAAGTGACTCGGGTTCGCCTAAGGGCCAACCGAAGTTGGCGCTGTCGGCATACGAACCCCTCCAATGAGAGTCACCTGGAGGGGCCCTTGCCGTCCGTCGACGACTTGGGCTTCCCCCAGTTCCCCGTCTTCCCGCGAAAGGGCAGCTGATTGCCCATACCGGAGCCCTCAGGGCGGGGCTACTTCCCAGAGGAAGAAGAACCTGACCCCTTAGACCTACCGGCCGCAGCAGCCTGGGGCGCGCTCCGGTTAGGAGCGGCACCCAGGCGCCTATGCAGGGACCCAACAAGAGCAAGTGTGTGCCGAGAGTCCTCGGCAACGTACTCCAGGGAAACATTTAAACTGAGCAGGCAGTTGTAAATGCGCTGGTCACGGTCCGTGGGAGAACCTTCGACCAGACGGGCCGCTGCAGCCAAGTAAGTGTCTCCGTGAGACATGGAGTGCTGAGCGAGGGCGTCCAGCTGGTGCAAGGTAGCTTGCGTTACCGTAGCAGCCGGTGGGGCACGGACACCCAACCGCTCAACATGGGCCTCCGCGGTAGGACCAGCCTCGGGAAAGGCAAGGTCATGTACCGGGAATAAACCCTTTCTCAAAAGACGTCGGAGGCAACGGGAGACCCCGACCGGAGGCCGCCGCGAAGGCGTTCTCCAAGGAAGGCTTGATACCGCGCAGCAAGGTTGATGCGGGGAAAGCCGCGTCGGAAGACTCATCGTATACCTCGGAGGAACCCACAGTCGTGGATTCCCCGCGGTACCGGCCGGGGCATGTCCTCAAAGAGGTCATAAACCATGGCCACGCAGTCCTTAACCGATAGCGGGAGCAATGGTTCGGGGGAAGGACCGGTGACCACGGGAGCCGTCGCCGTACCGGTTGACCCTGCGTCTGACCCCGCGGCCACCGAAGTGGCCGGGGACGGAACAGCCAGCGGCCTATCCTGAGATAAGGCCGCCAGCTTGGAGTCCACAAGCTAAACCCCGGACAGCCCACGGGCCGCCAAGGGATCCGCCGCAGCCGTGGTGGTGGTACCCGCAAGGGGACCCCGACCGGACGAGCCGGCCACCACAGGGG
Source organism: Haliotis rufescens (assembly GCF_023055435.1). Classification (NCBI taxonomy): domain Eukaryota; kingdom Metazoa; phylum Mollusca; class Gastropoda; order Lepetellida; family Haliotidae; genus Haliotis; species Haliotis rufescens. The sequence continues at coordinate 41,419,701 of NW_025964001.1, read as the reverse complement.
TGGAAACGGACTGCACATACAGCCGGTAGCGCTCGCTTGCGGCACACCCCGCAGCTCCTGGTGTGGGGGTAGAGGGGGTGGAGGACGGCGAAACATCCATGTCAGACATTTTGTTTGTACTATGAACAAAGAGCAAAACATGGTTACAACACACGCACCACAAATAGTCACAAACGAGTATTTTCACAAGAAAATAAACGAGCAATGGGAATATAGAACATACACATATAACATATAGAGGAATAAGTGATGTAAAAAACCCAAGATATACTAGAACAGGGGAACGTAAGACGCAACGTGCATACGAGACACCCCGCAAGTATATAGAAAAAAAAAAGGGCGGGAAAAATATTTCCTTTTGGCGGGAAAAATATTTCCAAGCGTAGTTACAGCAAACGCCCCGTAAAAGCACAGTTTATTAAAGAGAATAAACAGTAATAAATATCACCGAATGGTCGGAGAAACAGGAACGCTTGAGCAGTTTATTGTACGTCTTGCTAGAGCAAGCGAAGAGACAAGAGTGAAGGGTGTCACATGGCAGCTAGGTGGCTACGCATGTGCTGCATGAGGTAATTGAGATCTCTGTGGTAGATTTCGCTATAGCAGCAGTTGTGGGAGACAACAGCCTCGGTATAACAGTGGTAACGTATTACTTAATGTAATTGTTCAGTTTCAGTATGTGAAATGTCAAGAGCCTTCAGTTCACTTGGCTTTACAGTTAATTTTGAGAAATCTGTTTTAGAACCATCTACTAGAATAAAATTTCTTGGTTTCCACATTGACTCAGAGAAAATGACACTGGCTTTACCAGATGACAAAGCTCAGGCTATCCAAACTAAATGTAATTTAGTTTTGACTCAGCAACAATGTTCTGTAAGGACAGTGGCTCAGTTGCTAGGTCTATTTGTAAGCACATTCCATGCTGTCATTTTCGGACCACTGCACTACAGACAACTAGATAGGGAAAAAACGGAGGCATAACGGATAATTATGGTGACTTGATACGATGGTGGTATTATCAGAGGATGCTAAGCAGGAAATAAAATGGTGGAAGGACAATGCCATGGGTGCTGAGAAACACATTACAACTTCCTCCGAGCCAGATATGGAAATTAGTACTGATGCTAGTCTATTAGGATGGGGGGCTTGTAATAACAAGAAGTCTATAGGAGGGCGTTGGTCACTCCAGGAGAAGCAGCTCCATATTAATGCCTTGGAAATGAAAGCTGTCTATCTAGCCCTTCAAGCTTTCTCCCTGACTGAGTCATTTCAAGGAAAACATGTCCACATTTTATGTGATAATACTACAGCAGTGGCTTACTTAAAAGCTATGGAAGGTTCAAAATCTAAAGTTTGTAATGATCTTGCAAGGGAAATTTGGTTCTGGTGTATAGAACATAGTGTGTGGTTGACAGTGGCTCATGTGCCGGGACTGACAAATGTTGAAGCTGACAGAGCGTCAAGAAATTTTTCTGAGCGAACTGAGAGGTCTTTGGACAAAACTGTGTTTCAGAAAATCCTTGAACACTTTGGTGTGAATCCAGCCATAGATATGTTTGCTTCACGTTTAAACACGAAGCTTCCACGTTTTGTCAGTTGGCGGCCAGAGCCTGAAGCCGAAGCTGTAGATGCTTTCAGTTTGTCATGGTCAAAAGAGCTCATTTATTGCTTCCCACCTTTTTGTCTCTTGTCTAAGTGCTTGCAGAAAATACAGTCAGATAAAGCAGATGCGCTTGTTATTGCTCCACTACGGTCAACCCAGTCATGGTTTTCGCAATTAATCAAAATGATCTGTTGTAGGCCTGTCAAGTTGCCCAAAGGGAAGACTGTGGTGACGTCACTGGACGGGAAGGTTCACCCGCTAGGAAAGAGACTGAATCTGACAGCTTTCCTACTCTCCGGCAAATATGCGCAGACAGAGGCATTTCTTCGGATGCAACCAGTGTCATCATCAGTTCGTGGCGTTCTGGCACCAGGAAGCTACATATATCCGGAAATGGAGACTCTTTTGTTGTGAAAGGGAAATTGATTTTACTAGACCACATCTAGGACAGGTGTTGGACTTTTTTATGTGTTTATTGAACCAAAAACTTGGTTACAGTTCTATACACACAGCACGATGTGTGTTATCAACATTTATTGATTTGGACGATAGACCTTGTGGATCACACCCTGTAGTGTGTCGGTCTCTGAAGGGTGTTTTCGAGATGTTGCCACCAAAACCACGTTATACAGAGATGTGGAGTGTGACAGATGTTTTGTGTTTTGTTCAGAAGCTTACACCGCTGAAAGATTTATCTTTAAAGGATTTGACTATCAAGTTAGTATTGTTGCTTTCATTAGTGTCTGCCCAGAGAGGTCAGACCTTACACTTGTTAGATATAGACCTTATGACAAGGAGTCAGGATGATACTTTGTTTACATTTCATATTGACAAATTAGTCAAGCAGTCTAGACCAGGTAGATTGCCTAAACCAGTTGAAGTCAGGGCCTATTCTCATGACGAGTCACTTTGCCCACTGAACACTTTGAAGTGTTACCTCAGCAGAACTGAGAGCATCAGAGGATCGGTTACACAACTATTTATAACTTACATTAGGCCTCACAATGCAGTGTCAAGAGACACACTGTCGAGATGGACAAAACTCGGACTTCATAAGTCTGGTGTGGACATTCAGGTATTTAAAGCTCATAGTGTTCGTGCTGCCTCCACCTCTGCAGCGAGGTGTGCATCTGTACCCATTTCAAACATTTTGGAAAAGGCTGACTGGTCATCAGAGAGAACATTTGCCACATTCTATCACAAGCCTATTGTAAGGGACAGAGGTCTGTTTGAATCAGCAGTGTTGGGCAGTGTGATTGAGTAAATATTGCTGGGTTGGAAAAGCTGGCAGGACTTGTCAGTCAATGCAATGTACTTTTAAGTCAGTGTACACAATGCTTATGTGCGACTTATGATGGTTATATTGTCAAGGGTAGCTACCTTCACTGTCATTGTATTTGAGAACAATACATTTAACAATAAAAACTCTTTTGAACATTGCCATTCTTATTTCATATTTGGAATAAAGGTTTCCACTTATGGTGTATTCCCAGCTCATACGAGTGTATATCAGTCTTTAAAATCTTATGGAATCTCGAACATTACGTGATTAGCTGATAGAATCTAAAAGTTAAACGAGACTTACCTGTTAGTTGAAGGTTGACTGTGGTTCTATCAGCTAATCTTAAGTAATGGAGGGATTACATGCCCTCCCGTGGATTCCCACCCTTTTTTCTGGGTATAAGTAATATTACTGATACACACTCGTACTTTAAAGTCTGACTCGCGCATGCGCATTGCAATCTCATGTAATCCCTCCATTACTTAAGATTAGCTGATAGAACCACAGTCAACCTTCAACTTACAGGTAAGTCTCGTTTAACTTTTAGATTAATCCCCGAGTAAAGGCATCTTCTTGGGAATGAGTGGAGAGAGAGACGGAGAGTGCGTCCATGGCTGACAAAATAGTAGACACGAGTGGGAGGGTACGGCGGACTGTGGTATCTAAGTGCGTTAGGTCCCGATCTTCAACCACGTAAGACGAGGTTGAGCGCTTCTGAGACAGAGTAGAAACGTCACTGTCAATCTCTGGGGAGACGACCGTAGTAGACATGCCATGAGTGTCTGTGTCTTCAAGGATGAAGCGGGGGATATGGAGACGATCCCGAAGTCGACGAAGGACGCGAAAGCCGTATCTAGCTTAGAGTTAATGTCCAGTAAGACTGGTCTTGGAGGGAGCGTGATCTTGGACGAACTAGCCGATTGAACTGCGAATCCAGAGAACCTATCCACAGGCGAAGTCTTCCACTGTAACTGCAGTTTATCAGCTATCCAATGCAAGACTGATTCAGGGTCCGCTGGTTCATAACTCCCAACAGGAATGCGTTGACACGGGGTCGTCAAGAACGCCTGACAGGTGTGAACTGTCAGTTGGTTGAGCCTGGATATTGGGATCGCCCGAAGTCTGTTGTTGATCCCTGTGATCCCAACTCGTGGGTAGGATAGGTGGACAAGGGTCGGGAGGAGCCGACCTAGAAGGATTACACTCCGACTATCTGTGCGTCAAACGAGAATGGCTACGAGAATGACTTCTCGTTCTTTATACGACGACGAGCACCGATCCTGTGAACTGTGAGGTGGGTAGGCGTAGCCGGCAGAAGAGCGGTAGTCAGGAAACCGTGACTAAGGGTATCGTGGACGCTGGTAATAAGCGTCATGGTAGATCGGGTAGGTATCCCATCCTCTATGGGCCGCAAAGGTATCCCCCGCCAACAAGGTCCTGTGAGAGTAGCCGCTATGCTGGTAGTCAACGATGGATGACCGGTCTCTATCGTTAGTCAAAGACGATTGGGAGCGGGGTCGATGACGCTCATGGAAACTCAATCAAGAATGTCGATCCTGTGAGCAAGATCTCCGATCCTGCGAGCGCGAACGTCGAACCCATGAGGGAGAATGCCGATCCTGTGAGCGAGAGCGCTGATCTCAGGAGCAGGAACGCCGATCCTTGGAGCGGGAGCGCCGATCCTGTGAACGAGAGCACCGATCGTGGGAGGGGGAATGCCAGTCAGTCGTCTTGGAGGGTGAACGTTGTACCGAAGTGTGACGATCTAAAACGACCCGAGATAAAGTTGTATCGACGACCGTATCTCTAGCCCCCAGGGGGGCTGCAGAGCTAGCCGAATCCAAGAGCGGGAGTGGAGCTATCTGTCGCTGGTATAACGAGAGCTGGACCCGGGTTGATCAGACGGACCGAGCGCACATCGACCTGCATATCTTGCGTTGGAGTTGTAGACAGGTCGCGAGAGGACAAGTTGTCTGTAAGGAAGCTGTCTGAGAAGGTGTCGTCTGTGACAGAAATTACAGGTTCGACAGGATTGTCTTTAAGGCATGTTGAGCTGGTACCAGCTTTGGAATCCCCTGCTTTGGAACAGCTATCGGCAATACGACGACAACGTTGCAGGTAAACTTTAAACGCCGAGTTAGTTAGGGAATTACATTCCGCACATCGGGAACCCAGGGTGCACTGTCCCCGACAGTCGCAATATAATGAGTGGGGGTCTGACGTCGAATAGGTACATCTGCATTCTTTACAAGCAGGACGTTAATTGTCCTTCTTTCCCATATTTTTGTATTTAAGATACTCGAACAAACTGGCGAAGGACAATAATTCTGTGTTTTCAAACACGTCGCCACACGGGGCATGAGAAAGAGAATGAATTGGTAGAGGCGCACACGTGGTCAGTTCAAGCAGGCACAGCGTGCTCGAGAGGCACGTAATTGACCTAGCTTTTGGACATAACCATGGAGATGAAGGGGGGCTTGGGTGGCTATTTTTAGTTTTAGAAGCTGGAAACATGATTCAAGCACATTCCCACATAGGATCAAAGAAAAAGGGAGAAATGCAAAGTGTGAGATAGGATAAGTTTAAAAATTAAAAATTGTCTTTGGCTACATTTCGCAAATGAAGCTACTTTATATGTAAACACACACAACAACACACGAGTGTGCGTGCGTGTGTGTGTATATATCTTTTAATAATTTATACAAACCAGTTGTGCCAATCATTATTGTGACTGAATATAGAATATTGATGGAAGCAGAGAAGTAAGTGTTGGATGTAACAGTAAATTAAACTTACTATTCTGACAGTTCGGACCACTGAATCCAGGAGCGCAGGTGCAATTACTGGCCAGTTCATCCCCGCACGTTCCCGGGTAACACCACGTGCTGTCTTGTCGCCATGAACATGCCTCTAAAGTTGATTAACAGAAAATAATATATTCGACTTGCGTTGAAAAATATTTTTCGGGAGGTGGGGTAGCCTTTCCGTTAAAAATTTTGTTCAATACCCTGAAGGGTCAGGATCAATTGCCCACATGGATACAATGGGTGAAGCCCATTTCCGGAATCCTCCACTGTGATAGTGCTGGAACATTTGAAAAAAAGTGGCCCAAAACCATACTCACTTACTCAAATCAAGTGTTATTACAAGTACAATTACTCCTAACTACAAATATAGCTATTCCAAAGACATGATGTGTAACAAAATAGCAACAACTCAAACTAATTGTTTCAACCCAACTTAATCAGACCAATACTCGGGGGATAACCTTCGCATTGCCACTTATCTTTTTCTAAGCATCCTTACTTGTGCAGTATTTTCTGTCCTTTGAAATGACATAAGCTCTCTGCCCTGGCCCTTCTGTCACAACTCCTTCACATCGTGAGCACACTTGGCAGTCATTACAAGGACACTCCTCTGCTTGACAGTTGGCAATGTGCTGGCATCCTGGATAAACAGAGCACTTGACAAGTCACTTGAAATGGAACTTCGGAAAGATGATATATGGGCACAATAAACGTTACTAAAAGATCGTAACTTTCTGGGACTGAGCAAAGCTCATCACTACTTCAACCATGGCTCCTTTGTCTTTGGCTGGGTATTAACCGACTGAATTGTCAGTTAAACTACAATCGGCAATAAGTGAACTTCTTTTTTCTCTTATCATAGCCCTTGATGATGAAACAATTTCACGATAAGCGTGTGTTGCCAGCAGGATTGGAATCCGCGAAGTGTAAATGTTAGCAACGGTTTAACAAGGGTCAGACCACTGGGATCCGATGTTTAACTGTCCATTTCAATGATAAAACATCGGATCCATGTGATCTATTATATACATATTCCTCAGAAGACAGTACTGAGACTGAACTTATAAAAGGTAAAACACTTTAACTACTTACTTGAATAGAAAATTGATGGTGGACCTATCATTAAAACTACTATAACCGGTCATTGAATTCTGATTCCAGGTGCGTCATATTTCAGTAACATGTATTTGCTTGTCTAAGGATGTAACCGTCAGCACTATCCCTATACTAACCCTTGCACCATCTCCCGTACTAGTCCTACACTAGCCCTACAATACTCCCTGAAGTATCCATGCACTACCCCAACATTACCACACACACACACACCCCCAACACACACACACACATCCTGCCCCTCTTGCACTTTCTCTTGAGTTATGAAATCCCCTACCACTGTGCTCTCATTGCATTACCCCCTGCAACCCCCCCCCCCCCCCCCCCATTCACTATTTGTCGCAGTCAAACAAACATGTTTGTTTACGCATTATTACCAAATTGAATATAGGAACAAACACTGTTATAACTACAGAGATATTAATTGATCAAAAATATACTTTCCATGAAGACACAGGCACAGAACCCATCAGCAAAATTAATGTCGAATGTTACATTTTAATAGAGAGTAGTAGAACTCTACCATTGATAACAAAGGCTATTGATCTGAGCTGATCCATCCCCATGAAAGAGTATTTGCTGACAAAAGCGACAAAACCCTTTCCATAATCATGAGAAATCTCTGTTCAAAAAAGAGTCCATCATGGGAATCCCCCTATATCACATGCATGCGTTTATGGATCCCTATCAATCTATGATGATGCCAGGTGTTTGGAAAAGGTGAGCGTGTCGTGCCCAACCGGTGGCACCCGTCACAAACACATACAAAGACAAGGCAATTTATCACCTGTACAAACACAGGAACGCATAGTACAAGTCAGAATCGGGAATTACATGTTTGACAGTTTTACTAAGGTCTTGAATGTTGTAATCGCGATGAAACAACGTTTGGTCAAGAGTCGTATGACGATGTTTGAAATGCTCGATTATGCATAAGTTGTGGCATGTTGACACCCAAGGCAATCTTGTGGATATTTTATTCTCATCTGAATCTTTGTACATAGATCTAAATATTAAACAAATGGCGTGGTCTCTTTGGTCTCTTTTATTTCTAATTGAGTTGAAGAAAAATCCCTATTTGACAATTATTGAACACTATCATATCATCAATATACCTGAAGTTGAAGTTAAACTTCTTGGTTAAATTCCTGTTTTTGATATTGCTAATCAGCAATACCAACTCATATACAAAAAGAAACATGCCACGAAGGTGGGGGGCTTACTTTTTACCTATCTATCCCAAAACATTACATTGATGGCATCTATGAGGAAGTCCAGCATTTATCATAAAAATGTACATATATACAATACTCAATGTACTTGAAAAATTGCTTTTTCTAGGCGCACTCTTTTCCATGAATACTACACACACAAAAACAGATGTTTGCATATACCTGCCTGTTGGCTGGAGTACTTACGGTAACATTGTTTTTTAGTTGCGATCAGCTTATAAAAGTATCTTGAGTCTGAGGGTAGACATTTAGCACAGGTAGTGCACCACTGACTGCGACAGTACCCAATACTTGAACATTCTGTGACATAATCAGAAAGGGTATTAATGTAAGAAGATAATAGTATCTTAGACATATAATTACACAAAACATTTATGATTTAATACAACTTAAATAAAGTTTGTTTCACAAAAAAATAATATTGTACACTTACCATTTTGGACCGAGACAGTTCTCTTGTTTGTATGGGACCCCCCAATCCAACACCCACAATGGAATACAAGCGTTCTGGAATCTTCATATATTTCAACCTAAAATCCAGGAATAAAACCTGCATGTTCACATATTTGTTGTTTTCCATTATTGTATCATTATTAGGTGTATACATTTACTGAACTTCGAAACCATATACAGTCGACCAACGTTGTGTCGAAGTTGAAGGGACCTACGCAAATACTTCGAGTTATACGAGGTTCGACACAATCGAAAATGATAAATGAATAAGGAATACGCAGGGGCCAAGCTTTTACTTCGAAACAACCAGTCGAAAACAACTGTGTTTGACTGTACGTTTATCTGTCACATGAAGAGGCAAAACAAACTGGAAGAAACACATTGTAAACCTGCACTTAAGCAGACAGAAACATTCCATATCTATAAAGTGTCTCTCTTAAGGGTGATGTTAAAGAACAGGGCATATGTTAGTTATATGTAGACTGGTACAAATTCACTTTCTTTTTCGACAATGTCAGCGAAACATCGTTTACCTGGTATGATTAATAAAAACTATCAATAAAAAAAACTACACTCAGGTTGAACATCGGTTGATTTGCGTTTTATGTGTTCACCAGTGTATCGGTGATATGTTCTAATGTTCTAATTTGTAGCAGAAATGCAGAATTGTTTTAGCCTGAAGTTTTCTACTTTTATTTGACTCATACATTGTGGGATAGCCTAATGATAAAAACATTCGGACATCACACCCCGGACCCGATTTGAAGCATTACATGGGTATCTAGTCACTAATGCTTAGTGATTGCATCTATACATTATACCTTATTCAGATGCCAGCCAGCATAAGAGCCTCCGCTATCTGAGCGAATGCTGTGAAAAGAGAAATTGAACTTTAATCAAAACAACATTCAGGATATGCCCGAGAAACATAAAACACAATTGCTAGCTCAATTAATTCGAGTCTGTTAGTTAATGCTTAACATTTTCTGCTATATATTACATAATTCACCCCAACAGTTGGATTACTAATCGGGTATTTTAATTTGTTGTTTAATATGGAATATCGAATTCTTTGAGTTTGTGTTGACAAACCTGATTTGATACAGTCGTCCTATATCTCCAACATTCATATAAGTCGTATCGACATCATCGCGTTCAAAGCTCCCAGAGAGTTTATTTTCATTGCTACTGGTAGTCCGGCCATACACCCGCAAATACAAACCAGAGTCTGTGCCAGCAAGAAATTTGTCACTTGTATAAACTGTTACTCGGAGTCCTGTAAAACGATTTTGTGAAACTGGATTATGTAGAATAATTGAACATCCATCAATACTCCTCCATCCCCCACGCACACGCACACACTTACTTATATGAACGTTTACGTGGAGTGTTGTAGAACTGGGAGATGTAAAATAGTACAACCCATTCATCCACCCATCACCCCACCCTCGTGCACTTAACCAATACACAGTTACGCACATAAACCATTACTTATATCAACTGATATTACTTTATGATTGCACAGTATAAATGCTCGACATACCTCGATTGAGAGCTGCTCGAACCCTCCTGATGGCCGGTCCAAATACCTGAACCGACTGAGTGCAGGTGAAATATTGACTTTGTGACGAGAGGGTGTTTGTCACTGTCACTCCTTCTGGTCGCCAGGGACAGCCTATGTCTGGATCATGCTAACAGAAAACTAAATTCCGTCACACAGAAAAGGGGAGAGGCATAGTCAAAAGATTTAACTGCAGCACGAGAAAATAATGTTGCTCCACTTGATATAATAATTTGGGTGGTGGGGTAGCCTAGATTTTAAAACGTTCGCTCGTCAAGCCGAAGGCCCGGGTTCGATCCCCCATATGGGTAAAATGTGTGAAGCCTATTTTTGGACTCCCCAGCTGATATTACTGGAATATTGCTAATAGCGGCGTAAAATGATATTCACTCACTGATATAAATATTTGAAATTGCCAGATGGAAGTAACATATAGTACTTTTGCCGATCTTGGTCACCAAACGACCAATATACACAATTTTACTACTATTATGTCTTTTACGCCCAATGGAATCTGTCTCTGTGGATAACCAAGACTGGTTACTCTCTGGCGTTGACGTTTTATGGTATACAGATGACAACAAAGAGACAGATGCCAAAGTCAGGACTACTTATATATCAAACGGTAGACATTAGGTTGGTTACAATTACCTCAAACCAAATTAATTTGATTCTTCCTATGTGTGTTGAAATGTCATCCCCAGTTTTCCCATTCTCCCACAAGGCTGGCCGGTCAGGATAAAGGCACGTCCGAGATACAGTCCCTTTCTCTCCCTCAATGTACATACGCAGCTGTTGGAGTAAAGAGAATTGTCATTAAACAAGTGCAATATGGATACACTAGGTCCGCGTTTCATTAACCCATACCCTTTAAGTCATGTCTTCATTGCCTGATAACCGCCCATACGTCGATTGACTCAACATTTATACACGAACAGACAACACTCACACAACAGCTTGGGTTATCATGACGTCCCACCAGGGCAAAAAATCTGTATCCTTTAAATCCTCCTGGCAACAGCTCTAGTTGCCGTTGGTACTGATTCTGCAATAAAGTTTATTTAAGTCTTCAACAGTGCATGACATTGTTATATATAGAAAATTATATCGGTGTGACATTCACCTTGATTACCACAACAACTATATTTTGTGCTCAGTAACCGCCTGGAGTAGGGGTTGTAAAATGGAAACACTGAAAGCAGTTTTAAGATTTACAACTGGGTGCCAGCTTTGAGACGGTTATAGACATAATCTGAGGAAAAAATAACGCCAACTTCATATACTTACACTGTAATCCCTGAGTGCTACGGCGGGCGTTTCTTCACACTTGTATCTACCAGCGTCTGTAGCTTAATCAACATAAACAATCAGTCAGACATTACTAATTCCACACACACACACACACACACACACACACACAGACACAGACACAGACGATCGTCAAAGGGACATGGACTACACGTGACGCAACCCCAACTGGGACATGGTATATAGACAAAATAGCTACCTGATTCAATGTTCAAATAGCGATACGAAATTACAGTGAATACTTGTGTATATGTGCCCTAACCAATAACAGAAAACAACTTCATTTGCGCCCCTGTGTGGTAGAGGGCACAGGTTCCAATACATATTGTATGTTTGCCACACACCACTTCGACCCTTATTTCACCTAAATGGCCCAATTATATCAGTAGGTTGCTCACGCCAAGCTTTGACATTTCTTCATGAAATCATGTCAAAATGATAAACTTTTTCGTCATTACTATTTAAATTTTTGTTTCACATCACATCATTTATTAGGGATACAAAAGTGCAGTTGGTATGTTGCAAATGTAAAGCCACCATTTCGGCAATTTGAGCGGGGAACATAAGAAATGTACCTCAATCGTCAGCGGGATGCATTGAAAATAATAGAATCAGTCTCAGCCAATCAGAATCAGACATTCATGTGTTAAGTAAGATCTGATAAATTCGGTTATTGACGTAGTATATGTAAACAAGTATACTGGGACAGTTGTGTTCTGAAACATGGTAGACAATAGCTGCAAATATTTGTTGAAATTTTGACCAAACTATTGTGAACCATTGTTCTAATATATGCTAATTGTTTACATTCTTTTTAGCAACTTTTAGTAATTCCAGCGAGGCAACACAAACAACTTCAAATAGTATACCATATATGTAGCGTAACTGTTGGTGAGTTGGCCTTGTGGAGAATGCAATCACTTGCCAATGCAGAGGTAAAAACTGGCTGACCAGCACATGTAGATGTGTACGTGCTTGTTGACCCGACCAGGTCATACCAAAAAGACGTTACCCTGCCTGGGGCTCGGCATTAAGAGGACTGGTAAGCTCCAAATCAGTATGCTGTGTCTGAGCGGGGTATTCATGTTACACTGTGGCATCGTATCTTAGTGGGCTAGCACTATAAAATCGGCATTGGTCCGGACTAGTACAAGCAGCAACACACACACACACACATAGATAAAATACAAAAGTCCAAAGAGGAGCTGTATAATTATATATGTTTATACATGCATGCACCTCGCTATATTAAGTTCCATAATCTTGGACGCGACGCGACGTTAAACCCCATTTCATCCGACCTCAGCTCCTTGTTGAGACTAACCACGGACCTATATATACAAGTCTGTGGACTAACGTACTACGAGACAGTCATAACGCAAACTGAAATTGAATCATTACTGCTTCCTATCGTGTCTTACTGAGTATATCATGTGTAAAAATACCTTATTGCATATTGAGCTTTGTCAAATGTCGTCTTATCAGCGACCATGCACCGATATTTGCACAATATGTTACCGTTGTTGCTTGGTAAAAGCAATACTACCAAAAGGAGCCCAATAAATCTATGCTTCAAAACTCGCGTATAGCTGAAGTTTCCTTCCGCTAAGTTTTATGACTGTAAGAGGGTCAAATGTGTGTCTGTTTAGTGGTTTATTTATGACATTAAGTAATGTTTACGCACTACTATTTACCCAAGGATTTTGGTAAACGAACGTTAAAAAACAAATAAATTTCATGAAAGACAATTGAAATAACAACCGAGGAAGAGAGCTTGAATCAACTTTGGATTCAAAATTCATATTTTATTAAGTCAGTATGATTTTACGCCCCTTTTTATGGTTCGAAATTAACGCTCGCCCGTTAGCCCGTGGCTAGAGTATTTCCTACAGGGCTAAGAACATCCGCAGAACGCTAGCCCGGGTGGCTAACTAACCTAAAGCAGTGTTGGCTGAAGAGCGCGTTTTTGCGTCTTGGACGAACAAAAATAAGTTTGAACGCACCTGCGTACATGTGTGGGTCTCGTGGACGCAGTGACTGGGGCTATATTAATTTCATATCGAATTGACACTGTTATCGTAAATCAAAGACGTACGTCTTTGCGTAAATGTATTTGTTGCCAAACAAGACGGCCAAACAAGACAGCGAAGCATGTTGATTAAAACTTCCGTTTGCTAAACCAAACCAGTTTCGTTATTCTCTCCCTTTTTATGACAAATACCCAAACCGGTTTCTTGACCTATATCTATTGTCGGTTTTGCATGTATTAATTTTCGGTATGGTCCGTAGCTTTGCTTCAGCCAATCAGGTGCCACATATTAAGCAAGTCGGATATAGTCGTAATTAATTTAGCTTGCTGATTGGTCGAAAATATCCTGACCTTGTGTCAAACTAAAAATAGCCAGGCACATCAAGGGTATACTTCAGAACGTGGTAACCTGGTAACAGCAACCCGCGAAATCGAGCGACCGTGTACGATGATACGCTATGTTATCGCGGTAGTTAATTTATAATGGATCGTAGTGAGGCACGCATACAAACTTATTAAATATGTGATTCACAAAATGTTTGTTGTTCATTGGATTGATTGATGCTGATTTTCTTTACCGAGTTCGGTAAACAAAGTACCTGTCATTGGTGAATCTTACCGCAGTAAGTAAGGCTGTGTGGATTATATGGTATATCACTTCCTGTTTTGAATTTTGCATACGACCGAGGTTTGGTCAAGGGACTTCGTTTGAACAAATGGGTTCTTTTTCTAATCAATTTTGAATGGAGGAAGGGGTAATTCCACTTCAAAAACATCTCAGGAACTGTCATAAAAAAAAGTTAACGTGTGTACAAGTAGCCGTGACATACCGCAACGAGTCCTGTATTCGATCATGCGATGAAATATATCGTGCTTAGATTTGCATAAGTAAACAGTCGACAGGTTGTGTGGATTACGAGATTTATCAATACCGCGATACTGTATATGATGTGTACAATGTGACGAATGTACAATGATGTAAGCATTGTTTTTATTTAGCGGACTCTGAATATTTAGTTATTCTACAACAGACTTATCAAGCTGATAATAATTCAATATCTTGTGAGTCATATTAAGAATTGCAAAACACATTTTTGTTTGGGACCCCTAATTTTATGATGAAGGGGTCCAAGTGACCCCAAGAAAATTTAAGCCAGAGCAGACACTATATTGCTTTCATATTAAATGGCAAACCATTTCAGTTACATATTAAATCAAAATCAAGTCATTTTATTAGTGAAACCGCAGCGGCGTAATCCCGGAAGTTTGTAGTAAACACGCATTCGGAATCTACTCCAGCGAACTTCCATTTATAGCCTTATTGGTAGGTCACAGTATTTTTTTAGTTTCAATTTTTTTTATAAAGAAATTGTACATTTACAAACCCTCAAGTTTAATGAAATAATAATGATTTAATAAAAATTTGGTAGAAATATAGAATAGTCAAGGCATGCTTGGTTACTAACCCCACTTTTGGTTTACGCATTTAAAACCCAGAAACATTGGCCTGGAGAAAATAATCATGCATGATCATGATGACGACTTTGGTCTTTCCAGGTATTGCAACTGATGGTGCCTCCGTGATGGTTGGAAAGAAGGCAGGTGTCGTGAAGAGGCTAAAGGACCAGACTAATCGAGCATTCATCCAAGGTATCCACTGTTCAGCCCACCGGCTTGAGTTGTCATTTAAAGATGCAACAACGGACCTGTCGCTTTGGACCAAGGCTTCCAATCTCCTACTGAGTGTTTATCTCTTTTATCGCAACAGTCCCCTGAACAGGAGCAACCTATTGCAGGCTTTTGCCATGGAAGGTACTCCTCTTTCACTCTTATTTCCATTATTATTGAAATTTGCAACCATTTTATATTTTTATATTATTAAATGAATCGATTAATTGAACATGGCATTTTTATGATATGGCTTGCAATTCATTTGCAGATGTGGAAGTGCTCATACCATCCAGTGTTGGTGGCACCAGATGGGTCAGCCATATCAAGAGAACGTTACGAAACCTCATGACATCCTATGGACCAATAATTCAGCATCTCCAGCAAGTAAGATGTTTTAAAAGCTTTCCCTAAATTTTGTTGTCCTCCACACATTGCTTTGCTTCCAAGTCTAAGAATTAAAAATGAACACGCAGTAACTTGTTTTGTAATATTTAGGCTTTATTTTAATAGTTTTCTGTCAGTCTGCATTGTTCTGCTTTTCTTCATAATCTAGGTCTGAAAATTTAAACAATTTATCAAACATTTGCATAGGGATGATCATGTTTGAATTTGATATTTGTAGATCCAAAACCCTTGCGACCCAGCACACAACAAGGAGTCTGCTAGGAAAGCAGTGAGTTTCTTAAAACATCTACAGGACAAGTCCATGGTTGCTTTCCTGCTCTTCATGTGGGACATTGTCTGCTGCCTGTCTGCCGTCTCTGAGGCTTTTCAGAGAAAAGAGGCAACTTTGAGAGATGTGTATGTCGAAATCCAGCTGGCTAAGAACACCCTGACAAACTTCTATGAGATGTAAGTTTCTTTCTGTTACTGTTAGTCAGTGACATTTGTGCTAATTAAATTTATCATAGGATGAAGTCTGTTGATTAATGTAGGTACACTATGTTGAAATTGAGCAACAGTTTCTGTATTATTATTTTTTCCAGGGATGGTCCAAAATTAAAACGTTTAACAGCAACTGATGACAATTCTGAGTCTGACAGTCTGGAGCTATATGAAGGGCATCATTTGTAAGGAAACCTAGTATCCTTCAAGGCTGGAAGAGTCAAAGTACTGGACAGACTGGTCAGCAGTAGGACAGACAGATTTGAAATAGATGCTGGTGTTGCAGAGGCATGCTGCATCACAAATCTGAACCTATGGCCCCTAACTTTGCAAGCAGGGAAACTTAAATGTTAATAGTTAATATCTGTGAAATAGTTATTTGTCAAATTGAGGTATTTGCGTCAATTGTGTTCTGTAAATAAGTGGTGCAAATGTATATTTAGTGTGATCAGAATTACTGGTGTTCATCTGAATACTAAGTAAACCCTTGATAATTTTCTGATATAAGTTTTTAGTTGTTTATGTTCATGTTGATTCAACAGACTTTGGTGATGTTCATTTGGCCAGCTTAGTGAAAACATTTAAGCAAGGATTGGAGAAAGCTGGATTTGACCCATGGCAAGTAGAACCAGAATGGACAAGACTTAAGGAGTAGTGTATAGGTAAATTCAATTTCATTTAATTTTTTTAATTATGATATATGTTTAATTTAAGATTATCTGACTGCCCATTGACCTTTTCATTTTATTTACATTATTTCATGAAAATAATATTCAAAACAATGTTTTTGTTCTTTGCACAGACTTTATCCAGAGCCATCAAAAGCTTCATGGAAGGACCTGAACAGTCAGCTGAAGGAACAAGGTTATGAAAATGTCCTTGGACTTGTTGATTTGATCTTTACCCTGCCTGCCAGCTCTGTTGAGACAGAGCGGGGCTTCTCAGCAATGGGGCGGGTCAAGACAGACTGGCGGAGCAATCTGAAAGACAGTCACCTGTCAGACCTCCTTATGGTCTTGATCGAAACCCCAGAGGTCATGTCATTTCATCCTACTCCATCTGTCCACCTATGGAATTCTAGATCTGTAAGGCCAAGGAGACCTGATTTTATGGAATCAGGAACACTATCTTTCAAGTATTCAAATCACCTCTGTCAAGAAAACCTTCTCAGACTTGAGGAGAGGGCTCACAATCTGTTGTCTGCTGCTCTAGTCATTGCAAAGGATGTTGCTCAGTCTGATAACTCTCCATCTCACTGTGAAGAGTGTTGTTAAACTAATGAATTGAAAGAATTTGCGAGAAATACTCAGTGAATCAGTGCTGTTGTTATTTGATGTTTCAGTGGCATTAATTTTAGAAGTTGAATGTGGTTGTGATGAGAACAAAGATGTTTACTGTTCATCTTATATTGTTTGTACGAGTTCAGTACCTGTCTCAAAAACCTCATGAACTCACAAGAAGTTGAACTTTATTAAACTTAATAGTTATGAAGACATGATTTTCAGACTTTGTTATCTGTTGTGTAGTCTGGGCTAACTGATCTTCTTCAGGGCTAGTAAAGTTCAGCTGCAGTTAGCCCTGTGGACTGGATCACCTTTTCAGTTAATTTCTAACCCTGGCCGGCTGAGTTTTAGCAATATTCAAGCAATACGGTGAGGGTCATCAATAATGGTCTTCACACATTGTACACATGCGGGGAATCGAAGTCGGGTCTTCGGCGTGACGAACGAAGCATTTAATCACTAGGCTACCCCACCGCCCCATGTTTTATATAGAAAATTAGAAATCGACCATTTTAGTTTCGTATGAGTTAAATAATGTGAGTAGACTGCAGTATTTGGTTCCCCACTTCGGAACGAACGTTTTTACGTGTTTACGGAAGTTGTCGAATGGAAAAACGTTCCACGCATGCGCAGTTCGTTATTTACGGTCGAAGCGCACTTCGCAACGAACGTTTTTACGTGTTTACGGAAGTTGTCGAATGAAAAATGTTCCTCGCATGCGCAGTTCGTTATTTACGGTCGAAGCGAGAGGATTTGTTGGCCGCCATTTTTCTACCGAACGCTGTCTGCAGTTCAGTATTTTCTTACACAGACAACACACGGGGGGTTTGTCCCCCCTTGTCGAAATATTAAAGTAAAAACAAACCTTTTTTCAAATAAATCGCACGACGGTAATTTCATTCTGTTTCTTGAACAATATATTTTGTTGGGCCAAAGACGTATCGTAGTAACGAGTCCATATAAGGAACGTCACATGATCAGACACGTGACGTCTTACGTCATTTATGTCCCGCCCATAGCAACACGAAGTCGACAATAGAGGGGTTTTAGTTGCCATGATGCAATGCGCGGTCGCCATGTTAGTTGTCGATAATTCGGCTTCACTTTCTATCGTAAAACCTCTCGGCCCCGACAGGGGCGGAATTTTAGACCATACTTTTCACGTCCAGCTCATTTTTGGGGTCCTTTTTGATAATAAATGCCCCCTTACGGATTCCGGCACGCTTGCGAGTGCGCGCTTACATACAAGCAAAGCTGCCGAAGGGCAGCGGTTTCCTTACGGAAACCCCCAAAGTGGGGACCCAAATACTGCAGTTCACCCAATAATGCAAAGTAGAAAACATAACTTCTTCATATTTGAGTTGCACAATCCTCATTAGGTTAAGGGGGCGGTGGGGTAACCTAGTGGTTATAGCGTTCGCTCGTCACGGCGAAGACCTGGGTTCGATGCCCCACATGGGTACAATGTGTGAAACCCATTTATGGTGTCCGCTGCCGTGATATTGCTGGAATATTGCTAAAAGCGGCGTAAGACCATACTCGCTCGGTCGCACAAGCTTAAGGGGTCTTACCAAGCTGGCAACACTTGCCATGCCAGCCACTTTGGCATTCACACTGCGCTGTCCGGAATTCTCCTCCGTTGTAACAGTTCCTGTTACAGCCTTGCTGCTCCATTGGACGTCTCTCTGGGCCACACCTGCGTTGACAGTCTTCCCTTGGTTCCCCAGGCTGACAGCAGAGGGCAATGTCCCTCTTCTGGTATCCTCCCCCACATGGCGCTGTGCACACATCCCATTCTCCTACTTTCCAGGTACAGTCAGAACAACCTTGTACATAGACGATGGTATACCAGAGCCAACACCACAGCCCAGCACGCAACATCATTGCGGCGCAATGACTGAGGAGTTTTGAGGATCAGCTTATACTTCCGGTGACAAACAACGTCTCGTGTCAATGGCGACAGCAGTGATGCGTCGGACAGGGCCCGGCTAATCATATTCGGAACACTCTGGTGTAGCTTTGAAAAACACGACATTGTCACAGGCATTAAAACACTCTAGTTATGTGGCACGAATAGCAAGTGCATGTTGGCTTGTCAAAGCAGTTGCAGTGTTGTCAAGACGTCCTATGATCGATGTCAAACTGGCCGCTACCCATTCATAAAAATTGAGGTAAGTTTTCACTCTTCTCACACTTCTGATAGGCTGGTGTAATTGTCAGTGTTGATAAGTCAATACTGATCGGATAATCATCACACGGAACAGTGATGATGGCGTTGAAATATGAGCATAAACAGTCGTGCTGTGACTCGTTTGATTGAATTTGTTGTTATATATTGTCAAAAAAGAAAGACGGTATTTGCAATTGCAATATGCTCCCAATTTATGCATCATACAATGTTATTGAAAATTTCCATTACATCTATCCTGAGCCTTTTTCCAATATTAAATTATCAGGATTCAGCTCTGACAAGGAACGTCACAGAATTATATTTATGAGTCCAGGGTAGATGATACAAACTATAGGCATAAGAAGGCCTATTATGTGCATGTTGGCAATGTAAATTGTTATGATTTTTTGTCAATACTTGTACTATATCAGAGTAATAATGTGTTTTTTCAAAGAGACTTATAGGGGTGTCTGTGTTAACAGAGACCATACATTTTTAAATAGATATGGTCTCTGGTGTTAATAAAAAAAAAATGTGCCAATATCATGATGATAATGTTATGTGCACTGAAAAATCAGGGTGTTTTTTTTCACAAACAAACTATTAATCTAATTCGTAAATAATGATGATTAAATCCTTGCAGTTATTGTATTTAAGATCTCTGAAAGGTGACCTCACTTTTAATACTTAAATGCATTCTGTATGATGTGAATAGACTTGATCATTACAACCCCATTTAGCATTTGTTTAGCATATTCAGTTGAAGATACAATGTACATGCTTAATTTATTTATTATATCTTGATGTAGGCATTGTAAGAAATTGTTGGTATTTTAGAAGTATATGTTATATGTTCTCATAAGAGTTATATTTCTTTTGCAGTTGGACCAGCTTTCCATGTTTGAGGGGAGAAAGCATCTCGGACTGTAACAGATCTTCAGATTTCTTTGAATATTTTGTGGTCAAGCAATACATTGCCTATGAAAGAACAACTCTTGTTGTGTATACAGTTGTAAACATATTAAAGTCTTATCTGAAGTACTGGTACTGTAAATGATTTCTGTGACCATCAGAATACACCATGTACACTGGACACTTGCTGGAATAGGACCTACTTGTCATCAACATGGTGTTGCAGAACATCTTGGGACTCTCATATAAAGTCCAGTGTGAATCTAGATACTGACACTAGTGACAGTGCATACTGTTGAAAATAGTCCAATTCACACTGGCACAGTAATTTGTTCAGACTTGGCTTTTGGGAATATTTGCCAAGAATGTTTAATATTTTGAGAGTAATCATGACCTGGTAAAAACAATTACTGAATAAATCTAAAGCTTATTTATTGTTTTTTTAAGTGTGGATAATGCCATACAAAAGAGAGTTGTTGTAATATTTATGGTATCAGCCATGATACTGAATTGATATTGAATACAATATCATAACAAAGCAATGTATGATAATAGTTTTTCAGTTTATGGGTCAAAATCTTCCTAGAAAATACATATGGTCCATATGAATACTGGAAAATGAGAATGTCAGTCACCCCATTTGTTAAGCTTGGCTTTATTGGCAGAATATTTGAAACACAAAAATAAATGAAAAACAGGTACAATTGTTTCTATCTCTGCCTCAAGTCAATGTTTTTGTACCAAATTGTGTTCATCAGTGTTCACTGAGTGATAAGTTGAATGGAGTAATGTTTTGGACTTCTGGCAATTCGCCGGTTTATTTTTGACTATTTGCATATCCACGAACGCTTGACTATTATTGCCTGAATTTCAAGTAATAATTGATTCTGAATTATGTGTACGTGCGTATGTATGTTATCTCGGAACTAACTTAAATCACTGTCGTACATGTACACATAATTCAGAACCACCAGGGGGTATTTAAAAGTATCAAAAATATTCTCTTGAGAGCCAGTCTTAAATCATACCAGGTGATTAACATAAAACATTCTAATGACAGATCCCGTTATAACCTGGGGTAGAATGCGTCCCCAGCACCTCATTGCTCATAGAGGCGTCTTAATTTGGATCAAATAAATATTAGCATGGTCATCATAAGAACACAGGCTCCGTTCTGCTGCTCTCCATCCTCGACGACACCTCGTCATGACAAACTCCTTTGCCTTGGTACCGGCGCCATCAACGTCTTTTCTCTCCACATCTGTTACATAATTGCTGAGTCAACTTCAAAAGAAATCATTGGACCAAGACGTTAAAACTGCCCCCACTGTGTTGCAAAACGAACATATTACTTCAACGTTTTACTTTACTTTTAGGCAGCAGAATTCCTGCACGTGTACACAACAAATCCAATTACAGTCGTGTGACTGGATTGTCTTGTCAAGACTCCATTGTGTACATGCTGCCGTCCCATGCTGCGTTGCTTCAGGCAAAAACCCAAACACTTATTTGTTTCTGCAAATAGTACAGTGTAAGTGGCAGGATCTATCAGCAGGGCAAGGCATGCTGGCTCTTTTCGCGAACACCTGGTGTCATCACCAGTTTTCAGTGATACATTTATATAAACTACAGTACTCAAAACAAAGTTAAGGGTCAAACGTATATCCCTGCGCGATCGTTAATTTGACATAGAAAAGACAGGAATTAGACATTTCTAATCGCAAATCCGATTGAATGTGTCCTAAAGCTTACCATTGTGGCAAATCATATGCACTATGCAACCACAACGTCTGTGAGAATCTTTTGAAAAATCACCAATTCAAGCTGAGAAACAAGGGTCATCGAAACTGTTTTCATCGCCCCAACGCAGTGTTCCCCGATCATCGTGCGTTTGTTTTGTCAATGCATCTGCAATCTGTGTTCCCCGTGAACAGTTGGGACATACAAATAGCAGAGTTTGCGTCTACCGACGGCCTGGACACAGATTTGCTGACGTCAGCGTCAGGCTGCGTCATCGATTTGATGGTGATACAGTGATGGTG
This sequence comes from Haliotis rufescens, assembly GCF_023055435.1. Taxonomy (NCBI): domain Eukaryota; kingdom Metazoa; phylum Mollusca; class Gastropoda; order Lepetellida; family Haliotidae; genus Haliotis; species Haliotis rufescens. The sequence goes on along the minus strand of NW_025964001.1, from coordinate 41,397,350 downwards.
TGGGGTTGAATTTCTATGTACCACAGGCCTCCTTTGTACGCCGTCCAAGGAAATTTGACCGGTTTCAGATACAGAGACGATATTTTACACCCTTTTCTTGTTCCCACTCTTCACCAAATTGGAGCTGGTTCGATTCATCATGATAACAATGCAAGACCCCATCGTGCCAGGCTAGTAAATAATTTTCTCAACCAAAATTGTATTTTGTACACCAATGACTGTATTAATCTTAACTGTTTTTGTGTTAAATTTGCATACGACGCTGCACTTTTCAGAAATAAAGAACAAAAATGAAATCTCTCTTAAGGACATAGGCAGTATCTATGTGCAGCAAGTAGAAGCAGCAAATAGAATATTAAGCGATATCTCGCATGTTCTACTTTCGAAGTATCGACTTCTTCCTTCTGGCCACCGAGAACAGGACCGGGAATTCATATACACCATCTAGTACCAAGTTCTGAAATGCGTTTTATGATAAATATAAATTGTTGAGCATTTAATATCTAGTGCCTCATTTACGTTTGTGGTGTTCTTATTTATTTGTATATGTGTTTATCAACACGCTAAGACTTTGTGCTGATAAGCCAAATTTCTTTTGGGATAATAACGTGTTATCTTTTCGTATCTTCTGTTCTACCCTTTGTTTAAATGCAGTGACGTAATGTCACGTTGCAGCAGGATAATGCCCGCCAACACGTTGCACGTGTTGTAACAGAGGCAGCATGACATTGATGTACTGCCATGGGCGGCTGTTTCTCCAGACCTCTCCCACATACAACACGTCAGGGATGAGATTGAATGATGCCAGGACTAAAACCAGCCGGTAACGCCAGCTCCATGGACCTATCTTTGGTTGACATTTGGAATAGCATCCCCCATGCTGTTTTCAGTCATCTGATGTCTCAATCCACCGCCGCTGTATCAACACAGATGGTGGTGAAACCCGATACTGACAATGTGAATTGAGCTGTTACACCACCACTCCTTTAGAGCGTGATGCTCTATCTCCTATGACCGTTTTGGGGTTTTGTCAATGAATTTGTGTCGATAAAACAGCGTACAGACGAATGACCAAATGTTTTGTTGTTATTTTCAATAACATAACATTTACACCTCTTAATATGAGGCACAGTTACGTTTTACCGCCCGCTAGTATATTTATTTATTACTTGCCCGTGAAGAGATCACCCGTTTAATAAACATACAGCTGTATTACACATTGTGTAATACCAAAACGCGTGCTTATTCTTCCCCGCCCTTAAGGCGGGGAAGTGTACGGGAAACGTTCATTTTGAAGTATGTATGTCGACATGTTGGTTTATTTGAAATTTCAAGCCACGCATTTACGGAAACAAAACATACAAATCATGTGCGTGGAATGTTGATGCTATTCTTTTCCAGCAATAAGAGATACTTCAAAATCGTCTTTATGTAGTTAATTGATGCATCTGGCCGTTTCTGGTCATTAGCTGACATTATTAAACCATTCATGTGTAATCCGATGTCCTTTCTTCCTCAAGGACTAATTTTCTGATTTTCATGGTGTATACAAAAGAAGAACTGTGCTCCGGAGATCGTAAATAACAGCATAATAAAAATTATGTTCTGAATATGCTTATTCATGAACAACGACGACATCTCAATTTAAATGTAATATGGCTGAATTCCACATTCTACATACCACACTTTTGATTGTTTGGATGCTCATGTTCCCTGGAAATATTTGGAATAGTTACTATTCCGTATTTTGAATTAACCCAGTCCCCCGTGGTTTTTTTAATCAGTGCACCGCACATAGCCACATGTGAAACGTTTGGTAGCAAAGTCAAAGCAAAATCGGAGTAGTGTGTCGCCGAATTTGCATCAAGGCTGTAGTATTTTTTAACCCTTTTAATGGAATTCAATGTACAGCCGTAGCTCTGGTCACTCATATATTTTGTGTCCCATGGCTCAAATCTATTTGCGTCTGTACCGTGTTCCACTGACCTCGATAATCTGTTGGATGAAGGCACAGCTCTCTACAGTCACATAGTTAACACCGAAGGCTATGAGGGGTATTTAGGTCATAATCAGCTCCCAGCAGCCACTGCCTCAAGCGATATTGTCTACATAACAGATCAGTTTTATGGCTCCGTCACAGGTGCTCCAAACATTGAAGCAGGGAAAACAAATTTCATAGAATCATTTCAACAAGCAATATTGATATCCCCGTCACTTTTGGTAACTTTTAATGATGTCTCCATTGCAATTTTTACGGATTTTGATTCGTATGCATTATTTGACTCTCATCAGCGGAATGGTTTGGGTCAGATTGATCCGAATGGACAAGCGGTTTTACTTCTGTTTAGTAGTACGGATGAATTTTTATGTTACATCTTAACAGTATATCAGGCGACTATATATGCTTGTCGTAAGAGGCGACAAACGGGATCGGATGGTCAGGCTTTAGATGATGCATGGCATCGATCCCAATTGCGTGGATCGATGCTCATGATATTAGGCACTGGATTGTCTGGTCCAGACTCGATTATTTACAGAACGCCGTCATATAGCTGGGATATTGCTTAGTGCGGCGTTAAACGACAAACCAATCAATCATCATCATATGAACTCAAACCAGTCATTGTTACAAGTAAACCACATTCCACAACAGTTACTGACACTGGATAAAAAAAACAGTACATAGAAAGAAAAAAAAGTAACTCAACTCATCATGATCACAATTGCTATTCTTTGAAAGAAAGAAATACAAAAAAGAAACTGACCAAAAAACGTAAAACAAGAGACGAGGAATCTCCGTTATTGACTATTAGCCCCGGTATTGAAATGTTCTCCAACTACGTGATAATATTTTGAGTATGTGCATCTGTTGTTGTGACAAAAAGACCTAATCTAGTATAACGTTTTTGCCATATGGAGCCCTTAGTATTTTCATTTACATTATTATAACCAAATGCCAAGTGTAAAAAGAATGTGATCTATTATTTGAGTATGTGCATCTGCCAATGTTGTTGGCAGTTTTGATACTATTTCCACATGTTTACATTTGTGCCAGAAATTGCTTCCATTTCCTTCGATCTACTTTTTAAATAAAGACCCAGCTAGGTTAGAATAGGTCTTCAGCAACCTATGCTTGCCGTAATTTAAGAGGCGACGAACAGGATTGGGTAGTCAGGCTCGCCGATTTGGTCGATGCATAACATCATATTCCAATTGCGTAGTTCGATGCTCTTGGTGTCAATCACTGGATGATCTGGTACAGACTGGATTATTTACAGACCGCCGTCATATGGCTGGAATACTGCTGAGTGCGGCGTTAAACAAGAAACTATTTTTAAATAGACCTACCCTATGCAAATGTATCAACTGTATTGCCCAATACTCAAAATAAATAATATTTTTTTCCACAACAGCGTTGTGTTATTTGTGGTTAATATAACTATGCTCCATCATGCCTTTCAGTAACATCATAATTATGCGTTTGTGAGGCATCACATATGGCGGGGAACTTTGATGCTCTGCATCAATGTTTTCTTGTGTACTCTCGGAACACGTTTCACGAACAAATGTTGAAAGCTCTCAACATCCCTTGGCTTATTCAACGACATTGCGTGTGGAGATGATAGATCACTGAGAGGAGCTTATGCACACTCGAAGACCCAAGCAACCTTGTTGCTAGGTTGACGTCACATGGCATTGTTTCGCCGAAGGATCTTGCAACAAAATTCCAAAAATTACGTCATTGGGTATTGTGACGTGATTGTAAACTTTGAGGTGCAAGGCCCCGTTCCACAAGGCGATCGTACGGTAGCGCAATGACAGTCGTTGGTCTAAGTTAAAGTATATGAGTTGCGATAACCTTAACGCTACGATAATTTTGTGGAACGGACGCCTGAATTCTTAAGGTGGACCGTTGGATGGTATTAAATTCACACGTTTCACTTTTGACGTATTTGAAGTATTACTGTGTTAAACTCAGTTCGATTATGCCGTGGATCGTGTAGGTGTCAGCCTATTCACACTCAACAGTATAATTCTAAAAACGTTATAAATGGCCAGTAATAAATAAAATACTAAACTCGCTCCCGTGTAAAACCAATTTTATGAAACTCGTGAATAGTTGTGGTATCTGACTCGCTTTCGCTCGTCAGATACCAGAACTATTCACTCGTTTCATAAAATTGGTATTACACGGGAGCTCGTTTAGTATTCTATATATAAGCAACTTGTGCGACATGGTTTTTTTACCCATATTCAGACTGTGATTATGAGCTTGGTGACAAGTATGATGTCAAGATGCACCCGTGAGATCCAAAATGGATGGTTGCACAGTCATTATCTAAAAGACCGTGTCTAGCAGTAATAGGTGTGAACAAGCTGTTACAGGGTACCAAGTGTACTGCCTCAAAACCTGGCCTCCTGTTGACTGTGAGACTTTTCCTTCGTCATTAATTTGAGTGAGTGAGTTAATATTTAACGTCACATCGGCAATATTGCAGCCATATCGTGACGAGACAAAATTTGACTTTGATAATATATATGTAAACTGTATAAAATTCTGTCGACGAAAGACAGTAAAACAACTAGATTATCACAGATATATGTTTAAAACTAGTACATAACCATAAAATATGACAATTCATAACATTACAATAGATCAAATTTGGCTATATATCACCAGCAACTAACGTGAGGTCACCATACTGAGGACCATGGGGACTTACAGCACCTTTGCTACCTGCATGAACCCCAGCAGGATTTACACCATCCCTTTAGTCACTGGCGACCATTGGCAGGGTTTTGCCGGAGATTCATTAATTTGAGCCTGGATACATATTCAAAAATGTAGAGTGAGGTTTCTGGTCATATTGATCAAAGAATGATTAAAGTTAATTGATATTAAATTTGAATGCAAAAACATACAACCTCAAGCGACTTTTAGTTAGCTTATAATATACTGAGTCAAATTAAAAACTTCACATTTTTAAAAGTAATCCCATATATGATATACAACGGACAAATGTATCAGAGGAGGTAATTTCTAATCATTAATGTCCAAAGAAGGATTTTAATTAACGGTGGTAACCATAATTTGTTCCAAGCACCTACGGTATTCGGTAATAACATCAACAGTTTAAATCATAAGTCCCAAGCACGAGAATCTGATGGCACTAAAGTTCAGTAGCGTGTATGGCCACCATGAGCGTGTACAACTGCCACACAACGCCTCCGCATGGACCTTGTGATGCTTGTGAACACATGATCGGGAAGACGACGCCATTGTTGCTGCAAAATGGTGCCAAGATCTTGCAAATTCTGTGGTTGGTTCTGGAGAGTGCGCAGACTTCTGCCAAGAGCATCCCAGACGTGTTCGAAGGGATTGAGGTCGGGAGACCTTAACGGCCAGTCCATGACGTTGACTCCCGCATTCTGAAGGAAATTCCTTGTCAAAATTGCTGTGTGGGGTCTGGCATTGTCGTGTTGGAAGATCAAACCGGGTCCGTGTGCTGCCATAAAAGGCAGAAGTTCTGGTGCCAGTACCTGGTCCCGGTAAGCAGCAGCGTTGAGGTTGCCACGGATGACAAGAAGCCTGGAACGTGCATTGCCACAGAAAGAAACCCACACCATGACACTTCCGCCTCGAAATCTGTCAACGTCCTGTACACAACACTGGGGGTATGGTTCATGACGGCGCCTCCACACCCTCGCCCTAACATCAGCAAATCGAAGGTTAAATCAGGATTCATCACTGAAGACGACTTGATTCCAATTCCTCTGAGTCCATCGTAAGTGTCGCTGTGCCCACAACTGACGTTGACGTCTGTGTAATTGAGTCAGAATCGGCCCGCAGTATGGCCGTCGTGCTTGAAGGTGAGCAGTTCTCAGACGGTTTCGAACAGTTTGCGCACTCAGTCTACACCTAAACAGTTCATTTCTGGTTGATGTAGCCGTCAAAAATCGGTAATGGAGGTGACGTAAGACAATCTGACGATCCTCTGCATGTGACGTTACACGTGGTCGACCTGGCCGAGGGCGATCAGCGGTGGTACCCGTTTGCTGTAGACGCGTCTGTAAATCATAAACAGTCCGTCGACTACAACCCATCGTCCTTGCGACTTCAACTATGGACGTTCCCGTCTGCAACATGCCGATGGCACGTTCATGTTGCACATTTTAAAGGCGTGGTATGACAAATGGCCGTACAGACTTTTGTTTTCTTGTGTTCTTCTTTTTTTGTTAATGACTGCTAACAAGTATGGCTGAAAACACGTGCGGTATTATGGCCACGTGACCAGTTGCACGTGAAAAAACACTTTTGCCACTACAGTGCTGTGCACATGATTTTGATCGATTCACCTGCACAAAAACGGGTGTTATCTGAAAGACAATACGTGGCCATTACTGTTTAAATACACAATAAGGGCCAAAAATGATAACTGGGCACAATGTTAAAATTTTAGGATTGTGAAGTTTTTAATTTGGTTCAGTATATATATCTACTTGCATAAAGTAGAACGTGTATGCATTGTAAGCTGCGACTACACTACCGACGAGAAGAGAAAATCGACCCATGCAGGAATAAGCAAGTAATAATATCAACGTTACCAGAATGTGTAACGCACGCACGTTGGTGCTTTTTAAATCGTGTAAGGATCAAAGTCTGAATGATTAATAGGACAAAGTCTACCTAAAGTTTCAACTATTTACACTGCACTGTCAAAACTAGTATGTTTCACAGATGCTGACTTCTCCTCAATGTGATCATTAACTATTGACCCCATTAGATAGGATAAACGAATCCGTCGAAACTAGTGAATGGCGCTGTTTGCTTTTTCAATATTGAGGTTCTGAATGTTTGTGTCAAGATTTGGTGACCCGTTTGAACTCCATGTTAACACCTACACACAATGACATGTCAAGGGTACTGATAGCTGACCTCAAACATAGGAATTGAAGGGGGGAAGACAATAACAATTTGAAATGACTAATAAATGCCACAAATCAATTATGTCGTCATTGATACTACAGCTTCGAAATGCCACTTAAAGATGCAATGATCTTGCAATATATACTTCACTTTCAGGCTATAAGATCTTACAAAAATATAATAATCCAGTTCGGTTAGTTCTCAGAATGTTTTAAATTCAAATCAGGCGACCTCACTAAAATATTCAACACCAGAATGCATCAACTGATGGGCAACTCCAATTCCTAATCACAGAATGACATAATGGTAAAACTCAATATAACTTGTTGATTTTTTACTAATCTTGCATGGCTAGTTACTGATTTGATCATTTATTTCTTTACTTAACAACTCATTAACAGTAAATGGGATCTCAACTGCGACCTGAATGAAATTTGCTCTCAACTCTAAATATGTAAATAAACATTTTTCAAGGCTATATGAACATGCTTATTGGGAAATCGGTTTGCTAGGGACAGGAGATTTGTTTGATAGGAGGGGTTTGTCGAAGTATGTTGGTCAGGATTTTGTTAAGTTTAGGCAGCTGATTTTGTTTGAAGATTTCAAGTAGTGTTACTGAGATTAAGACTGATTTGGATGATCAGAAGGTAGATCATTTACACCAGGCAGCGACCTTGGCAGATGATTACTTGGTTATTCACAACGGTTCAAACCCCAGGCCGCCGAAAACAAAAATGGTTATTTCAAAGTGTTATTACGACTGTTTCTCCTGTTGATTGCAGTTTTGAGTTTACAAGTAAGTATGTGAAGTTTGTCGATTTGGTTTGGAAGGTTATCTCTAAGCAATCTAACAATGTTAGCTCACCTTCTTTGAACAATCATCACGGGCAAAATTGTCTGTAAATCTGGCCAAGTGCAAATTTACCCAGCCTCCTGTTAAATTCTTAGGTAGAAGGGGGTCAAAGGTCAGTTACAACCAGTTAATGTAAACGTAAAGAGAACTACAAGTTTGAAACATTGATTGTACCAATGTACACGTGCAGGTTTGCTGAATATGCATGTATTATTGAAACCTGTATAGTATTTTATCATTGAAACAGTGCATTTAAAAGAAAGTTTTCCCTATGTTCAAACAAAAGAGGTGAGTGTTATATGGCACTGCAAATTATAATTGATATGTTTATGATGAATGTGACCCTGTCTCAAACAAACGCTGATGCGACGTTACATTTAACTCACACTGAGAATGAAAGAACATTGGCATCACCGTTCCTTTACATTTGATGCATAACATTTAAACTATGCATCGACACAAACACAATGAGTGGATAACTTGCTCTGATATCACAAACATAAGGATGAGTCCACTTCAGACATGATCTCAACCTCCGTGCTTGTCCTCCCGAGAGGCACATCCTGCTCGCGGTCATGTCCACTCAAGCAGTCGTAAAATACCAGAACACATACAGATCTTCAGGATGTTGGACATTTTATACAGTTCACAACGTTTACCCATACATATAAATATGACTTATGATTAACTAAGTGCGCATTAAGAAGAATTTGGATTTGGATTATGGACATGACAATGACCAGCGGCCATATTGAATTAAGCTATTATACAGTAAGGCTTGGGTGCCAATGGGCTAACTGAGAATGAAGCGCAGTCATTTAACAGATAAAAAGTTGACACGACTTTAACAACAGTACACTATTCAAGGTCATCAATTAATGACGCCAAGGAACACTTATGCATGTTGCAGTACCTCTCTTTTACCATCTGGTTACAGTCAATTCGCAAAGAGCTGGTAAAGCTCGTCCTCACCACTCTATCTAGTAACGTGACCTTCTGTATCTCTGGTCTAACAGCGTCTTGTGCTGTACAGGATTTCAGCAAGAAGCACGCATCCGGCCAGGACGACACCCGCCCCAGACACATAGAAGAGGCTCTGTAAGGCCAGTAGATTAACTCTGTATGGTTGTTGTCTCGACTGCATCTGACACTGGCTCTTGGACAACCACCGGTCGTACCAGTATCGTGGTAGACCGCTTTCATATAAATGCAACACCCTGGAAGTAGATACAAAAAGGATATTTCAGGTGAAGAGTGAAATATCAAGTTTCTCTCGTCGAGTGACGCGAAGGGGGGACAAAAGGAGATATTTTCACAAGTGACGTTTCACTTCTTATATACTTATCATATACCTTTTGTGATGTTGTCTACCGGAAGATTACATTATTTCATTACAAATGTAAAACCTTGCAACGTATTTCTCCCCACCTAACACACAGGGACAGTTCACCACCCCTTGTATTTGCGACTTAAATAACAGTTTCGTGTTCTTAAAACAATATATAACAAAAGTACCAAGAAATATTTTAGAGTAACAAATTCTTCATCATACATTAAGACATGATTATATACAAAATCAACTTCAACAGAAAATATTCTTGAAAACTACAAGGACGCTGTTGGTAGCGAGAATACTAGCTGGTCAAGTAACCAAAATTGCGCTTTGCGCAACGAACAGTCTCAATTGATAAGTTAAATTTATAATTTACAGTATATAAAGAAGCATTTTCGACAACAAAGGCCAAGAAGTGAAAGAAGGCCACAAATGAAAATCGGTCATTATTTTGCCTTGTCAATGTGGAACTAACATAAAATGGACGTCAACAGTTTGTGTACGGGCTATACACTTACGATAAAGGGAGATAATTTGAGGGCAGGTAACTCTTGTGTGACAATAGTTCCGTCAACGGGTTATGTTCACTGCAGTGAAATATCAAGTGTTATGTTCACTGCAATGAAAATATCACTTTTCTCAACTTCAGAAACGTCTTTCTCACTAAAGTATATAATAACAGAATTCCGGCATAACTGTGGACTTAATTTGGAAATCTGGCGTGACGAGGCAAAGCTTTAGGAGAAACGATGGGCAGGTTGAAGTGGACAGTGGGTGCGTGAGTGAATGGGTATGTTTTTTTGTTATTTACTGTAATGTCACGGCGGGGAAAAGGAACATGAAATGTTACTGTTATTTCAGAAAAGATATTATTTGACTAAATGTAGGAAATGCATACATGTAGTACAAACTCTGGCTACCCTGCAAATATCTACAAAAGGGTATATGTCGTTCTTTTCCCAGCTAAACCGACTGACTTACACCATTTTATGCAAAACAAAATATTCGTAACTCATTCTTTGACAGTGGCATAACTACATATAGGCAAAATAACAATTGCCTTCACGTATTGTTTCTACTTGTCTTTCGCGGCAAGCCACCGGTTTGGCCACTAGATTACCTGCACTTTATCAAAGGGAAGCTACTCTAATCCTGGTATTTGAGACGTCACGTTTGTTTTGAGTCTGGCTGTCATGTCATAACGTTATGAGTAAGTGAGTTGGTTTAATACCGCTTTTAACAGTATTCCAGTTATATCGCAGAGTGTCAGCTTAATGTGGGAGGAAAGCCGGAAGGTCTCAGACGTTTACCACTTCGGTGAAACCCACGAGTATGGGTATGGTGCTGACAAACCTAGAAACATGACCGGGGCGAACCGGGATTCGAACCCACAATCACAGGTTTCCGGCGTGCCCAAGGGACGCAGTTCTACACAGCGAATCGCGGCGCATTAGACGACCGGGCCACCCGTGTCCCCAATAACGTTATGAAGTGCAGTCAGATGTACACTCAGCGACAAAACGAAACAAGGTGACAATTTGGGACATACTTCGGCCAAATGCAACTGTTTTAACTTTAATTTGGGGAAAAGTCCCCACGCCCCAGAGGTCTACAGATATGGAAACGCATTCCGCTAGGCTTGTGTCACCGCTTGTTTTGAAATTTATATCTCCAAAGTTGCCCATACTTGTAAAAGGCCTCAGTTACGTCCCAGTTACACACTGCTTTTCAGTATCTTAGACTATTGTTTTGATAATGATAACAAATATCCCAGCAGTTTCTCCAGATTCCCGATCTGATTCGATCGCCGATTGACAAGGTCGATGCCATGTTTGTTTGAAACGCTGAAAGTAGTACCTACCTGACTTGCATTTTTGCATCTGATATTACCCTAAATGATACCGTTTTTAATCAAGAAAAGAGTCTAATTAATAAAACAAAAATATATTTATTTGTTGAAATCTTACTTACTCATTTGAGAAAATCTTGGTGTTAACACTGTTATTAGGAAGACCCACTGCAAACTGCATTGAGAAGAACTGTTCTTTCATAAACTGTAAGTCGCAACTTTTAGATTGCATTAGTTCAAAGTCATTTTCCACTCCAATGAAAGCATATCGACCTTTTAGAACACTGCGCAAGTGTACGTCAATATTGATACTATCTGCATCCGGGTCTCCGTCACTGTTGATCTCAATCCCCTGCAATATTGCCTGATAGTCGCTCAGGTTAGAGTTCTGGAAATAAATGCTACGATATGAATCACCGCCAAAAAAACGCCGAATTTTAATATTATTTTTGTGCGTGGTTATTTCGCTTACAATATTTTTCCAGCAGTGCTTCTCTGTACTATTTTCCATTTGTTTCTTAAACCTGCATATCAAGTTTCAGTTTTCTATGCATCATAATGAATTTCTTTTTCAGAAATTGATTTGAGCTTTAGGGCCGATTCAAAGAAGCCACTCTCGATTAAAATACAGAATATTTTAAATCACTTTTGAAAAAGCAGAGCATTGTGTCGGGGCACTTCAAACACTTAATACCAAGAATAGATGAGTTGTCATGTCAATAAACATTTATATTTAGCATTTCTCTATCCATAAGTAACCCATCGAGCGTAACAAAACAACAATTGATGAAAATTCGTAAACGGTTTATATGTTTGTATCTATAACAAACGACAGGTCCTTAATACTGGTTACTGTTGACATTGCCTTAGGTCAATGAAACGGCTGCCAGCAGTTTATTATATAGGGTACACTCAATATTACTGTCAATATATGAATCAGTAAACTATGTCAGTGATATCACTGTGTTTTGGACGAAGACCAAAAGTGAGCAGGTCTTCGTCGTGTACCAAGTATGTGAAACCCACGAGCAACGACCAAAAATCCTAATCAAGGAGACTTTAGTGATCTGAACTCACAATCGGCCCCGGTATGGTTTTCGAACCCACGAGCATATGTCTCTGGCGCGCCTAAGAGACGCAACTCTGCACAGAAGATTGCGGCGTCATAGACGACTTGGCCTCAAAGAAGGTATTTCCTTCTCACAGTCTTTTGCTATCTGTATGGTTGGTTGGTTGGTTTGTTGTTGAACGCCGCACTCAGCAATACTCCAGCTATATGACGGCGGTCTGTAAATAATCGAGTCTAGACCAGATAATCCAGTGATTAATATCATGAGCATCCTCCTAGGATCTGCTTAGGCGGTTATTAGCTGATCTCATACATATCACTGCTACTCAAAGGTCTTGATGTTTTGCACGGAAAGTATCGCGATGTTTGATGAAGCTATAAACAGTAGTCTCATGGGATAAAAGGTTGGCAGTGTAATGTGACTCGAAAACATAAATGATGCATTGCGTAGCTATTAACACGAACATAGATGACAGATCATGGATAAGGGCGAAACTGGGATTCGAACCCAGGTGCACTGAGTTCTGATGTCAGTGATGGTCATAACCTTGAAGAGAGTCACGAAGCTCGTTCCTCCGAGGAGTCCCCATTGATAAGTGTCCTGCTGGGCCAACTCTGCCAGGGTGGAGAAAGGTACTTTCTGTCTCCCGTCAGTCATGGATGCTATCAGGTTCCCACTGTAGGCTGCTGCCAAGGTTACCGTGAACACCAGCCAGGCGCTCAGTAGGATGCGTGACGACGCCATCGGTGGTGAGTTGCATCCTTAAGAATGGTAACAAGTAATTGAAAATACGACATACAAGTACATACTCAAGCACAGGCGTTTGAACGCAAAACGACATGTGCAAAACAATTTGAGTGGAAAGTTTCTGGACTACTTAGACCTATAACAATATGTGATTACTGAGGCTAATAGTCTGGTATACTCTATCCTCTTACAAGCAATAAAACAATATTCCAAGTGTAAGAATATATAACTTCTTAATTACGTCAGCCCCTAATATCACATTTCCTTTGACTATTTGCATAAGAGAGCAGTGGGGGATGTAGAATAGCTTATGATACATCAAAAAAGGTACCCAACCATGTAATAACTCAAAAATGTATCATTCATAGAATTATAACTACAAAATTCCATATAAGGAATCCTTTTTTGTAGGTTCTTAAAACAAAAACAAAACGCTGTTCACATGTTCTTTAATTGTTGAATGGTTAAAGATATCCGGAACAACCTTGCAAAATTGATTAAAGAAAAAACTGAAATAGAACTCGAATTTTCAAAACTGGTAGTATGTTTTCAATCACATTTTAACTGTTACTAAACAAAACATTTCCGAATCTCTACCAAATGTCGAAAACGAAATAACCAGATCATATTTCATCGACAGCAATATATCATATTCCCTATTAAGATACACACAGTTTGTGACATTTTGGTCACAAAGTCACTATCAAGAGCCAACACAATTCCAACAAATTCATACCATCCTGACTCTGGAAAATGTTTGTCATTATCCATAGACATTCATAGTAACTTGTATGTTTTTAAGATTGTTTGTGAACAATATTCTGTAAACCTGTTACTTTTGTACTCCAAAAAGAGTAATAGAAAATTATAGAAAAAATTTTTTTTTTATATGTTTATATACACCAAAGGATAAACATTTCAATTTACTTCAATTTATTCTGAAATTAATGATGCACCTTTCAATATATATTCATGAAGACATCACGACTTTGAGGTCGTGATTCATAATTTTCTCAGTGCACAATTCGTATGTTTGCTAGGAGTATTATAATCATACACGTGAACAGCACAAAATGATTGTTCAGCTATCAGGTGCTCATAAAATCACTCTTGTGTAACCGTGAATAGTGCTTACGCATCAGAGGTTCAGAAGAAAATACTGGGACAGTATACTGTTCAAGGTGACTCCAGGTTTTGTCTCGACAGCTTTGATGCTCGTGCAAGGGTCTACAGGCGTCCTGGAGCACGTTGTTACGACACTTGCAGTACTCGAAATATTCAGTTTGGGAGTGGAATTGCATGGTATGGGGTGCCATCACAACCCAAGGGAAAATAACCTCATCAGTGTTAATGGCAATATGAATGGCGTGGCTACATTGACGACCCATTCGAGATCATGTTAAACCCCTTTGGGCAAATGCAGGGATTTAACGTCCTGTTGCAGCAGAATAATGTCTGCTTAAACGTAACAGACCTTTTGAGGCAGTATGACATTGTTGTATTACCATCCCCTACCCCCACCCAACCCCCACCCCCAACTACCCAACCCTTCTCCCTCATAGAAATTGTCTGGGATGAAATATTTCACTGAGTTGTCTCACCAGGCCTCTTTAGAGTTATCAGGTATTGGTTTTGTCAATGCATTTGTTATGATAAAACATTGACCAGATGGATGACCAAAGATTATGTTGTTATTTTCAATAGCATTACATTTACACCACTTTATATGAAGCAAAGTTCCACAGTTATCTTTCAACCAAGTTAAACAGGCAATGTTGTCATTTCCGAAAACGAAGATGGATAAAAGAATCTGTCCTTCCTAGCCTCACTTCGTACGCAAAACAAGTGAAGAACGTGTATGCTTCTGCTCTGCACAATGACAAAATATGCAGGTGGACGAAGAATACCCCACACAAATACTTTTTAGCACTTTTAGTAAGTCATTGAAACATAACCTTACAGACATATTCAAACTAAATCAGAGTGTTAATAACAAGACTGAACACGAATGAGAGATACTACAGAAATACACACCTTGATACATGAGGGCGCCAAAGATGTTAAAGGCTGTATCTCCGTAGTGCTTCAACTTGTCAACTGGCTGGAATGGAGAGTGGTTCGAACTCACCTTCTCCATCAGTAGCAGTAAAGCTGTTGTCAAGAAGAGTGATATAGCTATACATATGTGGACCTTGTACTGGAAGGGGGAGATAAGCGTCAATAATGTTCCTGCTGACGGCGTCCGTACAATGATTCCCGAGTCGACGTAGAAATAGGGGACGGTGAAATCTATAACTTCCTCTCTGGATCTACTGACTGAAATGGGTGCAATGACCAATTCTGCTTTCTGCAAGAAACAAATACAACAAATCGAAAATGTTTCCGTGTACTAGAAATCAGTTAAGGGCGACTGGTTATATATGTATCATGTGCCACAATGTGTATTTTGGATGCGATTAACTTCAATATATATTTAGTAAACAGAATAAAGGTAGAGATTCACATATTACACGTACGCTTTGTGTATCTTGAGGCAATGAATAAATCCGTAAAAACTGATGAACTTGACTACTTTGTTATCCTAATAAATGAAAAGGATCATTGGACATTGCATTGTACATCATAAGGAATTTAACATTGGTGTCAACTATCGTGATGAGAGCTTTCTTTCGATTTTGAAAGATACTAATAGAGGTATAATAATAATAACCCGACAACAAGGCCAACACATCGTGAATAACTTTCAGAGGAAGCAATATAGGGATTTGCCAGGGTATTGTTTTTCGGACCGTATGAAGTTTTATTATCTTTTAGCTAATACCTTTTCAACAAGCTGCCCAATTAGACCAGTCCATTTGCCATCGACTGGAACCCCCCATTCGCCATCTTCTGGCTCAACAATGGTGTAACTGGAGGTGACAATACCTTTTGTATTTATGTGATTGTGTGGAGTACCTGATACTTACAGGTAATGTTTCTGACTTCAAGACAGGAAACAAAAATGTCAATACTACAAATCAGCACAAGGAAATTTATTGAAAGAACAGTGCAAATAATACCTCAAGTGTATTGACAAATGCTAAATTGAATCTGTTGGTCAGTCATGTATGAGATAATACATACCTAAAATTGAGCTTCTGTGCCAGTTCGTTGAGTAGATCTATAGAAACTCCACTGAAGATGATAGAATCATTCATCTCTCTTCGGAACACAAATGGTGGACTCTTAAAATATTATTGAAATAATGATTCATTAATCTTATTAAAGGTCAGATCTTTTTTCTCGGTTACGATTTTTCGCTGCAGTCCTCTTCAATAGAAGGAGGAGATTAACCCTGAGCGAACTTTGACTGTGATCAATGCATACGTTTTTGAGCCAATCAGTCTTCATTTTTTACTGCCTCGATTACCAAAAACAAACCCACAGGGAACACAACTATACCATAGATGGTACACCTGTTTAGGTGTAGTTGCCATGGCGAATAGAAACGACAGGATGTAAAAATTATCTGATGAGTAAGTTCACTAGAAGCGAAATCAATACGACAGATCTTAACACAGAAGTATCCTATTGGAGTAAAAGATTTTTAATGAGCAATATAATCACATGCAGTGAAATCTCGTTAGTTTGTACACAAATATTACTCAACCACACCTTCCAGGCAATCTACGTTTATTTACACACAGAAACTCTGTATCCCTGATTCGGTAATCCAAACATTTGATGATGTTGGCAATTACAGTTGCAATGGTACCTTTATTTTCAACGAAGTTTCCCTGTATTTTCATAGTTATTATGGAGTTGAAACCTGATATCTCTTTTAAACACCCATTGACACTTCCTTGGTAGCACCAAAACATTATGACTAAAGAAAGTATTCATTTTGAGAGTGTGAATTGTTTTTAAGGCCTTGGCTAGGGAGCCTTGAGATTGAAAACGATTGTACAAACACACCCGACATCATCTGACATCAAAACGTACGCACAGTTTGATCAAAATCATTTGTCGAAAATTTGGTATAAAACTGGACGTTTATGAGAAGAAAACTTGTCTGACCGATTGGTGGATTATCTGGAACAGATGGATTAACGACAGTCACTGTATCATATCTGAGAGGTGGCGGTTCATTTGTAAATCTGAGATGTTATCTATGTCTTCTCAGAATTCTACAATCTTGCATTTTCACTTCATATGATATATCTCCTACTTGTCTCTCAACAGAAGCTTTCTGCCATTGCCGATCTCTGTTGTAAGGCTTTACTCTCACCGTTTCAGCCTTTCTAAACACAGGTCATGTATGAGCAGTTCTGTTGTGATATTTTGCTTGTTTAGATTTTCTTTTCAGCAATTTCATTTCTTCAATTTCACCTTTTCTTGATTTCTGTAATGTTAGAGATGTTGGAAGAAGTGTCTTTGTTCTCATCCCATACAAACGATACCTTCGGTAGGCACATTTATCTAATCTAGTAGAGATAGAAATGGATCAGTTTTAGCAAGCTTGGATTTAGTCATGAGTCTCTCCACTCTTTTTACTGCATTTTCATTTGACTGAGGATGTCTTGGTAAGGACGTGATGTGCTCAAACTTAGTTAACAGCAAATGTTGCAAACGTTTATGAATTGAAAGCCGGTCCATTGTCAAACATTAGCTGGTCATGTATTCCATAATGAGCTAACTGGTACTTGAGTTAGGCTATCACTTACTAAGCATCCTTCCCCTGAAGAGGGGCGGTCGGGTAGCCTAGTGGTTAAAGTGTTCGCTCATCACGCCGAAGACCCGGTTCGATTCCGACATGGGTACAATGTGTGAACCCATTTGTGGTGTCCCCCGCCGTGATATTGCTGGAATATTGCTAAAAGCAGCGTAAAACCATACTCACTCACTCACTCCCCTGAAGACGATTGACTTCAAAGTAGTCAGAGAAGAAATCTACTTGATCAGGTAATTATGGTTGACAAATTCAAGCAAAACACATGTAATTTTCTCCCATGGAATTGCCTGACTCATGAGTGGTTCTCTCCCTTGCTCTTGTTCTGCACGATTGCATATCTCACATTTACTTATGTGTTCACCATTTTTGGCCAATAGTGTAATTCTCGAGCCATCCTATTACATACTTGAATATCATTATGAGTTGCATGTTTCCTCAATTTCCTCAATTTCTTGGGAATCAGTATACATTCACCCTTGATGATGATGTCGTCCTGTACTGATAATTCTTCATGGGATGTGTAGTAATCCCTTGCTGCAACAGGTTAGTTCATTTTATGTTCAGGCCATCCCTGAAGTATTATTCTCTTCAGAATCTTCATGGGGCATGGGTGGCTCAGTCGTCTAAGGCACCACAGAGTTGCATCCCTTGGGCACGCCAGAAACCAATGATTGTGGGTTTAAATTCCAGTTTGCCCCAATTATGTTTCTAGGTTTGTCAGCACCATACCCATGCTCGTGGGTTTCACCGAAGTGGTACACGTCTGAGACCTGCATAACTTAAGGCTTTCCTCTAACATTAAGCTGACACGCCGCGATATAACTGTAATACTGTTAAAAGCGGTGTTAAACCCAACTCACTCACTCACTCAGAATCTTCATGTTAACATCTGACCAAGAAGCAGTCTGTATCAGTGACAAGGTTTTGTCTGAGATATTAACATAGTCCTTCATTTGTATTGTTTCAGTTTCAAGCTCTGTTGTGGATCTGAAATCAACATTGAAGATGTCACCTGAGTCACTGGATTCCTTTGATACGGGGATGAGGTACGTATGCATGATTCAAGGTGTCTGCTACCTACATT
This sequence comes from Haliotis rufescens, assembly GCF_023055435.1. Lineage (NCBI taxonomy): Eukaryota > Metazoa > Mollusca > Gastropoda > Lepetellida > Haliotidae > Haliotis > Haliotis rufescens. The sequence continues at coordinate 41,378,775 of NW_025964001.1, read as the reverse complement.
TAAGATCCTTTCTTGTAGTTCACTTTCAGGTCAAACTTCTGGATCCGTAGAAGCATTCTCTCTTAGCATTTGGGTGTGCTCAGATGACTTTTGTGCATGTTGGACTCGGAAGGTTTATGATCTGTTTCTACGTAGATCTTCCTACCATAGGAGTACATCACAAATCTCTCTCACCCGACCACTATTCCATAAGCTGCTGGGTGACTTTCTTGCATTAGGCAGGCTCCTAAACCATTTTGAGACGCATCACATTGCAGGTCAGTCTCTTTTGAGTCATCAAAATACTTCAATACTGGCGGTTCGGAGAGAACATTCTTGATCTCTTCAAAACTTCTGCCAGGAACATTTGGATCCCATCTGAAGTGTGTCTCATTAAGAAGCAATGATCTCAATGATAAAGTTATAGCTGAGATATTTGGTACAAACATGTGGACGAAGTTCACCATTCCTAGAATTCTCTGTACCCCTTGCTTGTCAACAGGATCAGGCATGTGTGTGATCGCTTTCACCTTGATTGGATCAATCTTCAGACCAGATTTAGCCAACACATGTCCGAGATAAAGAACTTCTGGTAATTCCAGCTTGAACTTTTCTTAATTTAGCTTGATATGTTTCTCTTTACAGCGTTCCAAGAAAGCTCTGAGATTTCGATCATGGTCAGCTTCTTCCTCTTCATCACTCTTGCGACAGCCATAGATTAGGAAATCATTATGAATTGCTTTCACAACAGGGAGTCCTATTAGTGCTTCATCCGTTCTCCTTTGTAACTTCTCTGGGGCAGGAGAGATCCCGAAAGGCATTCGAAGTCATCTGTATCTTCCCCAAGGCATTTCGAACATGTTGCGTAAGCTACTCTCTTTGTCCAACGCAACGTCCCAAACACCATTTTTAGCACCTGCGAGAGTGAAGTATTTCGCATTTGCTAGTACAGGTTTGATATCATCTAACGGTCGGAATCAAATGGTGACTTCTTTTCAACGACATAGAGCCATCCTGTAGATCTTCTAACTTTGGATCTTCATAGATTGTGGAGTACAGATTTTCAGGTAAAAGGTTGACCGTTGCTCCACAGTCTAGTCGAAACATAACTTTTTGGTTTCTCAGCTTCATAATTGCAAAGAGTTTCTTTGGATACTGCTTTTCTTCTTTAACACTTTCTTCATTTATTGTGTTCATTGTCATTATATACACAAAGAAAAAAGTTAAGCACACCCTAATATACTTCATTATTGTTTGGTCCCAATATTTGTAACGGTCATGAAAGATATACTTACAGGAAGAATTATGTTTTCTCGAGATGATGTAATCAGTCATGCGTGACAAAGCTCACGTGCCATGCATGGTATGCCTGTGCAGCATGCTACCCTCAATTATCTCTAAAAGCAGTATATCAAAACGTTAAAATTACTTTCTTAAGCTCGTTTTAAACAGTTATTCCATGACATTGTGTGACCATGACACGAAGGCGATTATCTAATGCCACAATATGGCAAATAATCGGCATGCATAACGCAGGAATGTCTTGTAATGCCATTGGTCAGAATTTGGGGTATCATCATACTATCGTAAGCCGTTTTGTTGCGAAACACAGGACAGGACCATCCCAGATCCGGAAGACCTCCTGTGACAACACATCGCGAAGACAGGGACCTCCTTCGTCTCATACGCCAAGAACCCTTTTTATCAAGTACTCGTCTAAAACAGCTGGGGTTGCCCAATCGTCGTTTCAGCACCAGAACCGTCAGGAACCGACTGAAAGCAGCAGGACTGAGGGCTAGATGAGTCATAAAGCGTCCATTGTTGAGAGATCACCACAAAACTGCTCGTTTAGCATGGTGGCCTTGTCATCGGCAAATCAGTGCTGCAGCACATAGGGCCTACAGACCCTGCCATGGAACATCGTCATAATAGACGTCAGAGGGCGCGAACCATGCGACGTTGGCGCTGACGTTTTTTATCAATTGTTGTGTTCATTGACGACAGCAGGTTCAACTTGTGCCATCATGATGGTCAAATGCAGGTGTACGACAGTAAACAGTATCCTCGCGGTTCATCCTTTAGGAGGTGGTGGCGACATGGTGTGGGGATTGGATTTGTGGTGAAAGGAAGGCACATGTTGTCATAATTCCTGGAAAAGTGCCAAGAGTTACAGTGATGTCCTTCTGCAGCCAGCTGTCCTTCCCGCTCTCTGGAGCCAAAAGGGATACTTTCTAACAGGCCAATTCAAGGCCCCACACTGCTCGATTAACTCAAGACTTTCTCAGCATCAATAACACACTTTCGTTGCCCAGCCTGTAATGCTCACCCGAGTTCTCATCGATAAAACATATCTGGGATCATCTTGGGCGACTGATAAGACAACATTCGAAACCTGACGAACACCGTACATCAGCTGGAATTGGAGGAGTGGGACAGCGTACCCGTTTTCAGATGCACAGCATCCAAGTCTGTGTGGATGCCCGAGGAGGTCAAACAAGGTATTGTGTTATCAGAATTTCATTATATCATACTTTTTGTGACAGTTATGACCCCACATGTGTGCGTTTAAATTATTTCACCCAAAATGCCATGAAATTGCCTTTTAGCTGGTTGTACAGTAAATGATTGAGCTTTTGCAGTGGTCCAGGTTTATGTTTACTCTCTTTTGATCAAAAGTTTTTAATGTTTTTCAAGGCTTTGAGGAGTAATGAGACAAACGATTAGAAATATCTGTTATTGAGTTTAGCTCTGAAACACGGTAAACATTGCTATCATTTATATCAAGAACTTACAGCAATTATTTTCAATTTTATTACCTCCAACACAGCAACGGTTAGCGATTTATTATGGAATCCATATTTCTGCCTAGGGAATATAGTTTCCTTTCTGATCAATTCTTCATTGCTTCTTAAGGCACCAACTTCATGTACTTCCCTTGCGCCACTGGTTCCACTCACTGAATATAGCTTGGCTAAAGAGAATGTATCCTCCATGGCGATATTCTGCAAGACAAATGTCAGCTATTTTTAAGCAATACACAGAAGAGTAGCTCATGGCCAATGAAAGATGTCAGGTGTTCCAAGAACCTTAACAGGAGACCCAAAGAAGAACAGTTATTTTATAAACATATTTATGACACACGAAACACTGATTTGCTATACGTGACTTCTCCATATGATGAGGAATCCCCTGAACGAAAGGTACATCACCCCCTGATGCTGGTTCACTGATTTACAGAATGATGAGGAAAATTATCTTTCAACTCCGCAGCCAAGTCAGCTTCTCTCCGGTATACAAACCAACCTAATTGGATTTTGGACTTGCCCCATGGGGAGGCACAGAACCCACCCAAGAATGCCTTGGAGGCACCAGCTAAAATCCTCCCTTCTTGAGTGTGCAAAAGCAACAGGGTGGCCAAACAGTCCACGAAACAATGTTAAATTACCGAAGCAGCATTGAGACAAAGCCATGCCAATGTGAGATAACTGCCAACAACATTGCATTGCAGTTGCAGACCCGAAATTGCAAATGAACTTTCGTATTTTTCTTCCTAAATTTACTGATGCAGTTGCCATCCACACATGGGCTCACAAAATGAAATCCCTGACGTCGCCCTCCCTATTCCGACCCTTCTTCTGTCAATGATGTTTCTGGTGATCTCTTGTAAATATTTTTTATGTCATTTTATAATCACATCTGTGATTTACCGATTGAGAAATGGAGGCCAAATAAACAATTTAATCAATCATTCAACTTAAATCCCAGATTCAACTTGATAAATTAACATTATTTCTATTCTATTTAACATTGCATGACATTAACAGTTACATGTATGCTGCTGCTCGAACACTTGAGGAACTCCAAACAGTTGAACCAAAAAAGGGGAATAAACAAAATCCCTAAAAGAAAACCTGGTTCCAAATAAAACTAGGTGAAACAAGGAGAGATATAAACTTTGCTTAAAATTACGTTCCTCGGGGCAAAACAATATCAAAACGTCAAAAATCAATTTGGAAAAATCTGAAAACAAAGTATGAGACAACAAAACTGAAATTTCTTAATCAAATTATTGATTCCTTTAAGACAAAGTTACATTAATGTAGTGTATTGACCTCCCTGAGCAACTATTTGTTTTACTCAAGTCTATTAAATTGGCCAACTCAATTTGAGATGTATTTGCAGGGGCAGGTGATGACTTTGGAAACCCATTTCTATTACAAGAGGAATATTTCAGGGCTATTTTATGTTCTTTGTCGTTCTGTTTGTCACTTAATCCGTTCAGCATTTTGCTTAGCAAAGAGGTTGGTTATGCTCCTGGACCTCCTTAGCACAGATCCCCAAAACTCCTTACCCACTCCTTACGCCCATACGTACTCCAGAATGTCCATATCAAGGGAAAACTTCAGGCAGAGTACTAGGCTAAAGAAAATCGGGAGTTCAGAGCCACAAATACTTAAGTTGGACGAAACAAGAAATCCAGGGTATTGAGACCCTCACACGACAAATCATGTTAGACAATAGATCGACACATTTATTTTTCTGATGATCCTCCTGGAAATCATGTCAAGACTCCGCAGGTCTTTTTTAACGAGCCAAGGATGTGGGACCAAATCTGAATGTCAATGTTGATTTTGTTTATGGTTCTTTACTGCTGGATGGCGCAGAAATGACTGTCAACCAAGCGAGGTGCCATGTCAAATCGGCCAAGACTCAATGAGAGGTTATCAGAATAAACTGTGCATAAAGTGTATGTGCAGTATGTTGAGAAATTCCGCAACCCTGCGGAGTACTTCGCTTGGATGAATTCGGTTGGCATGATGAGTGAAACGGAAGGCTTTCCGTTTGCTTCCTACCTGACACCGTCAATGTGTGATTTTGCATCAAAATGTAAATATGAAATGTAGATTATGCAATGTATTTCATGAGACTGCCCAACACATTGCCATTGGATGCCCAGCTTTGGCACAAACACAGTATCTTAAACAACATGTTGGAATGGCTTGATAATTTTCTTACCACCTGCGCCATGTTTGTGGTTTTGACTCAAAAGGTCCTTCCATGGAAAGACCCAGAGTATGCAGAGGGATAAATACAAAATTCTTTGGAATAGCCTCAGACCTATCCACGCCAACAAACCTGATCTTGTCCTTTATGATAAATCCAATGAAATCATTTATATCATTAAATTTTCTGTCACTTTTGACACTTATGTGATTGACAAGAATCAGGAAAATATGCGGACGTTGCTTTCCAAATGTCACGCTTGCATCCCAAGTACCAAGTTGTCCGACTCCCCATTGTTCTTGTACCTTAGGTTTGGTACCTCCCAACCTGTTGACTGACATTGGGAGAACACCCGGGTTTTACTGCAAGGAGTACAGTCCCTCTGACAATGTGGGTGATGCAGAAGGCTGCAGAGTTGGGGAGTCTTCTCATTCTCCAAAATGTTCTGGATGGGTTCGACAAGGCAGTGCTTCCTGGGAGAAGTCCCATTTGCTGTCTGGGCTTCGTGTAGAGGGGGCAATATCCCAGAGCTGATGATGAGCCTAACCAATATGATTGTGCCAGGATCACCCATCCCTCTTTGCTGCATTTTTAATTTTAATCTATAAATAAATTTTAAAACTACAATAACAATAAACATTATCATCATAAGTACTGCATAATTACAGGCATACTGACGTTTGCTCACTCATATGACAAACGTCCTGTTTTTGTCATTGTTTACAATTATTAAAGAGTGTAGCTTACAATGTGTTTGATTTCTCTTGATGTGGCAGAGACAACAGTATGGACTCACCTAAGGTTTGACATTTTGCTGCAATTGGATGAAGGAGAAGTTTAATTTACTTAACTTAACTTGATATCTTTTTCAAACGCCTGCGCAGCCATTCCTCTCTTTCTCTCATTCTCTCATTCTCTCACTCGCTCACTCTCTATCTCACATGGCAAGGAGGATGGTAGCAATGAGTAGTCTCCAAGATGATCATTTGAGTTGTCTTGATGACCCCACGAGTATTAGCGATGTCCTCCAAAGCCCCTGAAGTGGGTATGACTAGCCATCTGGACACGACCTGCTTAGCTTGTTCCACCAGGTCAGTCTCCACACAATGGGCCTGGGACAAACGAAATCAGTGAATGATGAACACATACATAATATAGGGACCAGGGACCATCGAAAATATATGAAATTAGTTCGAGTCGATAAAAGACGTCCATTATTGAAAAGCCTTGAACGAAATCACACATTTATTTTAGAATTGACTTTCACTTTGTGAGTTCATTTGCGTACGAGGGTGAACACAGTGTCTGTGATATTGTTCTTTATAACTACTTTCTGTCTTGTAGGAATGTATCACTGATTCACTCAGAACGAGTGACCTGATTTCATGTGCAAACTGTATCCTCAAAGAAGCGATAGCATGAATATGTTCAAAATACCCTTGGGTAACATTTTGTATAGTTTGGTTGCAACACATAGATTTAAATAATGTTATCATCAAATGAACATCTTTTGTTATGAATTACCTCTGCAAGTCAGCCACATTGACCCTTGGCCATACGTGCCACAATCGAAATGGAGTGCCATACACTAGAAGGATATACCACTTCCGAACTGCTCTGCAGTCAAGATGTTATCACAACAGATAAAACATGTTTTAGAGAGCTTATGGTGGCACAGTCGTGTAAGGCGCTGTGTACGACCATGGGTTCAAATGCCATAATTATGTTTCTTGGTTTCTTAGCTCAAAATACCCTTGCGTAACATCCTTTGTAATTTGTTTGCAACTCATAGATTTGAACAATGGTATCATTGGGTAAGCACCTTTTGTTACGAATAATCTCCGTAAATATTGATTGTCAATGTAATAGAATAACTAGCCTAGATTTCTGCCGAAACTCATTCCACTTGGCATGAAAGGCAAATAGCTTGGGAAATTATATGCATAGTGCGCAATTGATACTGGGGCACACGTATCACATTCAAAAAGGAAGACTTTGCACCAGGAGGTCATACCATTTCCGAATTGCTCCGCAGCTTATATGCTATCACAACAGATAAGACATTTTTGAGAGAGTTTAAGGTGGCACAGTCGTCTAAGTCACTGTGCAGAGACGCGTCCGTTAAGCCAGCCAGAAACCTAAGACCATCGGTTCAAATCCAAGATTTGCCATGATTACATTTCTAGTTTTCTCAGCACCATGACAGTGCTCGTAGGTTACATCAAAGTGGTAAACGTCTGAGACCTGCATCACCTCAGTTTTACTCCAACATCAAGTTGGCGCCTTGAAATAGCTGAAAAAACTGTTGCAAAGCGACGGATAATCAAGCCTGGTTATACTCTTGCTTTGACATTTCCTATTTATAACTTAAGATTCAGAAAACGTATAATGTGGCCGTACCTGACGGAGGAGTTCAATGATACAGTTAGCGGAGCACATCACAATGACGTTGGGGTCTTTCTCTGGTCGTAAATTATAGATGCTAGCCAGGTCCAAACTTTGCGTTCCATTTAAACTGTTGTGGATTGTGAGCATCGTGGCTGTTGAGGGTGAAGACGCAATGTCGCAAGGGAAATCGCTATACTCTGAAATATCATATCACATCATACCATACACACCATTCTTCTTAAACATGCCACATCCCTTGTTTGTTTGTTTTGTTGTTTTTTCAATATGATTTTCCTTTAATTTTATGCAAATAAGACTCGCTCCCAAAGAGAATAAATAACTTAAAGTTCCTATCATGAACTGTACCTTATGCACCACAACCCTTGATATCAGGCATAATATATATGTGTTAAGAAAGTTCCACGCAACTGACGTGAACACCTATGTATGGACACATTATCTAGATCTGAAGAAAGGTAAAAAGACATACAGTAACGTTAGAACGTAAAACAAGGCGGGGAAACAAAGAAACTCACCCCACATATTCTACCAGTATGCTTGGGAATCATACTTCAAACTCAAGAGTGAGGAACTAACGCATTAACTATAGAGCTACTTGGCCTTATTGCCCTTCATTAAGTTTCAGCTCTGTGGGATTTTTAGAGGTTTATATTTTCTTACATATATGTAAGTGACATGACCAAATTTGAATCCCATTTTGTATTTTCATAATATTTCAATGATTCAGGAATCTAGAGATTGTGGTTCAAAAGAAGGAGATTCTTAAAGTGTTTTTAGAATTTGACTTTGTTTACCATTTTTACACAAACACATTTGGACGCCTTTAACAATTCCTATATGGGGACCTTAGTAACTAACCGGCTTGTATTAACTGTACCTTGTGTACCACAACGCTTGATATCGGTCATAATATATATATGACCTACCTGTAGTCGTTATCACAGTGTATGAGTCCCAGGCTTCTGTTGATAGAATGGTGCAAACTGCCTGAATATTAGCAGCTGTCCCAAAACGTCCCATTGGAAGAATAAAAACGTTGAAATCCATAAGTTGTTTCTGTCTTCATCTCAAGGATAAAACACGACTCCGAGGTTTTGGCTGAAAAAAAACCGCGTGGGAGGGAAATGCCCTCGCCGCCTCGTGGTCCAGGTTTTACATTTTCAACCAAAACCGAGGAGGGGTGTTTTATCCAATTAATGAACCATCTAAATGCAAGAAATACCAGAAAAAGATAAGAAAATATCGGGATACTTAATTGTGAAAAAATACAATGTGTCGCGGCGTAGAAGGAATAAAAGGTGAGGGAGAAGGACCACGTACAACATAAACACAACTGAAGTCATAATATGTCTTACAAAACCTTTTATCACCTGGCTCGTTGGGAAAACAGTGGATTACAAAACTTTACACAATATGTCATGTTGCAGGTTCCATTCATGTCATGGAATTTTCATGTGAAAAAAGAATTGTGACTTTTAGCCAATCAAAACCACCATTATATTCATATCAAAAGGCCTGTTTATTAAACTTCAATTGTAAAACCTAGGGTCTTACTTTTCAAATGTATAACCCCTGAGCAGGTCTCACTTGAAAGTAGTACTTCTCACAAGGTTACTTTGAGATGGGAAGATACCTACAATACAACAGGCAAAAGTGGCAGTAGGTTTATAATGCTACTTCTATATACCTCTTTGATATATCATATATTAGTCAGTTATCAAGTCCATGACACACACTCGCTCTGATAGTATTTGGAAGTACAGTGCCTCAGAATTTGCATAGGATATTTGGAAATGAACTTGTTGCTTTTATTAGTTTTTATCAATTCTATATCATTATACAGTTCATTTTTCAGTTGTAGAATTCGTTTCTTCCAAATGCTTAAGAATGTTTACTTATGACATCATGATGCATCCCATGTAAACTTTTATAGTTCCAACTTCCAACAAGCATGAAATACTCATATCCCCCACCAATATGACATGTCTGGTTGTGTGCAATGCATTAGCTCCTGTGAACTAGGTTCACTGGGCCTTTTTGTAAATGGCCTAATTGCAGCACTAACAAGTCCAACTTGTTGCAATGGAAACGTAAAAAATAAAAATTTCTTAAATTCCTAAATAGCAAAAGGCAGTTCAGTATGTGTGTGGTAAACCTGCATAGTTTTGTTAGAAAGTCTTGAATTGGTTTTGAGTTATGCTCCAGAAACAAACACTACCCAATAGAACCTAAGTCCAACTTGTTGCAATGGAAACGTAAAAAATAAAAATTTATAAAATTCCTAAATAGCAAAAGGCACCAGTTCAGCATGAGTCTGATAGACACGGTTTCTGAGTTATGCTCCGGAAACGATTTCGGGACGCACACACGCACACACGGACGGAATCCATTTCTATATCCCCCGCCAACTTTGTTGGGGCGGGGGCTAAAAAGTAAAAGAATTACTTCATTGCCCATAGCAATACATAGATAGACGCAAGCAGAATATGTGCAGCAATGAAGGGGTCAGTAGTAAAGGTCCGATAACGTTCGCCAGATGGCAGTGTCTACTGTGCACCTTATGTCGATCATTGCACAGGAAGAGATGGAAGGTGGTTGTGGTAAACCTTAGAAGGACAGCTGATAAAATTAAATTTTACATTTATATTATTCCGGTAGGTGTTAAATGAAAACAAATGACACCTTAAGTTTACTGAGAAAACAATATGTAAAATGCTGGATTTCCTCGTTGATAACATTTCTGTAGAATTTGGAGGTAAGACATTTCGGCAAGAAGTTGGCATCCCCATGGGCGCAAATTCGCCTTCCTGCTGATCTGGGTTTTTTTGCAAATGACTCGGAATTTGTGCTCGGATTGGCAAAGTCAAATCAAAGTAATTTGGCCAAGAAGTTGAACTTAGCTTTAGGTACATCGATGATCTGATATCGTTTAATTACCATCAAATAACAAAGACCTTTCCATTGACTTACCCACCTGAACTAGAAATGCATGAGACCAGTGAGACCGCCTCATTTGTTTCATATTACGATTTATGCATGATTCAGACTGACAAGACATTATCCACACGGTTGTATGAAAAGCTCCTCTCCTTGCTGATCGGTTTTATTATGCATACGATTCAATAATGATGAAATAACCAGTCCCCTCTATATTTTTCGTCACGTGGGCTAGAAATAAGAGACGAGTGAGATACCTTCATCTGTTTCAAGTTGAGATCTTTGTATACACATTTAGAGTGACATTTACCTATCTGTAAGACTGCATGACAGGAGGGATTACTTCAGATGTCAAATTATCAACTTTTCCTTTATGCAATATTACAACACATCCAGTTTTTGGTGTGTCTACTTCACAACTTGTTTCATACTCTTTCTGCCAATATTTCAAAGAGCGGCATACAACATTTACTCAGAGGTTGTTTGAGCAAGGCCTCATTAAAGCTTTCAAAGAGTTTTATGAAAGACCTGTGGATGCCATTTCCAAATTTGACGCATCAGTAACACAAAGAATGTCCAATACCCTAATTTGACTTGTACCATATGTTCCCGTGTGGGGTTTTCAGGTGAACAATTGACTCTCCTTTGCATGTATTTGTGATGTGTGGCATCCTAGGGGCAGGATACTCTAATCGTTTTGCAGGTTACTGGTATCATCACTATTTATAAGTGAATCATAAAGAAATACTGATGATATAGTCGGAATCGTGTATTCGAATGTGCTTTTGGCAGAGATTTCTTATGAATATGGAAAGGGTTTCGTCACATTTATTTTCATTAACAATGGTCAGAAAAGTTATAAAAGTCACTAAAGATGATTAGATAAGAACTGAAATTCATTTTTCCAAGATTCCATCGAAGTGTACACAAAACTTAGACATGACAAGAAAATTAGAGATTCTGTTTATTTGTAACTTTGAACTTGTTACTTACTTGATCGTGTATGGGATTAAAAATGTGTCTCAAAATACACAATGCTGAATTAATGACACAATTCAAAATTTGGTTGGAGGTACGCAGAATAATAGCTGATAACCACTAAAGCAGATTACCCAATTAATCTGCTTCTATATTATCACGTTTTTCAGTTATGTGTTGTTCAGTTCTTCAACCGACAATTTCGGTTGATGTATATAGATTTTGTTTATGTTTCGAAAGTTCATTTTGTGTTTGTCATGTTTTGTCTGTGAGTGTTGTGATATTCTTCCTCTCTGTAGTTTTCACTCAGCTTTCTGTTGTCAGTTTTTGGTTATATCTAGTGCACTTCAGCATTGCAAATATGTTATTCGCGCGTGACCTTCGCGCCTGCCCCTGTAGAAAACAAACGTATTCTGTAAAAAAGATGTCGGGTGATATAGCGCATTATAGACAGGCGGTGGGGTTATTTGCTTCTAGTCTTTATAGCAAAGCTTCTTGCAAATTTACAAAGTACTTACTGTTTCACTCTTCCTGTTTTATCTATAAGCTAAGAACGTCTATTATAGTGGTGATACTTCTCTTATTTTGTGGGGATGTTCACCCAAACCCTGGGCCAGTAAAATGTTATAATTTAAAGATTGTTCATCTGAATGTAAGGAGTTTACAAGACAAAGTAGATCTACTCTGCACGATCCAATATGCAGTGATCATTGTCCTATATTCGTTAAAACTAAGGAAAACATACCTAGCAATGTAAATTTGAAAAGAAAAATTTACAATTACAACATGGCTGATAATGAAGAAATTATTGATAGCTTAACTGAGACAAAATGGGACCATTTGTTATCCAGAAATGTTAACGTTATGACAGAATGTTTTACCCGGACAATTATTGACGTATGTAATAATGATATTCCTAACAAATGCGTAACAATCAGACCTAATGATCCACTATGGATCACTAGTGAGATACGTCGACTGATCAGGAAACGTAACAGAATTCATAAGGTTGCTAAAAAGCGTAACTTAGATTCTAACTGGACTAATTTTCGTCAAATAAGAAACCGTGTTATCTCCTATGTTCGCATTGGAAAGTGAAAATATGTACCCAAGATTGACAGTAAAATTAATGATGCGTACGGTGAAAAAGTATGGTGGCGGCTGGTTAAAAACTATATAAGGGGCTCCAGTAATACAAGACCGCCTCCGTGGTCTAGTGGTAGAGTGTCCGCCCGGAGAGCGGAAGGTCCAGGGTTCGATCCCGGGCCGCGTCATACAAAAAGACGTTAAAAGATTGTACTTGTTGTTACCCTGTCTGGCGCTCGGCATTAAGGGGCTAAAACAAGGACTGGTCGGCTCGGAGTCAGTATACTGTGTCTGAGTGGGGTATTCGTGTTAAACTGCGGCATGGTATCTCAGTGAGCTAGCACTATAAATCGGCATCAGTCCGGACTAGTACAAGCAGCCACACACACACATACACGTGCATGCACGTCGCTATATAAGTGCAATAATCTTGGACGCGACGTTAAACCCAATTTCACCTCACCTCACCAGTAATACAAAATTTCCTCCCATTAATTACTACGATATACTATATGATGATACAAGAGATATTGCAAAAGTGATGAACAATTATTTCTCTGACCAGGCATCTGTTAAATATCCTGATAAAATTTTCCCTTATATTAAGCTTAAAACAGAGGAATCGCTCTCTACTATCATTCTAACAAGAAAGGAAGTTCAAGATGTTCTCCTGTCTGTTGATGTAACTAAAGCAACAGGGCCCGACGGTATCGGCAATAGATTATTGAAATTAAGTGCATCAGCGATATCATATCCACTGGCTAAATTGTTTAATGTATCCCTGGATAAGTATACTTTTCCGGTAAATTGGAAAGAAGCTTCCGTAGTGCCTATTTTTAAGAAAGGTAATATTAAATGAATGTAGTTATTATAGACATATAGCTGTCATGTGTTGTGTGGCTAAAATGTTCGAAAAATGCGTTTTTAAATATGATTTAAATTACTTAAGAGATAATAATTTGCTTTCAAATTTTCAATCAGGTTTCATGCCAGGAGATTCTACCGCTATCCAACTGAAGTACTTGTTTGATGTTATTGCTAGAGAATTGGATAAAGGCAAAGAAATAAGATCAGTCTTTTGCGACATAAGTCAGGTCTTTGATAAAGTTTGGCATAAAGGCGTTATCCATAAACTCAAATCCTATGGTATTGAAGGGAAATTATTCAGATGGTTTGAAAACTACCTAAAACATAGATGTCAACGGGTCGTTATCAATGGGTATAGTTCAGACTTACGACCAGTTACGGCCGGAGTTCCACAAGGGTCAGTTTTAGGACCGCTACTGTTTCGTATTTTCATAAACGACATTATAGACGATAATATTATGATATTAGATTGTTTGCTAGATTATTAGATATCCCTATAGGTCGTGGTAAATGATCCGAATGCAGCAGCACATTGTCTGAATGACGATCTAAGTAGAATATCCTCTTGGACAGAAATCTGACAGGTCGATTTCAACCCTAATGAAACAGTATCTATTCAATTTTCCCGGAATATTCTTCCAAATGTAAAACCAGTTTTGAAAATGAGTAACACTACTGTTCAGGAAGTTCATTGTCATAATCATCTTGGACTTTCTTTCCAAGAAGATTGTATGTGGAACGATCGTATTGATAGCCTAGTCAAGAAAGTCAGTCCAATGATTCACTATGTCAGGAGTTTCAAGTATCGTTTAAATAGAAAAAAACAGTGGAAACCATGTATAAATCTTTCATGTGACCGATATTTGATTATTGTTGCCACACGTTGGACAATTGCACAAAAGAACAGGCGTTACTACCTGAAAAACTGAATCTAGATGCACTCAGAACTATTTGTGGCGCTGTTCGTGGCACTAGTCATGGTAAACTTTATAAAGAAACAAATCCTACGTCATTAGAAGAAAGAAGGCATTTTCAAAAGTAAAATATTTTTTATAAAATGGTTAACAATCTAGTACCGGACTATCACTCATCCTTAGTTGCAAATAGTGTGTCGGATGCAAGTGATTATAATTTGAGAAACTGCTCACAGCTGCAAAACATAAATTGTAAAACAAATTATGCCATATCATTTATTCCCGATACAGTTAATATTTGGAACTCACCACCTATTGAATACATCAATGCCAGTATATATGGAAGTTTTAAAAGTTTCATAAAAAGTAATGATAGGAATGGTATATGCTTTGATGTGTATTATGGATCAAGATTATGTCAGGTTATACACTCCCGTCTCAGGCTTGGCTGCAGTGATCCTAATGCCGACAAATTTACCACATTTATATCCGACAGCCCGAGATGGCGTTGTGGCTATCATACGGAAGATGCACTTCATTTCTTTCTTACGTGTCCCTTAAACAGTACAGTAGGGCAAAATATGTATTATTTCGTAAAAGGCTACGATTTAAATTCAATTCTAAATGGTAATTCACGTTTAACGACTGTAACAAATCTTGACATTTTGAAATCAGTGCAGTTATATTCTATCTTCTTGCCGATTTAGAGATTTTGTCTGAGATGTTAGCTTTGCTAGATCATACTGCGATGTTGTTGTGCTGGATGTAAATAATAACGTAACTGTAGTTATGAAAGATAATCCAGTAATTTAACACTTACAGGACAATACTTATCTTTAATGTCAAGTATACAATGTATGCTATTTCTCCTGTCGCTTTCAATACATTGTAATTTCAATCATGTTTGGGAGGGTGTCGGCCCGGGAAGTCGAAAATCTATTTACCAGTAGTACCGGAAAGGCGAATGGAGGGGGTAATTAACAAGTACCGGGAAGGCGATCATCTGCCATAATAAGAATTTTTGTGATGACCGGGAAGGCGAACGTAATTTCTAACTCTGAGGGATTGATTTTCGCCTTCCCGGCCCATAACCTTTGGGAGAGGCTTTCAGATGAACAAAATTTGCTTGTTTGCCAATCCCTCCACTTTATGGAAATAAAGATGTTTATATTCAATAACAGTTTTGGTATAATAACACAAAAGTTAAACTCACCAATCGACAATGCATAACCAAATGCTGAAACCAGTAACAGAAGCAGCATTCCTGCCTTCTCGTAAACCATAACCATGGCCTCAATGACGCCCACCAAGCTGTAAATGCACACATATGTGAATGCGCCACCCTTTTAATAAAAGCTGGTAAATGTGCAGTTCTTTGTCTGAAGCTTGCATGTATTGATCTCTTTCTCATGAACGCTTTTTTGCCGTCTAATCACCAGTATAAATGCGCCCCAAGTAAAACTGTCTAACAAAACTAGTATATGGATTCGGACTGAACGGCTTTCTAAACTGTAATATAAAACTACGGGCACGACTGTTGATTGTGCAACAAACAACTAAGTGCTTGAAGCTTACCAAATATACGCAGATGGGAGAATTAAATGGGGTTTAATGTTGAATAACGAACGCTGTGCAAACACATGTGTGCCGAAGTTTATTGATCAGTGGAATGATCAATAAATGCTAACATTTCTATTTCTCGTTTAAATATCATACAATTACATATTTCATGCAAGACCGTAAAATTGAATTTACAATTGCAGTTTGTTGGTTGTTTGGTTGTTTTACGCCGCACTCATCAATATTCCAGCTATATGACGGCGGTCTGTAAATAATCGACCAGACAATCCAGTGATTGACATCCTGAGCATCGATCCACGCTTTTGGGATCGATGACATGCTTCAACCAAGTCAGCGAGCCTGACCACCCGATCCCGGTAGTCGCCTTTTACTGCAAGCATGGGTTGCTGACGACTACAATTGAAGTCAAGACATTACATTAAAATAATAGTATAACTTCAACGAAACTAAGCCGAATGTGACGGAATGTTTTTCTTTAGTGTAACTTCCTAAATTACACACGATGTCAAGGCGACCATGCCAAACATCCTATGCCTCATGCCAATTGTTAAAGTCTGTCCAACATAATGGTTTAAACTAGATTCCTCAAAAGACAGCCAACATGAATATTTTTAAAATCATCAGTTGCTATTGATTATAAGATTCTAATACCAATGTTTAATCGTCATCACCACTGTGACAAAGTCCAGATTGAGGAACAACCCCCGTGTATTTTAGGTATATTGCTCATGTAGTTTGAATGTTAAATTCCCTCGGAGTTTTACTTACCTTTTCGGCCACTTTGGCCTTTATTGTATAAAAAATATGGGTGCAAACGCTGCACCTCAGCATGGTGGTCTTTTTACTTATCCGTGGTACCGGAGTAAAGTTTATGGAAAACACACTCAATAGCCTAAGCTAGCCGCCTTGGGTGAAAGAATACCCAAAACGGAGGTTACCTTCTCCGACGTCCGCGCTTTCTTGTCACTCGTGTATGTAAACTTAATGCTTGTACATAATCTGGGAGGAGATCATCCCAACCTTCTCACTCGTTTGTTCGTCTGTTCAAAGATCCAACTGTGCATGCAAAAACTGGTTACGTAACAGGTGGTTTGATCCGATTGATATTCTAGTTTGTCTGACTTCATGGCAACTTATAACTGTGTAATACCCGTGTTAGACTGGGTAAGCTGTATATGTGAACTGGATAGTTACCATCAGTGCTGCTAACTTATAACTGTATATTCGCCTGTTTGAAACACTAACGGGGTGTGAGTCCAGCAGTTCATTGCTTACTTAAAGCCTTAATGCCTCAGCTTTGTTGTTTTTGCAATATGTTAATAAATCCTTAAACTATCAGTTGGTTTATCTTTGGCAATGCGGCTTAATGCAATCTGCCTTCCTAGTTATTCACTTTTCGAATTCCCGTTTATTTTCGCGTTATCGGATTATTCGTTAATTAAGCACCGTGTCACCCACTGTATTGTATATAGAGAATCTCACCCGAGTGTCTTTTGATATCAAATATATCAACACGAGTTGATAAAAGTGGAAAAATTCCTAGGCTTGCCGAGGATTTTTGCCACATTTATCAACGAGTGTTGATATATTTGATATCAAAAGACACGGGGTGAGATTTTATTTGTCATCCAACAGCATTCTTCCAACTTTTTCAATTTGTAGAAAGTAATTGACAGTGTTTTCAGTGTAAAAAGTACTGCTAACAGCTTCAGTAGCAGAGCCATTAGTGATGTCATTTGATTGTGACGTCATAGTAACCGGTGACGTCACAATGGTCTACAAAGCATTGTGATGTAATTTCATTGCAAAGATATCTACAGTGTAGATATCGCTTGATCTCACCCAAGCGATATCTCCTGTGGGAGCCAGTTTTGGATGATAAATATACTGTCAACCACCCTAAACAAGCTGTGCAACTGTCATCTCAGTTACTACTGTTGTTTTACTCCTTTTCGCGAACATCTGGTATCAGCTCTATGATATGGAATACTACAGGGGACATTGTCGCGTTGTCGCATTGCTGCATTGTCGCCCTTGCAAAAACCAGCAAAAAGTGTCAAAATTAGCCAAAGCGCGACATTGCGACATTGCGACAATGTGACAACAAGACTTGATGTCCATTTGTCGCATTGTCGCATTGTCATATAAAATGGTACATTTTACGGGTGAGGGCACCATCGGGGTTACAAATTGAAATGATCTCCTAATATTATATGATTTAAACAGTATTTTATTTCGATTAATGTTCAGATTTTACATTACATAGCATTACCAAATGGAAAAAAGGATTAGCAAACAGGCCAAAAAGGCCTATATTAATGCTTCTCCTAATATTGTACATCATACATGTAGATTGTAATGAAGTCTATAGAGCAGACATTAATGAGTAACACAACATGATATAAAATGGAAAGCAAGATACCAAATGCATTTTATATTCTTAAGTTGACACATAACTTACGTAAAGCGGTTTGTTTCAATGATGTAATTGTGAACTGATTTTATAAAAAGTATTTATAAATTCTAAACTTGGCATAGCGTGGACAAGATAGAAAAAAGCGGAAAGCATCTTCTCTATTTAGGCCACATGGAGAGATGGGATTATCAGTCAGAAATCTGTCAAATAAATGTGATTTTAAATCACTACAACCTAGCCTAAGTCTAGATAAAATCACCTGACATTGCCGCTGGCCATAACTAGCAAAAGATGTAAAATTTGAAGTAAGCTTAGTTTCTCTAGAAATTAATTGCTTAAACCGGGATAAGGAATCTACATTTCTAATATTAATATCAAGTGCATTCCAGGCTTGTATAACAGATGGCAAAAAAGATCGATTATACTGGGATAAGCGTCCTGCACTGGTCTGGAAGTCATTAGAAGTACGAAGGTTATATCCAGTTATGCTGGATATATTAGGTGGGACCCATAAAGATAGATATTTAGGAGTTAGCCCATTGACCATTTTGTAAAATATACATAATTTATGGTAGTGTCGTCTGTCGGACAGTGAGCATAAACCCGTTTCCCTATAAAGTTCTTTGTGACTGGTTCCTCGTACTGATCCACATATTGTTCCTAGAGCATCCACGTGTAAATTTTCTAATAGTTTTACTTGTTCATTATTACATCCCATTATCACAATAATCAAAAATAGGTAAAATAAAAGATTTGTACATGGTTTCGAGCGTTCTTCGATTTAGACGGTATTTCAGGCTACGCAAACAATTAATTAATGGGCTCACTTTACGTACAAATTATTCAATGTGTTTGTGCCATTTTCCATCTTCCTGATATACAAGTCCTAGATGTTTATGATCACTTACTTCAGGTATAAGAATATCATTCATTCGCAGAGTTAATTTAGGACTAGAATTAATTTCAGCAGAAAATAACATGGCTTCCGTTTTGGAAGGACTAAATTTAACCTGCCATTTACTTGCCCGGTTTGATATACATTCTAAATCACTATTCAATATAGCGGCTGTGGATTCAGGATCTTCAATAATTAGAAATAAAGATGTATCATCAGCAAAAAGTTTAATATTACTCGTTATCCCATGAATCAGATCATTAATATAAATAAGGAATAACAGAGGTCCTAAAACTGAGCCCTGTGGCACTCCGGCTAGAACAGGTTTATGATTTGACATATAGCCATTAATTACTACAGACTGTTGTCTATTACAAAGATAACTTCCAAACCAGTCAGAAGATTATCCCCTATCCCTGTTGACTTTAATTTAACTAATAAGCCTTCATGCCAGACACGATCAAACGCCTTACTTATATCACAAAATATGGCGCGAACTTCCTTTCCATCATCCAAGGCTCTTGAGATCACGTGATATAATTCAGTTAACTGATAAACAGTTGAATCTCCAGGTTTGAATCCCGATTGTGAAGTGGTTATGATATGATTATCCAAGTTAAAAATTGTAGACATGCTTAACTACACATTTTTCAAATACCTTAGAAAGAGAAGTTGTCAGGGCAACTGGTCTATAATTATTACAATCATGAACACTACCTTTTTATGGATTGGAACAATAAGAGATTTTTTCAATTGACAAGGAAAGGAGGAAAGTCGTAGCGATAAATTGAACAGTAAAGTAATGGGAGCACATAGAGGTATAGCTAATTTTTTAAAAAGCTTATTACCAATATTATCTGGACCTTTAGCTTTGGTAGTATTTAGACTTAATAAAATATCATGGACTTCTTTTTCAGACAAGAGCATGTCGTTAAGTTTATTTACCGGCTCATGTAAGTTATTAGTTTTCTTCTCGGGTTCTTTAACTTGGGCTTGTTGAATAAAGAAGTCATTAAAAGCCTCAGCAAAATCACTGGGATGTTCAACAACGTTCCCATTAATCATAATAGGAGGGGATTGTGTATTTGAATTTCTATTATGCTGTATAATTTTTTTAATTAAGCGCCACCATGATTTAGTACCACATTCTGAATTAATAGTATCATCTGATTTCAAATCCTAAGCGCGCTAGGCTTTCCTAACTTCAGTAATAACTTTCCGTGCTAATCTGAAGCGCTCCCAATCAATCTGTAACTTTCTTCTATTAGCAGTTCTATGCAATCGATTTCTATTCCTCATCAGCTTACGCAAGTAGCCATTCATCCAAGAACAATTCCCTGATCGTACAACCGCTTCTTTTTGGGGTATGTACAGATCTATCAACTGTAATAATTTTTAAGTAAATAGTGAAATAGACATGTCAATATCAGTGTGGTCAATAATATTTCCCCAATCAGTGGCAGCAATACAATCACTTAGGCCATCGTAGTCAGCATGGTTATAATCATATATAATTCGCTTAAAAGATTCCTTACGTGCCTTTCCAAACCTGAGGGAAACGAATACTGGACTATGATCACTGCATACTGGAGGAAGAACACCTGATTAATGTACAATGCTATAAACAGAGGTAAAGATGAGATCAAGCAAAGTACTAGTAGTATCAGTTACTCGTGTAGGTTCAGCAACAAGTTGTATTAGGTTGTAAAATAATTGTAAATATTCAATTTTGTCGTTACGTCTGTTAAGTATATTAGCATTAAAGTCACCTACTACAATCATTTTAATGTTTTTATCATCAGCTTTTGCAAATGATTCATCAATTAAGTCCCAGTAGTAGTTCCTGAGGTCCCCTCTATAGAATGTACCAATCAACAATTTATTATTATTTACAATGACCTCAATCCATACAGCTTCTAAGTTTGGGAGATCAAGATCGGGGACATGCGTAAAATACAGGTGATCTTTTACATACACTGCGACCCCTCCACCCCTTGTAGGTCTGTCTTTGCGAATCGATGGATGGTAACCAGATATCATAATTACATCATTTGAAATGCCAGGATGTAACCAGGTTTCGCAAAGGCAGATAATGTCAAAATTACCGTATTCTGCTGTTAATAGATCAACCTTATCCTTCAAGCTCCTTATGTTCAGATGTACAATAGTAAGAGGTCCCGGATGTGGGTGACTATTCCCCGAGCATAGCAGCAATATTGATATTATTAAGAAGGGACGAAGCCCTAAACATAGGTATAAAACTATACAAAAACACAAAAACACAAAAACTTGTCAAAACGGCGCCTATTTCTAGCATAAAGAATAGTTGCAAAGCGCCCGACTGCCATTCGATACTGGTATATATCAGTATGGTAAATAATGACATCCATGAATGAATGAATGAAACAGAAACGAGACTATCCCACGTGACAAGAAAGGTAATCCAATCAGAGCTCACTACACTTCTGTCGTGTTACTATTACCGCCCTCAATAGATCACATCAAAACAAAACACCATCAATGGTTGAGGCTGGAGCAACTTTGCAGGGCGATAAGTAGCAGTCATTTTGAACGAGCATACTCTGATAAATGATCCTCATTTTCAAAACAGTTACGTCTTATCATCTTCTCTCATTTTCACGGGTATCCTCGGAAATCTGTGACAACTTGACCACCACCTTTAATCTCAGTGATTCTTCAAATTGAGAGAAACTGCTGATTTTGGATAAACGAAGTAAGTGGTTGTCCTTCATCTTGACAAAAATCACACCACCCCTGGTCCAAGTACCGTTGATCTTGCCATCTTTTAGGAGAGTCCTGCATCTGGCAGAAAGTTTGGATCGAGCTTTGGTCAGGTCGTCATTGAGGAATATCTTATTTGAGAAGCTAGTTCCCTTCAGTTTATGGCGGTTGTTTACTGGCTAGACTCTCACGGATGACACCAGGGCTAGGTAAACCAGGAAAGTCAGAATCTGAACTCGTGTCGCACGAAAACCCCGAGCTGCCGTCAGAGACGTGTCGTGATCTTTTGGTAAGTTTTCACTGTGACTGTTAGCAGACGAACTTGACGTATAAGAGGGATATCTCAATCTTTTCGTTTGAGTCTTATTCGACATTTGGACAGTCTTGTCACGAAAATGTTATGTAGCAGGCAATTTTATTAGTAATAATATTATATTCCAATATTATAAAAAAAGGAACATATTCAGGAAAACAAATAATTGCATACATTGTACTAAAAATATACAGGCAAAGAAGGAATTCAGAGATTTGTGTAGAGCAAAAAACAAGTACACCAGGAGAACGTAATAAATGAAATCGTTGAAGCAGCTGAGAATAAAGTATTTTAAAACGCTGTTAGACGCTGATGTCAATATCGACAAAAATGGTAAGAAATTGTTTGCGCTATAAATAATTTGAAAAGTGGTAAATCCCCTGGTGTTGATGGAATACCCATGGAGATATTTAAAGAAATTTAAACATTATTACGGCCCTTCATTAATAGTTTCTTTAATTGTATTCTGGACAGTGGCAAATTTTCAGATTCATGGAACCTTGGGTTGATTGCACCCCTTCACAAATTTAAAGCAGGTGATAAAGACAACCCGAATAACTACAGAGGGATAGCACGTATACATACACTTAACAAATTATTTTCTACAATCCTTGACAATCGCAAAGAATCTTGAATATCGCCCAAACAATTGTTATCAGAATGAAATGAGGGGTTTAAAGAGAGTTACTCTACCACCGACCACGCATTTACCCTTCACAGCCTTTTACAGTATTTTCGGAAGTAAGATGGAATGTTTTATTGTTTGTTTGTTTGTTGTTGTTTTTAAAAAAGCCTTCGATTCTGTAGATAGATCCAAATTACTATATGTTTTATTACAATCTAGCTTATGGTAAATAATGACATCTAAAGCTCGTTCACCTTGCATGGCCAGTGAATATATTTCTTCACGAAAATACAAATTTCATCCACAAGTTCTTCAATGTAGAACAGAAAAATGACGGGAGAGAAAACGCAACCCTGTCTTAAACCAGCCTTTGCTTTAAATATGTTCGTCTTATCGTGTGTATTGGCTTTTACAGACGCTCATACATTGGAATACATGTTTTGGTTTTTTTAAATTAAAGCATTAAAAAGTTTACATTGGTACATAATAATATATTAATTGCATCTTTATTCAAACTGTTTGGTGCGAAAATCCGGCTTCTCTTCTGTGATAACCACATTCTTTATCAACCACGGTCTGTCGCGTCCATGACGCTCAACAATCATACGCTTTGTAAAATCTGCTGCCTTCAACAAAGCGTCCGTGAATTTACTAATTGCTGCATTTATGTCTGTTAATGCTAACATTATACAATCATCAAACAAATGCTTAATTTCATCACATGAGACATTTTCTCTTAACCGATCACCAAAGTTATCACGCCAAGTATACTTAATACAAGCTTCCGGCTTCACATTCCCACCCGACATAGCATTGTCATTTTCAGTATCACGTGACTGAAAGGTACAATTGATTGGCGCGTGCGGAGACTCGATCCGAGATCCGATGTTAAAATTCTTACACAATGTAAACAAATCAATCACCTGTTGTGATAGCATAGTCAATAACGCTTGCGCCTGTAGGGGACACAAACGTAAAATCTCCCACACTGACATCAGATTCACAACGACCATTAAGTATAGACAAGTTTAGAGAAGCACACCTATTACGCAAATTCGCCCAAATTTGTTCACAGTCTTATCGGATGAAAATCGCTGTGTGCAAATACCCTCACAGAGAAAATGGCACTTGTCAATGTGCAGAGCTCTCATTATATCGTCCTCAACAAAATCAAAGTCTGTTCCAGTGCGGGCGTTGAAGTCGCCCCCGAGGAGGATAGAGACGTCCCCCACTTGCTGTAGTACATCTATTAACGCATCCTGGAGTATAGATACGCCGAACTTGTTGGCTTTATTGACATACCAATTTGAATTCTCTGGATTGATGTATACACAACCTATAAGAGAGTATTAAATACAGATTTCTTTAGCAAAATGAAAACACAGTTGTCACATATTTTGTGACCATAAAATGGATTTTGAAAGTGTGTTTTTTATTAACAATGTAATACCACCGGATAGCCTACCTTGCTTGGAGATTTGACAAGCATCAACATTAAAGTAAACATATTCAGGGAACTCCTTTGAAAAGTCGTAAGCTTTTAGCCAGGTTCCACACAATCCTATAATTGTAAATGAACGTATGTTCTTAAGGAATTCATTGTCATAGTGGGTTTAGATAGCAATCCGTTGACATTCCAAAATAGTAAGTTGAGATCAATATTAATAACACGGTTGTTGCTTGAGCTGTCGTCGCACCCTTATGTTTTTTTACCCTTGTTGCCTCGTGAACGGAGAGAACGTCCCTGATTACCCACTCTGTCGTTGCCAATGTCGATGCTGCTACCTGTATTATCAGAGCCCACGTTTCCCTGGTTGCTGTCGTCACGAGGGGGACGTCGGTCTGTAACGAATAGCTTGCCATACTTGTAGTAGCCGAATTTGTTGGCGTCCTTCAGCTCCTGCAGCTTCTCCCGCTGGCGTTTCGTCAAGTCGCTGGATATGCCAAATTTCCTTGACTTAAGTTTTTCACGGAGACCAAGCGCCCATAATTCACAGTCTCGTGATAAGTTCGGAATCGTACAATGTCGCTTAAATCGTACTTGATCGGCACGAATTTCCCATTAACTAATACGTCAAATACGCCAACGAATATCAACCGGCTTTAAAAACATATTTTTGTAGAAAGTGATCTCAGTGTATATTGCTAAATATTATTTGCATATTCATTTTTTTCCGATATTGCTTATTTTAATATTTATAAATAGTGTTAAGGTTCGTCCGCCTATTTGATGGGATTCCCCTTTCCCCTGTGTATATGACACTTAAGCAGTGTCCTGTTACTGTGAACAGATTAGTTTCAAATTCCAAACTGGTGATTCAGACTAATGCTTAGTCTCTGAAACTGTATAGTTTTGAAAGAAACAAGTAACTCCATTTAAATTTAAGAGTAGCCCCAGTGATGTTGGAGATTCCGAGATGAACCTATTCTATGGCTTTCATGGCTGCCACACCAACCGATCCAAAAGGGACCCGAAAGCTTATTGTATGCAATATAGCCATATCGAAGGGGACCAGAATTATACATTGTATTCCGGACGATTGTGTTTTGTATTTCCTTGTAAGTCAGGAAGAAAGACTTAAAATGAGAGAGTTAAATGTTGCCTATACAACTAATCTGGACGTACTACTCATTGTTCTAATTTTATGTCACCCCATATATATCAGATATACATTAACGCAAATGTCATATATAATAGGGGGCACGGGTGCCCCAGTAGTCTAAGGCGACGCGATTCGCTGTGCAGAGTTGCGTCCCTTGGGCACGCCAGAAACCTATGATTGTGGGTTCGAATCCCTGTTCCCCCCTATTATTTTTCTAGGTTTGGCAGCACCATACCCGTGCTCGTGGGTTTCACCGAAGTGGTAAACGTCTGAGACCGGCATCACTTCGGGCTTTCCTCCCACATTTAGCTGACACGCCGCGATATAACTGGAATACTGTTCAAAGCGGCGTTAAACCCAACTCACACACTCAGTCAATCATATATAATAATATAAAGAAACGTCACCATGGATATGAGAAACCTTATTTGTCCAAACACTGTTAACATACTGTGAGACATATTAAAAAGATGAAACATGGCAAAACTGATCATCAAGGCTAAAATTAAAGTGTCAAATTCCTTAAAGTGAAGCAAACCACTAGTCGATGAGAAAATGGCATCACATGTCAGTATCTCGTATGTCCGCCATGTGCATTGATGACTCCTGGGCAACGTCGATACATGGAATGGATGAGGCGGTTGATGAAGGCCAGGGGCACTTGAGTCCTCACTCTGAGGAACGCCTGACGCAGTTCAGCTGCAGTTGTCGGACATCATTCAGCCGTCTTTGAATCTCGTCCCACAGGTGCTCAATAGGATTTAAATCGGGACTGAGGGCAGGCCACTGCATGGTTCTGATGCCATTCTGCTGGAGGAAGTCTCTTGTTGCTCTCGCAGTGTGGGCACAGGCGTTATCATGCTGAAACTCAAGCTTCCGTGATGGGCTAGGCAGGGAATCAGGGATGATGAGCGATCCTCACAGGAAAGCTGGTTCCACAGTGATGAAATGCATGAGAGACAAAATGTGTGAGAGACATGTAAACACGCTCTTATATACGAGTACACAGCCTGCTGAAGGTTTCTATACCATGCCCTTACCAATCTAGCAGCACTAGAATATTCCAGGTATGTCTATAACATACTGTCACCGTCCACGGTATACCGAATCGGAAGTTTACACAACACACTAGCATCTTAAAAATTCCTGACGACTGATCACTGTCCAAACACAATGCAACGAGCGTCTACCGAATCTCAACCAAAAACGTGTAACACAGTTATCATTGTTCAACAATAAAATACACGGTCATATAACACATGTGAAAGGCTTATTAGTCAGTTAGCAATTACCCCCAGTAAATAATATACAAATTCAAAATAATTTCCTCTCAACACCGAACTTGGGGGTGGCAGTACTTGACCTACGCCACGGTTACTAACGACACACAACTGAAAATGGCTGTCAATGTTGTTCTTTAACCTTCTGTGCCTCAGACAAGTTACACAAAGCAAAATGACATCCCCGATTTATGATGTGGTTCATAATTAAGCTGTAGATTTACTCGGGATGGGCCTGATGGTACTATGTAATTGCCAATGGAGCATGACTGAACAACCCTTGTTTTAGGCTTTAGACAAGCTGGCTATTCTGACATAAGGAATCTGATTTGACCTGTCAAATTTAAGATTCCATGGATTCAACACCAACTCTCTCTCTCTCTCTCTCTCTCTCTCTCTCTCTCTCTCTCTCTCTCTCTCTCTCTCTCTCTCTCTCATTTATGTCTCTTCTATAGTGCTGTGTGCATATATATTGAATTTGAAATTGTGAAATCTTATAAAGACCAGGGAGGGGGCATTCTAAGAACCCCCAATCTTGTGAATATATATGTTTAAACCAAACGTTTACAGTTCTACCGTCTATATTATATATAAGTTAAACAATGCACTGAAGGTGATGTCTAAGGCTTTAACTGCCCATAACGATATGTACAAATATACAAGCCACAATGTCTGTGCAGCAATGAAGGCGTCAGAACAAAAATCCGATACATTCGCCTGATGGCAGAGTCTGTTGTGCACCTTATGTCGATCATTGCATACTAAGAGATGTGAGACGGTAGTGTAAACCCTCAGAGAATACCTGAGAAAAATTGATTTTTACATATATATTATTGCTGTATGTGTTCATAAAACATGGTTAATGTTATTTTAAAAACACAAAAGATGATTAAATATTTTATTCCAAGAATTCATTAACGTGAACACGAAAACAGACCTGACATGAAAATAAACAATTCACTTTATTTGACACCTAGAACTTGTAACTTGATTTTGGATTAGGTGTCTAAAAAATTAACAATACCGAATTAACGACTCAAACACAGAAGCATCATTGCTGCCTTCTCATAAAACCATGGCCTCAATGAAGCATTACCAAGCTGTATAATGTACACATATGTGTTTGAACCACGGTAAATGTGCAGTTGTTTGTCTGAAGCTATAAAGGCGATTACGGATTTCTTTCTTGTCAACACCAGTACAAATGTGCCCCAAGCAAACACTATCTAACAACACTCATTTATTTATTGGCACTGAAACCCTTCGAAACTGATTTGTAAAGATGTAGGCACGAAAAGACATCTTTGTAACAAATAATGCATCAGCATTTGCTTATATTCAACGCAGACATGAAAAAGGGAGGATGAAATAGGGTTTAAGGTTGCGTTCAGGATTATAGCACTTATACAGCCACGTGCATGCATATGAGTGTTTGTTTGTGACTAATGCCGGTTTTATGGTTCTTGTCCCCCCAGACAACATGCCACAGTTTGACATGGATACCCCACGCAAAACACAGTATACTGACACCGAACCGAACACTCCTTGTTTTATCTTCTGATTGTCGAGAGATAGGAAGGGTAACTGTAACAAGGCTCAGATTGGGGGCACACTCAGGTTTATTTATTTTGTATGAATATCAAATTGTATATACATATTCCATGACACTCATTAATACCTATGTATACTGCAGTATCACTCTCACCCGCCTCCATCTGTTATCTGGTGATTCACCACACTAGTACTAGTGTGTACTTTAGCTCCCCCATCGTTCTGTTCCCCTCCTTGTTGGTCTGTTCCTTATGCATATGAATTGGAATTTCTGCTCGGATTGGAAAATCCAAAGCACGGACGTTATGGACGTTATGCCATTATCATACACAATGCATCAAATATTTGACTTAACTGCTGTGACTTCCCCTTTCAAAGGTTCAGATTGATCACAAACAATCCTCGAGAATGTATGACAAGAGCTGGGACTTGAGTGATTGAGTGAGTTTGGTTTAACGCCGCTTTAACAGTATTACTGTTATATCGCGGCGTGCCAGCTTAATGTGGGAGGAAAGCCTGAAATGATGCAGGTCTCAGACGTTTACCACTTCTGTGAAACCCACGAGCACGGGTATAGTGCTAACAAACCTAGAAACATAATCGGGGCGAACCGGCATTCGAACCCACAATCATAGGTTTCTGGCGTGCCCAATGGGGCACAACTCTGCTCAGCATATCGCGGCGCTTTAGACGACTGTGCCACCCGTGCCCCGTGGTGACTTGAAACAACTCCAGCCCTTGATGTCTACAATTCACAATAGAGCAAGGTTTTTTCTATAAAGATAACCTGAGCGTCATACGACTCTTGCTTAAAAGGTGTTTGACATTCCACATCTAAGTAAAGCTATCAGAGGGTTTAACAGTGGACATATGGAGAGGATTTCTAAATTTGATGCCTGTTGGAATTTCCTGCTTTGACTCTTTGCCGTATGTGTATTTTCTGCCTGCATTTTCATGTGGATGTGACTGGTCCCTCAGGTGAGACAGGACACGCTCACCTTTTAGCGAACCCCTTTTATCACTATTGATGGTGATTCTTAAGCACATGCCAATGATACGGAATCGTACAATGGACTCTGCTTTTAGCAAAGATTTCTTCTGGTAATGTTTTGTCATTTGTCATTGTCTTATGATTATGCAAAGGGTGTTGTCATCATGTCCGTCCGTCCACCCGTCTGTCTGCCGTCCGTTTTACATGTCCAGAGCAGAACTCCTAAACCTTTGGTGATTTGTCTTTGACATTTACGATACAAATGAGTCGAATGGTGAAGTGCCTTTTGGCAATTGGCATTTTTTGTAATATTACTTTATGTTTCACGATGACAAGTTGGACCTCACTGAAAATGAGGGTAATGCTCGTTTCTATAGCAGAATTCCCAAACCGTACAATATTGCTTGATGAAACTTGCTATACAGATCAGTCTAGTGGTGAACTGGTGCCCTTTGATGATTTAGGATATTGAAAAATACTTAGCAGCATCGTTTGTACTTCTCTGAACTGAAGGTATCTAATGACAATTAAGCAAATGTGGGGTATAAGTAGCCAAACGCCATTTCCGATTTGCACCAAAAAGGGGGAAATATTTCATCACCTGATGGCTCTTTAAATAAAAAAATTGTAAGTGATATGAAAATATTAAGAAGTATAAAAGAAGCACTTCAGGTATGTATCCGATCTTATAATTATCTTGTGGCATATTCAAAAAGATCCTTACCTATTTCAAGGATGGACTGCCAATTAAGCGTCAATCAGCACATCCGTCAAATTTTAGCTCGTGCTCGTACTGACGACATTGAAATGCAATGAATTATGATATTTTAATTGTGCCTATAAAGTAAAGTTTTGTGAGCATTTTTATCAATACCGATACGTAGAATAATAAAATTATCCAAATCGAGCATCATTTCAGGAATCTAATTGTTTTGTAAATATGGTCGTATCTGAGCATGTTTTCAAAACTTTTAACGACAAAACTCAATCAACATGAAACTTATTAAAAGTTTCCTGTGGGTATCGATTCTGCACGCAATCATTTGACCTAAGTAAGAATCATCGACCAGTGATTATTCTGGTAGAAAATAGGTCTTCAGAAACCCATGCTTGTCGCAAGAGGCGACTAACAGGATCGGCCTAGCTGACTTGGTTGATGCAAGTCATCGTATCCTAATTGCGTAGATTGATGTTCTTGGTGCCATTCACTGTATTGTCTGTTCCAGATGTAATTATTTACAGAGCACCATCATATGTATGTTTATCATCCCGTGTTTAATGTTTCGATAAAATACTATCGACTAGCCCTAGTCAACACGAAAATAGTTCCTAACGCACGTTTCAGTTGATAACAGTTAAACATAATATTTGGCTGTTTCGGAATGCATTCATACAACGTTTGCAGAAAAATTGCATTATCGATTTCCTTTGCATCTGTTTGTGACTGGTGTCTTTCGAGGACAGCTGATATTGTCCCTATCAGTGGAAATGGAATGTTATTTAACAGCGTATTTACACATACTGACTTAATGTTTGTATAATCGAGACATACATTATGCACTAGACGATTGTATCTTGTAAGGGCATGCAGAAATATGTTTGGGTTCTGATTTGAACAATGCATGTGCAAATATGACTACTGATGGGTAGTGGTTCGGAAGTCAAAGTTGTGGTCGGACATATCCTGTGGTACCTATGAACAATAGAGGGACAAATAGGCACTGTGACGTGGCTGATTCTATCTTATCATGCCAGATAGTTACTAATGCTTTCACTCACTGCGTTACCATTATTTACAGGCCGCAAAATTATCACTGGAATATTGGTGACTGTCGCGTTAAATGAAATGTTTCTTTGACAAGCTTTAACATCATAATGAAATCAAGTATAGCTGATTGTGATGCTTGAGGGGTCGTATCCTATTTTGTAGTCTTTCTGGCTGCCAGAGCCGCCATGTTTATTAAAGGGTCTTGTTTCTGTTCCAACAGCAAGTGTTGCTGTGATGTTCCCACAATACACAGCCGAGAATGTGATTGTACATCTCCATGTTGTTGTCACCTTAATACGGTCTGAGATTTTAGATGAAAGGTGTTGTGATCCTTCAATATAAAATATAGTTAGATGGTTACGGTCGGTTGTCGCGCCATCTCCGGTGCATTATTGAATTATACCGCTATATCGTTCAAATGCAGGATGAATGTATAGTACATGAGATTTGTCATTACAAACAAAGACAAAAACATAGACGACACAATTTGTTCTCTTGTCTAAGGGTTCACCTTGTTTAAAAGTGGCCCCGTACACTGCAAACAGAAAAGACATGTTAGTCGAGGTAACGCAAAGTTGTTGTGTAGTCTCAGTCATTGCATCATGGTGAACAGGTTACGGAAAGTTGCAAGATTCATGGAGACACCAAACAATATAACTTCTGTAGATAGGACAGGGTCGAAGAAAGGCAATTACTTCATCCTTCTCAACATCCGACTCCTTCCTGTACAGGGTCATATGTTTGTTCTGCAAAGCTGGTGGCAAGATGTCTTTGAAAGCATATGATATTAAAACCAATGGCGTCGACGTTTTATTTGTGCTTTGATATACGACTAAAATGAAATACATTTCATTTTTACAGCGGATAGTTAACTTGTGAAAAAAACTAAATGGACTGGTCTACAGAATGCGCAATGCTTCAGTCTAGTCAAGAAGAGACATGTGTGGTGCAAGTCTTTCCCAAATATACTGAGTTTAATTATACTGAGTCAAATTAAAAACTTCACATTTTTAAAAGTAATCCCATATATGATATACAACGGACAAATGTATCAGAGAAGGTAATTTTTAATCATTACTGTCCAAAGAAGGATTTTAATTAACGGTGGTAACCATAATTTGTTCCAAGCACCTACGGTATTCGGTAATAACATCAACAGTTTAAATCATAAGTCCCAAGCACGAGAATCTGATGGCACACAAGTTCAGTAGCATGTATGGCCACCATGTGCGTTGACAACTGCCACACAACGCCTCCGCATGGAACTTGTGATGCTTGTGAACACATGATCGGGAAGACGACGCCATTGTTGCTGCAAAATGGTGCCAAGATCTTGCAAATTCTGTGATTGGTTCTGGAGAGTGCGCAGACTTCTGCCAAGAGCATCCCAGACGTTTTCGATGGGATTTAGGTCGGGAGACCTTGACGGCCAGTCCATGACGTTGACTCCCGCATTCTGAAGGAAATTCCTTGTCAAAATTGCTGTGTAGTCTGGCATTGTCGTGTTGGAAGATCAAACCGGGTCCATGTGCTGCAATAAAAGGCAGAGGTTCTGGTGCCAGTACCTGGTCGCGGTAAGCAGCAGTGTTGAGGTTGTCACGGATGACAAGAAGCCTGGAACGTGCATTGCCACAGAAAGCACCCCACACCATGACACTTCCGCCTCGAAATCTGTCAACTTCCTGTACACAACGCTGGGCGTAACGTTCATGACGGCGCCTCCACACCCTCGCCCTAACATCAGCAAATCGAAGATTAAATCGGGATTCATCACTGAAGACGACTTGATTCCAATTCATCTGAGTCCATCGTAAGTGTCGCTGTGCCCACAATTGACGTTGACGTCTGTGTAATTGAGTCAGAATCGGCCCGCAGCATGGCCGTCGTGCTTGAATGTGAGCAGTTCTCAGACGGTTTCGAACAGTTTGCGCACTCCTACCCCTAAACAGTTCATTTCTGGTTGATATAGCAGTCAAAATTCAACTTTTGCATGGAATGCATGCTTTTCTGTAGCAGTTGCGTTTTTGTGACGTGATTCCATACATGTACTACAATATTGAAAACCAACTTTATTTGTTTGAAAAATACACTAAAATATTGGTGTCACAGGAACTTTTGTTGTTGAGTTTTTGTATAGTCCTGCTTGGGCCTCTACTATAATTGGATATTTAGTCTCCGCTGGCTGGTGGAAAAGTCCATTTTACAAGCAATTTAGCATTACGTGTAATTCCCGAAGACTGTTTGGTCGAAAGGAATTATAAGAAACGAGTTGTTTTTAAATAATATTTACAACACATTTCATTTTATTGTCCAAGGAATGAGGTTACGGGTTCATGGCGCTCTCAAAAGTCGAAAAGGTGAATTAAGGTAGAGACATATTCTAGTATCTAATCCATCTGTAACATAACTGTGTACATGTATAAATTTGGTCTGCATAATGTACATGCATCTTTATAGTTGTAGTCTGTCAATGCATCAGCAAAAACCGTTTTAATGACCGGCTTTATGGGAAATATGGCTTTCTCACTCTGTAGCTTCCCTCGCTTTCTCGCTTTTTCTAATGACTAACCATCGTCATATGAAAGAATCGGGTGTTCTTTAACTTCTTTTCAATAGTATGTACTGAAAATCTTGAAATTAACGTTAGAGTTAATAATAAATGAAAAAGAATGAGAGTAGACTTAAAAAATTAAACTTTGCATTTATGTCTCAAAAATGACTGTTGATGAGACGGCCTCACTGCACACTTTGAATAGCGGAAATACCAACCTGAATATAACACCAATCAACTATCTATTTCCAAGTAGGGATAAGAATTTATGGATGAACAACTTCTTTATTACAATTAAGAGCGACGTCTCGGTGTAGGTTCTAACACCGTTATCAAGCAAGAGGTTACTTACTTACTTATATTAGAGATTTTACGTGCGCTTTCCGACAGCAACGTATTTCGCACACGGGCCCGGCCAAGCCATTTAATGTGTTTCCGAAAAAGGGGGAAAAGCTGTTTGGCAATCAAGTAGGGGTGTTTTAGTGGTTGCTTATATAGAATTTTGGAAATTTTGAGATTTGGAAAAAATGCCAAGAGGGTTTGGGGGGCGAACTAAGGGACCTGAGTATGGAAGTTTGTTAGTTTGATTATGTGGTTTGGTTTTGGTAGTTTATTGGGGTTTTAAATGCGATTTATTAGTCCTGTTTTGATTAAGTATATGCCTTAGGCTTTGAATTTTTCTATTTTATTTTGTGGGTTTAGGATTGCTTCTAGAATAAGAGCCTTATTTAGATTTAGGGTGGTTTGTAGTGTAGTTCGGTGTGTTAGGTAGTGGGTGCAGTGTATGTGTGCGTGTTCTGGTGTTTCTTGTTGTTTGCAATGTGGGCAGGTTCCTGTTGCGTGTTTTCTTATTATTTTGAGGTTGTTATTTAGGTTGGTATGTCCTGTTTGGAGTTTAGTAATTACTCTGTAGATTTTTTTGGACGGATGTAGAATTTTTGGTTTGGTTAGGGGTTTTTTTAGAACCTTTTTGATTTGGCTATTTGAGTTTTGATATAGATTATGCCATTTTTGGGTGATTTTTTGTTTGTTGACACTTTTAATTTCTGATTTGGAGATGGGTAGGTTTAAGCTTATTTCTGGGATTTTAAGGGATAGTTTAGCTGCTTTATCAGCGTTTCATTGCCGTATATTCCTACGTGGGCGGGGATCCAAATAAATACTATTTGTTTGCCTGCCTTAGTTAAATCGTTTGAGCTTTTTAGTATTTGATTTATTAGTTCAGGGCGGTTTTTGGTGTTTTTATTTTGGAGGGCTTGTAGTCCACTGAGCAAGTCGGTAAGTATTAGGATTTTTTGTTGTTTTTTAGATTGTTGATTATGAAGGCTGAGGCCATGCCCATTAGTTCGGCCGTGAATATTGATTGATTGTTTGGGAGTCAGTAGGATTGTGTGGCTTTAGTCGGTTGTGTGATGTGGACTCCGAAACCTGTGTGTTTGGAGATCGGATCTGAGGATCCGTCTGTGTAAATGTGACACCAATTTGGCCAATTTCCATGTATGTATGCTAGTGTGGTGGTTTTTGCTATGTTTGGGTCGGTTTGTTTATTTATTGTGCTAGCTAGTGTTATGTCTATTTTTGGTGTTTTAAGTTTTGGGGTGAAGATATTTGATTTTTTACAGTTTTGTTTAAGATTGTTTATTTGGTGTTCATTTAAATAATTGGTTATTCTTTGGGATATTGGAGTAAGTAGAGGGTGTTTTGGAGCTAGGGCTGATATTTGTTTGTTTATTAGGTTTTGAATTAGGGGGTTGGATTGAGACGCGGCCCAGAAATTGTTAATTGTTCCCTACGTAGATTTAGTGGCATTTCTCCTGTTAAGGCCTGGAGTGAAGTGTAGGAGGTGCCATGTTGAGTGCGTGTTATTAGTTTTAGAGCCTGATATTGGATTGAGTCTAGTTTTTTGCTTAGGGATTGGTTTAGGGTGTCGTATATGGCACATCCGTAGTCTATTTTAGATCTAATTAGTGATATATAGAGTGAGAGGAGGGTGTCTTTGGAGGCCCCCAGAAGCAAGTGGTGATCTTTTTTTCTTTTTATTTTACACCGAAATGTCGCTCGTTATTGTAATAAAGAAGTTGTTCATCCATAAATTCTTATCCTTACTTAGTACTCTAACTTCTAAATGCCTATCAAAGAAGTTATCTAATTCCACAGTACGGTTTACTGAGAACAATACGTCATTCAAACACAAGAAATTACATAATGGACATCAGGTAGTATTACCATTGCTGGGCTGAGGACTTCGCAAACAGAATAAACATTGATATAATCTGAGGGTTGTTTTTAGGAAAACACTATTGTTTTTAGGAAGCACTAATGAGCGGTGTTGTTTGCCTTTTGTTTTGATAACTAGGCCTGGGGGCGGGGGATCCAATATAACTCTTAACTAGGGCCATAAATTAATCAAATACTTTTTAACCAGAAATCCGAGGATTGTTATAAAAGCACCTACGTCTGTACTGTTAAAATTATCTTTAAGTAGATAGTGAGAAAACTTCATCATTCCCTTCATGTGTATAATTTGAAATGTGACTGGACAAATCTCAGCTCCCTTTTATGATTAAAACCCACCTCAGCCTCCGCCCACTGAGGTCAGGTTTAACAATTTATTAATGTTGTTTTACTTATATACTTTTTATCGTAGAGAAACACATAACATATGCGACCCCTATAGTGGCCTAGAGGGAATATTGCTATACCGCGGTAAAGCGAAAAGGCGATAGAGCGAGAAAGTGATGTTCCCTCTCGGCCACCATAACAATTTGCAGGTGCCTCAAACAGTAGCGCCAAGCACGTGTGTAGGGTGTCATTCCAGATTTTGACACTTTCAAGGAAGGTCGATAAGAAAATCATAAGAAACTTTATAATGAAACTAAATCTCAATCCTTGCAACATAGAAGATGCCAAAAATTAACTTTTTTCTTTAAAATGTATAATAACCAATTCCCAAGCCATCTTTGTGATCTGATCCCAAACGTTGTCTCCGAAACTACAAACTATAATTTAAGTAACAGTTCTTAAATACAAGGAATTTATAGCCGTACTTCTTCTTACGCCAAATCCGTTTTACCAGACACAATACACTTATGGAATGCTCTACCAAATTCCAAAGAGTCAAGTAGTCTGTCAGAATTTAAAAACCTAATTACGAAAACCGAAAATAAGACTTGTTTTGACCTTAGCTATGGCACTGGATTCTGTCAAATCGTTCACTGCCGCCTCAGACTCGGTTGTAGCGACCTAAACGCCGATAAGTATTATGACAGACATTTAATTGACAGTCCGTGTTGCTCCTGTGGATATCAGAGTGAAAACTCCCTACATTATTTTTTTACTTGCTCTACCTTTACTTAGATAAGACTTAATATGCACTTTTACACTACCGGTTAAAACCTGGATACTATTATGAACGGAAACAATGAACTTGCTCACTCTGAAAACCAGAAATTAGTTGAATCCGTCCAGGATTTCATCATCAAGACAAAACGGTTCAGCTCTTCACAAATTAATAATTAAATTAACTGGACAATAACCTCATGATTGACTATAACTTTCGTTTGTTACAAACGGCTTGTTAGACACACACAAGCTGTAACTTCCTTTTTATGTTCACTTTGTATTTGTATTTGATGTAATATGTACAAACATATTATTTAAATAATGTCTATATCGATGACGTCACATCCTTCATTTCAATATGTAATATATGTTGTATTGGAGCGTTGTTAACATAAGCTGTAAAGCTTGTTCACCAATCCCAACTCATTTCAATGAATACAAATGTGTTTAAACCAGGTCGATTGATCTCTGTGGGCCATTAATTCTGTCAATATTATTAATTCTACTTCTCATTGTGATGATTTACTTGATTTCATTCATTGTTTGTTTATGGGATAACGATGTGGCGTCTGCGCGCGCATGCTGCATCTTCGGGATAGTGGTATGTTGGGCGCTGGAAGAGGTCACCGTACAGTGGCCAATACGTTCAGTGTTTCGCAGTTTGTGATCAGCAGACTTTGGAGCAGTTCCAACAAACCAAACATGTTGACGATTGACCCCGCTGTGTCCAGGTCAACAACAAGAGTACAGGATCGATTGATTCGAAACTACGCTCTACGAAATCGAGCTCGAACAGCTAATCAAATTACTGCAAACTTTCGTCAGGGTATTGGCGTACGAGTTACGGGTCAAACAGGACCGCGTCCGTGGTCTAGTGGTAGAGCGTCCGCCTGGAGAGCGGGCCCCGGCCGCGCCATACCAAAAGACATTAAAAGATGGTACTTGTTGTTACCCTGTCTGGCGCTCGGCATTAAGGGGCTTAAACAAGGACTGGTTAGCTCCGAATCAGTATACTGTGTCTGAGTAGGGTATTCGTGTTAAACTGCGGCATAGTATCTCAGTGAGCTAGCACTATAAATCGGCTACACTCCGGACTAGTACAAGCTGCCACGCAAACACACACACGTACACGCAGGTCGCTGTATAAAGTGCAATAATCTT
The DNA here is from genome assembly GCF_023055435.1 of Haliotis rufescens. Classification (NCBI taxonomy): domain Eukaryota; kingdom Metazoa; phylum Mollusca; class Gastropoda; order Lepetellida; family Haliotidae; genus Haliotis; species Haliotis rufescens. The sequence continues at coordinate 41,340,782 of NW_025964001.1, read as the reverse complement.
TGCCGCGACGTTAAACCCCATTTCACCTCACCTTACGGGTCAAACGACCACATGCATCTCATCGCCATGCTGGACGACCACGTGATATGCCGCCCTATACAAATCGTCATATTGCTAACAGACGACAAAGGTGATTTGCAGTTTTAGAAAAGAAACGTTTTCGTGAATAATATTGTTTAAAAAAATCCTTTTGGATTGCACTGCGGATTTTTATATTACTTTTTAAAGCTTTTTGTTTTCCCCTTTCTGAGTACGCGATCTCCTAGCAACCACGCCCCATGAGCGCACCCGACTTTGGTTGCTGCTTACAACTGTCAAGAACTTTGCAAGTTCTCTTGTCTTTAATATGAGCAGCAAAACATTTTCATGTGACGCTTAATTTGACGGAGAGTTGTTCGAAAGGATCAGGGAGCCTTTGGTCATTTCCATTTTGACATTTGTGACTTCATTGTGGAGAAAGTTCCAATTCAAGATGACATGATTTCGACCGTCAACTCGAATCGTCAAGATGGCGCCTCTCTTCCCGCCCTTGCAAGATCAACAGAAACTTTGACACATTCAGTGCAGATTCTTGGGATAAGTGAATCAGTGTCACAGCGAGATTTTACTGTGGAACCAGATGAAGCCGAATATTTATGTTCACACTTCTTTTGTCAACCATGCGTGACACAGCACATGCAATCGCAGTTGGGGAATGGTGCGGCCACCATTTTGCAGAAAATATGTGATTAAAGTTGTCTTGGAATATGTGTTTTGGAGTTGTCGTTGATCGTAAGTACAATATTATCTAGATACGCCTAAAGTGGGTCAAAACATCTAGTATATTTCATTACATATCTGTCAGTTCCTTATGTGCATTGTTATGTTGATACACGTGACATAATCATATATTGTAGTCAAACTAAGAAATAGTGGCGCTTCAAATTAGGCCCCTTCCTAAACACTAGTTGAGAAATCGGTGTAATTTTGTAAGTTTTATAAATATAATCTGAATGCAAATGACCAAAACAAAAGACATATCCGTAATTTTCGGATTGAACTGAAAGAATCGTGTCGTCAATTTCGTATTTATGTATCGTTACTGTTACATTACCGAAACTGTTTTTCTGCTGCTGTTCTGTCGTAAAAACATACAATACTTTTTGACCACAAATGCATTGACCATGTGCTTTGCTATTAATAGCGCAACCGTAAATAAGCTCCGCCTACTGTGATTGATGCAGACGCCAAACACGATCGATTAGCTTTTTTATGATAAAACTACAGAAGGTGTATTGACTTAGTTCTAGATAGGGAGCCATTTGTGGTATCCAGGGTTTGTCATTTAAGTTGACGGTCAATGGTGATCTTGTTCCCGTATGGTTTTCAAAAAGCCTCTCCCGACACTCGGTTGTGTTTACATTGTCTGTCACCGTTAGAAACTGAAACACCGCCACCTTGCGGGCTATTTTATAGTCAGGGTGGGGCTTTAGAATATGTATGAAAATGTCAAAGCTATTGTGAGAGTGGGAAATATGACCATGTGTCTTCTCAGTGAAGGTGTAATGACGACAAATGTCTATTAAACGGTTACGATCTGCATGATGTGGTCTGGCATTGCCATTTTGCAGTCCACATTTTCTGCCGATAATTCTAGCGAATGGACGCAAATTGTCGTCAACATATTGCTGGCCAGCTAAATGTTCATTCACAATAACCAATTAGCTGTTACAGTGGTTTATTAGTGAAAAGTAAATGGTTTAATTATAAGCATTGCTTTATAACTAACTAAAAAATGCATTGTCTGGCTGTACAATGTCAACCTATTTCTTAGTGAGATAGTGAGTACGTTTGGTTTAACGCAGCTTTGAACACTATATCAGATTTATCATGGCGAGTTAGCTTGATGTGTGAAGAAAGCCCGACAGTTACTGTCACGGCGCTGACAAAACTAGAAAACCAGTCAAGGCGACCCTGGGATTCAAACCAACGACAGCAGCTTTCTAATTAGCTGATTAGACCACTGATCCAACCACGTCTTAGGTTTATTTTGCTGTGGAAAATACTAATTTGATGACGTGTTTGTTTCTCATATACCAAATTATACATGCATTTCCATAACAAATCCAGGTATACAACACATATGTACAACAAAATCTTTCAGTGTTCATTGGTTTTATTTCATTGACTATTGATTATTTCTTCCCTGACCTTCTGGACCTCCGGGACCTCCGGGACCTTGTCTTCCCTGACCTTCTGGACCTCCGGGACCTCCGGGACCTTGTCTTCCCTGACCTCCGGGACCTCCGGGACCTTGTCTTCCCTGACCTTCTGGACCTCCGGGACCTCCGGGACCTTGTCTTCCCTGACCTTCTTGACCTCCGGGACCTCCGGGACCTTGTCTTCCCTGACCTTCTGGACCTCCGGGACCTCCGGGACCTTGTCTTCCCTGACCTTCTGGACCTCCGGGACCCCCGGGACCTTGTCTCCCCTGACCTTCTGGACCTCCGGGACCTTGTCTTCCCTGACCTTCTGGACCTCCGGGACCTCCGGGACCTTGTCTTCCCTGACCTTCTGGACCTCCGGGACCTCCGGGACCTTGTCTTCCCTGACCTTCTGGACCTCCGGGACCTCCGGGACCTTGTCTTCCCTGACCTTCTGGACCTCCGGGACCTCCGGGACCTTGTCTTCCCTGACCTTCTGGACCTCCGGGACCCCCGGGACCTTGTCTCCCCTGACCTTCTGGACCTCCGGGACCTTGTCTTCCCTGACCTTCTTGACCTCCGGGACCTCCGGGACCTTGTCTTCCCTGACCTTCTGGACCTCCGGGACCTCCGGGACCTTGTCTTCCCTGACCTTCTGGACCTCCGGGACCCCCGGGACCTTGTCTCCCCTGACCTTCTGGACCTCCGGGACCTTGTCTTCCCTGACCTTCTGGACCTCCGGGACCTCCGGGACCTTGTCTTCCCTGACCTTCTGGACCTCCGGAACCTCCGGGACCTTGTCTTCCCTGACCTTCTGGACCTCCGGGACCCCCGGGACCTTGTCTCCCCTGACCTTCTGGACCTCCGGGACCTTGTCTTCCCTGACCTTCTGGACCTCCGGGACCTCCGGGACCTTGTCTTCCCTGACCTTCTGGACCTCCGGGACCTCCGGGACCTTGTCTTCCCTGACCTTCTGGACCTCCGGGACCTCCGGGACCTTGTCTTCCCTGACCTTCTGGACCTCCGGGACCTCCGGGACCTTGTCTTCCCTGACCTTCTGGACCTCCGGGACCTCCGGGACCTTGTCTTCCCTGACCTTCTACACCCCCGGGACATCCAGGGCCTTCATTTTCTTGACCTCCGGGACCTCCGGGACCTTGTCTTCCCTGACCTTCTGGACCTCCGGGACCTCCGGGACCTTGTCTTCCCTGACCTTCTGGACCTCCGGGACCTCCGGGACCTTGTCTTCCCTGACCTTCTTGACCTCCGGGACCTCCGGGTCCTTGTCTTCCCTGACCTTCTGGACCTCCGGGACCTCCGGGACCTCCGGGACCTTGTCTTCCCTGACCTTCTGGACCTCCGGGACCTCCGGGACCTTGTCTTCCCTGACCTTCTGGACCTCCGGGACCTCCGGGACCTTGTCTTCCCTGACCTCCGGGACCTCCGGGACCTCCTGGACCTTGTCTTCCCTGACCTTCTGGACCTCCGGGACCCCCGGGACCTTGTCTCCCCTGACCTTCTGGACCTCCGGGACCTTGTCTTCCCTGACCTTCTTGACCTCCGGGACCTCCGGGACCTTGTCTTCCCTGACCTTCTTGACCTCCGGGACCTCCGGGACCTTGTCTTCCCTGACCTCCGGGACCTCCGGGACCTCCGGGACCTTGTCTTCCCTGACCTCCGGGACCTCCGGGACCTTGTCTTCCCGGACCTCCGGGACCTCCGGGACCTTGTCTTCCCTGACCTTCTGGACCTCCGGGACCTTGTCTTCCCTGACCTTCTGGACCTCCGGGACCTCCGGGACCTTGTCTTCCCTGACCTTCTGGACCTCCGGGACCTCCGGGACCTTGTCTTCCCTGACCTTCTGGACCTCCGGGACCTCCGGGACCTTGTCTTCCCTGACCTTCAGGACCTCCGGGACCTCCGGGACCTTGTCTTCCCTGACATCCGGGACCTCCGGGACCTTGTCTTCCCGGACCTCCGGGACCTCCGGGACCTTGTCTTCCCTGACCTTCTGGACCTCCGGGACCTTGTCTTCCCTGACCTTCAGGACCTCCGGGACCTCCGGGACCTTGTCTTCCCTGACCTTCTGGACCTCCGGGACCTCCGGGACCTTGTCTTCCCTGACCTTCTGGACCTCCGGGACCTCCGGGACCTTGTCTTCCCTGACCTTCTGGACCTCCGGGACCTCCGGGACCTTGTCTTCCCTGACCTCCGGGACCTCCGGGACCTTGTCTTCCCGGACCTCCGGGACCTCCGGGACCTTGTCTTCCCTGACCTTCTGGACCTCCGGGACCTTGTCTTCCCTGACCTTCTGGACCTCCGGGACCTCCGGGACCTTGTCTTCCCTGACCTTCTGGACCTCCGGGACCTCCGGGACCTTGTCTTCCCTGACCTCCGGGACCTCCGGGACCTTGTCTTCCCGGACCTCCGGGACCTCCGGGACCTTGTCTTCCCTGACCTCCGGGACCTCCGGGACCTTGTCTTCCCTGACCTTCTGGACCTCCGGGACCTCCGGGACCTTGTCTTCCCTGACCTTCTGGACCTCCGGGACCTCCGGGACCTTGTCTTCCCTGACCTTCTGGACCTCCGGGACCTCCGGGACCTTGTCTTCCCTGACCTTCTGGACCTCCGGGACCTCCGGGACCTTGTCTTCCCTGACCTCCGGGACCTCCGGGACCTTGTCTTCCCGGACCTCCGGGACCTCCGGGACCTTGTCTTCCCTGACCTTCAGGACCTCCGGGACCTCCGGGACCTTGTCTTCCCTGACCTTCTGGACCTCCGGGACCTCCGGGACCTTGTCTTCCCTGACCTTCTGGACCTCCGGGACCTCCGGGACCTTGTCTTCCCTGACCTTCTGGACCTCCGGGACCTCCGGGACCTTGTCTTCCCTGACCTTCTGGACCTCCGGGACCTCCGGGACCTTGTCTTCCCTGACCTTCAGGACCTCCGGGACCTCCGGGACCTTGTCTTCCCTGACCTTCTGGACCTCCGGGACCTCCGGGACCTTGTCTTCCCTGACCTTCTGGACCTCCGGGACCTCCGGGACCTTGTCTTCCCTGACCTTCTGGACCTCCGGGACCTCCGGGACCTTGTCTTCCCTGACCTTCTGGACCTCCGGGACCTCCGGGACCTTGTCTTCCCTGACCTTCTGGACCTCCGGGACCTCCGGGACCTTGTCTTCCCTGACCTTCTGGACCTCCGGGACCTCCAGGGCCTTCATTTTCTTGACCTCCGGGGCGACGTTCAGGACCATCCTGAAGAGGATAGCACCAACATGTGGCAACACAGGAGAGCGCCACTAGTACCAGGAAAGTCTTCATATTGAGAGTGATGCTCATGTCTCGACACAGCACAACTTTTATACACTTCCAGTCCTACACCAGATGGCTCCTCATTACATCGTAGTAATTACTACTTGGAACTGTGTTATTCTTTGCATTGTCACCGAGATAAGTTTGCTAATTAAAACGTGACTTACCGGTTAAAGATATGTATTGCTCATTGTGTAGATATCCTTAACTGGACAAAGACCGAACTGGACATATGCTATGATTAGCATGTTAGACTGCAGATAGGACTTCGGTGATTAAAGCGTCACGTTTCAATCGACGTATAATTTTCTTATTACATAACCTAATGTGCACCTGTGACATAAGAAATTAATTTTTAAAAATATCCTTGTTGAAATATTGTATACAACGAGACAAATTCTAAATTACATTTCATCGATTTAAACAGATGGTGCTGTGAATGAATGGAGCTTGTGGGTGGCTTTTTCTGCTTATGGTCATTTAAAAAGGCATATTTCATTACATACTCGAAATAATTACTTCTAACATTTCAAAATCTGTCCTATTCTTAAGGCAAATTCACAAAATACCATACAGTGTACGACTGCCAATGCCCAAGTGCAAGTATGGCAGGGTAAGAAATTGGGAACTTGTGGTTTGTAAAGACTTACCAGTGAAGAAACAGGTTATTTTGAAGTTTGTAGAGGCAACGTAGACAATTTCGGCGGTTACAGTTTGTACAAAACCCCATCAGATGCAAATGGACCTCATTCTATGATCAACAGAGTCGATCAAGTATCATTAGTGGTCAATTTAAAAAAAAGTCGACAGAAGACATTCCTTAATCATAAGAAATCTCTACTAAAAACTAAAAGCAGAGTCGATCCCGACCACATCATGAGCATGTGTTTATTAATCACTACAGTGATCATATCAGGTTTTCGAAAAGGTGTACGGGTCCGGCCACACCCTTTGCACACGTCACAAACACGTGCAAAGGCAAGTCAGATGTTCACTTGAATTGTATTGTGTAACTAATGCGTCTCATTTGGAAATGTCCTGATGTCTACCATAAAATTATTTGAAAGCTTATCTGAGACCATGAATGTTGTAACCCTGATCAAAGAACTTTTAAGTCATATGGCGGTCTTTGAAATCTTCATAGAAATAGCATGCTCGATTGTTCCTCACAAATTGTGATACACAATTTTCGTAGATTTGTCTAAAGCCTTTGATTCTGTTAGCAGAAATAAATTTATGGTCATATTTCAAAGCACATGTTCTTAGCAGTAAAATTGGAATGTTAATGTGCTGTATGTATCAGAATGTAAATCTATGTCAGAAGTGTTTGGTCCGACTTGGCCCGGGCTGTCAAAACCAACTTAAACCTCACAGATGTATCATCAAATGGATTCACATCTATAGATTGGTATTATATCCACCTAAATACCACTTTAAAGTATCTCAGATCGCGGTATATAAAGAACAGAAGGGGCTCAAAGTGAAGACTTTTTCCCCCTACATTCTCAACATAGTCTTTATCAAAAGTGTTTGGCATGTGTTGGGTCCGACTTGGCCCAGGCGGTCAAAATCAACTTTAAAAAGATGCCGTAACATCATTCATTGGGCGTAAAAGACAAAGAGTGGTGAAAATGAATGGATCACTGAAAACACCAGGTGTTCGCGGTAGGGGTGGGAATGACCGATCGCAACCGCCATTTAAACAATTCACGTGAAAAAAGTAAGTGCATTATTGAGAACACTTCAACAGAAATTTAAGAATGTACCACTTCTTGTAATTATCTTATTTAAGGTTTTACGAGTTACGAGAACTAAAGAACGTTTTCAATCAAGCTCCTGTAAAGTGGTATTATCTGCACTTGAAGTCAGGTCTCCGATGTAGTTACTCTAGGATATTGTGGACGTTATGCCATTATCATACACAATGCATCAAATATTTGACTTAACTGCTGTGACTTCCCCTTTCAAAGGTTCAGATTGATCACAAACTATCCTCGAGGCTGTATGACAAGAGCGGGGACTTGAGTGAGTGAGTTGGGTTTAACGCCGCTTTAACAGTATTACTGTTATATCGCGGCGTGTCAGCTTAATGTGGGAGGAAAGCCTGAAATGATGCAGGTCTCAGACGTTTACCACTTCGGTGAAACCCACGAGCACGGGTATAGTGCTAACAAACCTAGAAACATAATCGGGGCGAACCGGCATTCGAACCCACAATCATAGGTTTCTGGCGTGCCCAAGTGGGTTCAACTCTGCTCAGCATATCGCGGCGCTTCAGACGACTGTGCCACCCGTGCCCCCATGGTGACTTGAAACAACTCCAGCCCTTGATGTCTACAATTCACAATAGAGCAAGCTTTTTCTATAAAGATAACCTGAGCGTCATACGACTCTTGCTTTAAAGGTGTTTGACATTCCACATCTAAGTAAAGCTATCAGAGGGTTTAACAGTTGAAATATGGAGAGGATTATTAAATTTGACACACAAGTTACCAAAATGATGCCTCTTGGAATTTCCTGCTTTGACTCTTTGCCGTATGTGTATTTTCTGCCTGCAATTTCATGTGGATGTGACTGGTCCCTCAGGTGAGACAGGACACGCTCACCTTTTAGCGAACCCCTTGTATCACTATTGATGGTGATTCTTATGATACGGAATCGTACAATGGACTCTGCTTTTAGCAATTGAAAGATTTCTTATGGTTGTGATTTGTCATTTGTCATTGTCTTATGATTATGCAAAGGGTGTTGTTATCAAGTCCGTCCGTCCGACCGTCTGTCTGCTGTCCGTTTTACATGTCCAGAGCAGAACTCCTAAACCTTTGGTGATTTGTCTTTGACATTTACGATACAAATGAGTCGAATGGTGAAGTGCCTTTTGACAATTGGCATGTTTTGTAATATTACTTTATGTTTCACGATGACAAGTTGGACCTCACTGAAAATGAGGGTAGTGCTCGTTTCTTTAGCAGAATTCCCAAACCGTACAATATTGCTTGATGAAACTTGCTATACAGATCAGTCTAGCGGTGAACTGGTGCCTTTTGATGATTTAGGATATTGAAAAATACTGAGCAGCATCGTTTTTACTTCTCTGAACTGAAGGTATCTAATGACAATTAAGCAAATGTGGGGTATAAGTAGCCAAACTCCATTTCCGATTTGCACCAAAAAGGGGGGAATATTTCATCACCTGATGGCTCTTTAAAAAATAATTTGTAAGTGATATGAAAAGCGTCAATCAGCACATCCGTCAAATTTTAGCTCGTGCTCGCACTGACGACGATGAAGTGCAATAAATTATAATATTTTAATTGTGCCTATAAAGTAAAGTTTTGTGAGCATTTTTATCAATACCGATACGTAGAAAAATAAAAATATCCAAATCGAGCATCATTTCAGGAATCTAATTGTTTTGTAAATATGGTCGTATCTGAGCATGTTTTCAAAACTTTTAACGACAAAACTCAATCAACATGAAACTTATTAAAAGTTTCCTGTGGGTATCGATTCTGCACGCAATCATTTGACCTAAGTAAGAATCATCGACCAGTGAATATTCTGGTAGAAAATAGGCCTTCAGCAACCCATGCTTGTCGTGAGACGCGAATATGCTTGTCGCAAGAGGCGACTAAAAGGATCGGCCTAGCTGACTTGGTTGATGCAAGTTATCGTACCCTAATTGCATAGATCGATGTTCTTGGTGCCATTCACTGTATTGTCTGTTCCAGATGTAATTATTTACAGAGCACCATCATATGTATGTTTATCAACCCGTGTTTATTGTTTCGATAAAATACTATCGACTAGCCCTATCTCGATTTGGGAAAATCTAATCTACCTTTCAATTCAAGACAAATATACTTAAGTCAACACGAAAATAGTTCCTAACGCACGTTTCAGTTGATAACAGTTAAACATAATATTTGGCTGTTTCGGAATGCATTCATACAACGTTTGCAGAATAATTGCATTATCGATTTCCTTTGCATCTGTTTGTGACTGGCGTCTTTCGAGGACAGCTGATATTGTCCCTATCAGTGGAAATGGAATGTTATTTAACAGCGTATTTACACATACTGACTTAACGTTTGTAAAGTCGGGTGTCTAGCCGGGAGCGCCACATTTCAGAAATGGCTATTGCCGGTAGGGCCACATTTCCAGCTGAGTGCATTTCACCTATTCTAGCGGGTAATTAATTAATCCGATTACCGATACCTTTAAATGAGTGTCCCACATTTAAATTACTAAGCGTGGTGTTCTTTAGAGATACCTTTAAATGAGTATCTCACATTTAAATTACGAAGCGTGGTGTTCTTTAGAGATACCTTTAAATGAGTATCTCACATTTAAATTACTAAGCAAACGCACAAGTTCAAATAAAGTTCATTGAAAGTGTCAGAGGAGGTGTTGTCGTGATCATAATCATAATCAAAAAAATGTTGGATAAATCACACGTACACTGGATCCCCGGAGTGGATAAATACCTTTTCCAGGCGGAATAGTATACCTGTTACCTTCATTTGAAATCGTTGTGCTTAAAGCGATCTAGTCTCATCTGATTCACACAAAATACCTGGATTATTTACACACAACAAGGGATTCGATTCGAATTGGATACCCAAGCCGGCCGGCTGGCCGCCATTTTTGATCCGGCACCCCCGAGCGCTACCCCCAGGATTTGCCCACGGGCTAGATAAGTTCTCTTACCATCTCCCGTATCCCTGTAAATACTTTCCTTTCACTTATATCAACCCCATTTTTTGTATTATTATCCTTTGTGCTATTACTAGTACTCTATGCCATGTAAATACTTGTATATAAATATTTTGTGTATTACCATTACCATCATTCACCCATCGCCCACCCTCTCTATCGAAATGGACCCCTCCTACTCACCAAACATGGAAATTACATCCCCCCTACTCTCCACATCCATCTTCTCCACCCCGGACCCTATCGAATTCCCCGGGCTACCAAAATCTCATAACTTAAATATTATCCCGCCCAACTTTGGCCTGGATTTTGAAATTATCTCCCCCTCCCGACCAGGCTCCATACCCCCCATTCCCCCTCCCCCCCCCCCCCAGGCCAAAAACAACAAAAGGACAAACAACTCCCCAGCTGAATTACAACTCAGCCCCCAAAAAACCTGCGACCTCCCTACTCCCCCGCAAAATACCCAACCTAACCCCACTCCCGTACTTCTGCTTCTGGCTTTTCACGCAAATTCAACTACCCCACTTAACGAAACTTTCTCTTCTAACAAATTCGCCGTGTGCCTTAAAAAAGCAAAAATCAATTTCAAATACATCAATGCCTGCGGCCGCGGGTTCAAAATCACCTTCCCAGACCAGCTCACTCTAAACCAAGCAATCCGCTCCCCCATCATAGATGGACTTAACATCAACTGGCAGATACCTAAATGGCAGACCGAAATACAGGGTGTCATCTACCTAGACTCTAGGGACACCCCGGATGACATTCAAGAATACATAACGCTAGCTAATCACTCACCCAATCAGCCCCAACCCCAAATCACTAACTTTAAATCAATTAATAACCGCAAAAACACCCAGGGTCGTCCCACCAAACAGACTGTTTTTCTAACGCTAAAGGCCACCACCCTTCCTACCCACATCACTTTTGGGGCCCTTAACTACAAGGACTACCCCCTCCGTAAAAACCCCCCTCAATGTATTTACTGCCACGCCTTTGAACACAAATCATCAGACTGCAAAAAAAAACCCCTCTGCCCTAAATGCGGCTCCGAAAACCACGGCATCCAAGAATGCTCGTGGTTTCCATATTGCGTCAACTGTAACGCGGAAGGTCATACCGCCAACCAAAACACTTGTCCCACTAAACAGAAGTACATACTTAAACTAAACAGAAACCTTAAACAATCAGATCTACCCAAACCTGCCAAAATTCCACTCATGCAGTATTACCCAGACGACCCTGAGGACTCCCCTTTCCCCTATTCGGAACGCTCCCTAAATTCCACCATCAACTCAATCGCCCCCCCCCCCCCTCGTCCAGCCACCCCCCCACCCCTAACCAATCTACCCTAGTTAAAAAACGGCAAATCAAAACCAGCCAACCAAGCCGACCCCCGGCTAACAACCAAATCACCACCCAAGCCACCATCCACCACCAAGCCCCACCACCCCCCCCTACCCAGCCCCCCCCCCCAAATGCCACCCCCACCCCCCATACCCCCAACCCAGGCCCTTATCCTCCCCCCCACCCCCCTCACCCTCCATCCACCCCCCTCTTCAACCAACAACCCTACCCCCCATCACCTCCGTCCCAACTCCCCCATCAAACCCCACCATCACCCCAACCCCCAACCAACAACCCAATGTCCCCCACTACATCACTAAACACCGTAAGCACTATCTCACCACTAAAATCCAAGAACTTCAAAAAGCTCCCGCTTCCAACGTCACCCCCCAAAAACTCCACTCACACACTAGCAAACTTATAGAATTTCTCATAGCCGCTATTCTCCTCAAACAACCTACCATTAAAAAACTCCATACATTAGCCACTAAATGCAATCTCTACCAGAAATCCTTCGCAACTTTGCAGACTAACTACCTCAAAATCAAACGCTAACACTCCTCGCACACTAACCTAACCCACTAACAAACCCCCTTAACCTAGCCCCCCCCCCCCCCCCCCCCCCCCTTCTCTCCTAACCTAAAACACAAATGTCCTTTATACAATGGAATTGTAACGGGCTCCGGCCCAACGGTCATGAACTAAAAGCCCTTATAATTAACCAGAAAATACAGCCCGATATCATTGCCCTCCAGGAAACCCTTCTCTCCCCTAGACACTCCTTTACCATCCCTGGCTACCAATTCATTCGTAAAGATAGGCCCAACCCCCAAAACAGACCCCACTCAACCGGACCCCAACAACCCTACTCGTACTATATTTAACTATAAAAAAGCAAACTGGGAACTATTTAACAAACTATGCAACCAGACAGATACAAACCAAATATATAACAATGACATTGACATTTTTAATGATAACTTCACCAACACCCTATATAACATCGCTACCAAAGCCATCCCCATCAGCACATTCACTCATACCCATCCCACAACCCCCTGGTGGACTGCTGACATCCAAAACCTTAGATCAAAAAGAAAAAAAGCATTAAATAAATGCAAACGTGATAAATCCAAAATCCAACAGTACCTGGACCTTAGACACCAAACCCAACAAGCAATCAAATCGGCTAGAAAACAACACTGGGAAAAATTCTGCTCAACACTTAAAATATCTAAAAACAACTCTAGTATTGTTTGGAATAAGCTCAAGGCAATTAAAGGGGTTAGAAAAAAACAACCACAATCCAAATTTTGAAAACATCAAAAATAATAAAGATAAAGCAAATCACCTAGCCAACCATTTCGCAAAAGTCAGCAGTACCTCCAACCACCCTCCCCATCTCCAAAATCGCATTAAACAACAACCCCCCTTTACAAAGCACCCCGACCTCGCCCACCTCCCCCTAAACAAAACTATAAACATCCACGAACTTAAATATGCCCTCCAAAACAAAAAATCAGCTTCAGCACCCGGCCCAGACAACATAAGCTACATCATACTTAACAAAATAACACCCAACAAGCAAAACAGTCTTCTTCAACTGATAAACAAATCATGGTCAACAGGCACCACACCCAAAACTTGGAAACTCGCACAAATCATACCAGTCCTGAAGCCAGGAAAACCCCAAAATGACCCCGACTCCTTCAGACCCATCTCCCTTACCTCTCATATTTGTAAAATCATGGAATTCATTATTAACAACAGACTAAAAAATCATATCTCCAAAACACAGATTATAAACCCGGACCAGAGCGGCTTCACTCAAAATAGACAAACCCTAGATCACATACTACACCTAGAACATGATGTTAAAATAGCCCAAGCAAACAAACAATATACCATGGCCATATTTATAGATTTCAGCAAAGCTTTTGACATGGTTTGGCACGATGGCCTACTACAAAAAATTCAAAATTCCGACATTAACGGCAGAATCCTAAATTACATTCACTCATTCCTTAAAGATAGAACAATAACGGTAAAATCACACAACACCCTCTCTGACCAACACCCACTTGAAAACGGAACCCCCCAAGGCAGTATAATTTCACCCACCCTCTTTAACTTCATGATAGATGACATTTTTCCTAAATACTCCAAAAAAGAAAACATCACTACAGCTAAGTTTGCAGACGACATCTCCTTCTGGGCTACTTCCAAATCCATTAGCACTTTAAAAATCAAAATGCAGTCTGCACTTGATAAAATACAAGAATGGGCGTCCGAATGGGGGTTCCAAATAAACACCAAAAAAAACATAGGCATTTTATTCAAAAAACCTCATATGCAAAATTACTCACCAAAAGTCTACCTCAATAACGAACCAATTTCATTTGAAAACCAAGCAAAATTCCTAGGCATCATATTTGACCAACACCTAACATGGGGCCCCCATATTTCAAATTTGGTCACCTCTTGCGAAAAAGATCTAAACTTAATGAGAGCAATACAAGGCAATAGCTGGGGATCTGACAAGCAAACATTACTTAGTATATACAAAACATTAATTCAACCAAAAATAGACTACGCCGCTCCGGTCCTAAGCGGCATTACAACAAAAAACTACAATAAACTAAAATCCATACAGTACAGAGCCCTCAGAATCGCCACTGGCACCAGGACTGGTACTCCCCACACCTCTCTCTTACTCATGACCAACACCCTCCCCATCTCACACAGGATAAACCAAACTATACTCAACTACTGGGCCGGGGCCCAACACAACCCTATCTACAAAACTATCAAATATAAATATGCCAACATCAACAAACCCACTATGCACAAATTCAAACAACTACCTAGCCTTGCACCTTACACGTACCACTTAAACCATCTCATAATTGCCTTCAAACTTAACACAATCACCCATTCGCCCACTACTACTCAATATATCCTTGACCTCCCCATCCCCGAAGTAGACCTATCCCTTCACTCACTCATCCACTCCCAACCAGCGCTCTCCAAACCCGACAAAACAAAACTAGCACTCACACATATCAACACGGGCTGGCCCACACATACACATATCTACACCGACGCATCACAAAACAAAAACCAGGTTTCAGGAATAGGCATCCATATAGACCAACCCCCCCCCCCCCCCATCTGCACTAACTTCTACTATCCTAACCACTCTAATAACAACACAGCCGAATTACTAGCCATACTCACTGCCATCCACTCCACTAAAACAATTAACAAAAATAACTTCCTTATCGTCTCCGACTCCCTTAGTGCACTCACTCAGATTAAAAACAAACAATCTAAAACCAGGCCCGATCTCATTAACAACATAATCCACCTCACCCACGAATTAGCTAAAACTAACAAACACATACAATTCCTATGGTCCCCGGGACACTCAAACATACCGGGTAACCAATCTGCCCACCTACTAGCAAAAAATGGCACTACAAAGTCATCCCTCAAAATAAATTTTCATACATCTAAAGCCGAAGTAAAAACCCTACTTAAAAAATCTATTAGTCTTACAAACCATAACCAACTACTTACGCTATCAAATTCCCAGTGGATAAAAACCCTATATGCACAACCAAACACCAAAAGTCGTAATTATAGCCCCCACCCACTCATGGATAGGGCCATTACCAGAATCATCAGCGGAACCTACAATCTTAACTACAAACTCTATAGACAAAATAGACACCCGGATGGAAACTGCCCCCACTGCAAAACACCCGAGGACCTAAACCACATCATAAACAAATGTCCCACATACATTAACCAACGCACTCAACTCTACAATTCAACCCCAGCACCACTCCACTCCAACTTATACAAACTCTTCTCCCCACTCAACACTCAAACAACATTTGATGCTATCGCTACTTTTATTACAGATAGTCACTTAACAGATCGTTTCTAAAAAGTACTTACTTACTTACTTATATTAGGAGATTTTACGTGCGCTTTCCGACTGGAGCGTATTTCGCACACGGGCCCGGCCGGGCCATTTAGTGAGAAAAAAGGGGGGAAGCGAGAAGGGTGCAACCAAGAGGGGGGTTTAGTGGTTGCTTATATAAAATTTTGAAATTTTGAGATTTGGAAGACATGCCTTGGGGGAGTGGTTGGAACTAAGGGAGTGTGTGGGGGTGAGTTGTTGTTTTTAGATGCTGGTGTTGGTGGTTTAGATAGGTTTTAGATACGATTAATTAGGTCTGATTTGGTTAGGTAAATGCCTAGGGCTTTGAAGTTTTCTATTTTATTTTGAGGGTTTAGGATAGCTTCTAAGGTAAGAGCTTTATTTAGGTTTAGGTTGGTTTGTAATGTTGTACGGTGGGTGTGGTAGTGGGTGCAATGTAGGAGTACGTGATCTATTGTTTCTGGGTGAGTGCAGTGTGGGCACTTCCCGTTTGCGTGTTTTTTTAGTTTTAGAAGGTGGTTATTTAGTTTGGTGTGTCCTGTTTGGAGTTTGGTGATTATTCTATCGATTTTTTTGGAGGGATGGAGGATTTTTGGTTTGGTAAGGGTTTTTTTGAGGACTTTTATGATTTGGGTGTTTGTGTTTTGATAGAGGCTATGCCATTTTTGGGTGATTTTGCGTTTGTTGATGCTTTTGATCTCTGCTTTACTTATTGGTAGCTTAAGGCTTATTTCTGGTATTTTTAGGGACTGTTTAGCGGCTTGGTCGGCGTTTTCATTTCCGTATATTCCTACGTGGGCTGGTATCCAGGTGAGTACTATGATTTTGCCTGCCTCTGTTAATTTATCTATACTTTTGAGGATTTGGTTAATTAATTTGGGGCGGTTTTTGGTGTTTTTGCTTTGGAGGGCCTGGAGTCCACTTAGTGAGTCTGAGAGTATTAGGATTTTATTTTGGTTTTTAGTGTGTTGGCTGTGGAGGGCCATGGCGATACCCATGAGTTCTGCGGTGAAGATGGATTGGTTGTTTGGGAGTCGGAAGGATTGCGTATTTCTTATTGGTTGGGCTATGTGGACTCCGAAACCTGTGTGGTTTGTGATAGGATCAGCAGATCCATCTGTGTAGATGTGACACCAATTTGGCCAGTTTTGATGAATGTAAGCTAGTGAGGTGGATTTAGCTATGTTAGGGTCAGTTTGTTTGTTTATTGAGTTGGCTAAGGATGTGTCTATTTTGGGGATTTTAAGTTTTGGGGTGAATACGTTTGATTTTTTGCAGTTTTGTTGTTGGTTCCCTATTTGATGTTCGTTGCGGTAGTTTATAATACGTTGGGAAATTGGAGTGAGTAGAGGGTGTTTCCTAGTTAGTGCCTGGTTTTGGGGACGTATGTTTTGGTTTAGGAGATTTTGGAGAAGAGGGTTTGTTTGAGAAGCTGCCCAGAAGTTTAGTGTTAGGTGTTGTCTACGTAGGTTTAGTGGCATTTCTCCTGTGAGGGCCTGTAGTGACGTAAGGGAGGTGCCTTGTTGGGTACGTGTGACTAATTTGAGGGCTTGGTACTGTATTGTATCTAGTTTTTTGGTTAGGTTTCCGTTTAAGGTATCGTATATGGCACAGCCGTAGTCTAGTTTGGATCTGATTAGGGATGTATAGAGGCTGAGGAGGGTATCTTTAGAGGCACCCCAGTTTGAGCCGGTTAGACATCTTAGTGTGTTTAAATCTTTGCTACATCTGGTGGTTAGGTTTTGGACGTGGGCATCCCAGGAGAGATGTTCGTCGAATAATAGTCCTAAGAATTTAGTTTGTTTCTGAAATTGGATTGGTTTGTTGTTTAGTTTGAGGGTAGGGGTGGCCCGTCTCATACTTTTATGTTTAAATACTATTCCTGTGGTTTTTTCAGAGTTTAGGGAGAAGCCCCATTTATCGGCCCATTGTTGTATTTTGTTTAGTGATTTCTGTAGTAAGTCCTGGGATGTTAAAATACTTTTGGAGCGGATCCAGAGGGCTCCGTCATCTGCAAATTTGGAAGTGTTTATTTTAGGGGATAAGCCATCAAAGAGATCGTTTATCATTATGTTGAATAGAGTGGGGCTAAGAATGCTGCCTTGGGGCGTGCCGTTTTCCAGTGGACACTGGTCCGACAAGGCCTGGTCTATGCCCACTGTGATTTTACGGTTTTTAAGGAAGCTTTGGATATAGTTTATGATTTGACCTTTTAGTCCGATTTTTTAAAGTTTTTGGATTAGCCCGTTGTGCCATACCATGTCGAAGGCTTTTGAGAAGTCTAGAAATATGCCTGTAGTATATTGTTTATTTAGTTGTCCTGTTTTGATATCCTGTTCTAGTCGTGCTAGGTTGTCTAATGTTGAGCGGCCGGGAGTAAAACCGCTTTGGTCTGAATTAATTATATTGTTTTGGGTTAGGTAGTGTTGGAGTCTATTTTTTGCCATGGATTCCATTACTTTGCATAGGTTAGAGGTGAGCGATATTGGCCTATAGGAGTTGGCTTGGTTGGTTGGTTTACCGGGTTTAGGGATGGGGATAATAAGAGCTTCTTTCCAGGGGTTTGGGACCTGGCCGTTTAGATAAATTAGGTTATAGAGTTTTAGTGGTGACTGGAGTAGTTTGGGCGGGAGTTTTTTGATTATTTGGTAGGAAGTTAAGTCTAGACCTGGGGCTGTACCTTTTTTCCTATTTTGAAGTACGTAGTTTAGTTCTTCTATTGTGTAAGGTTGGTTTATTTCTTGGTTGTTATTGTTTGGTTCTTCGATAGGGTTGGTTTCTGCCTGGAGTTTTTGTTTGAATTTATTGCTGAAGTTGTTATTGCTACTTGTGGCCGAAAAGTGGTTTGCCAGGTTATTTGCTTTTTCGCTGGGAGTATTTGAGTTGTTTATGCTAGGCGTTTTTTTGGGTTTTTTTAGGCCTCTGACGGCGTGGATTTTGCGCCAGACTGTTCTGGCATCTGTGCGATTATTTAGTCCCTCGCAGAATTTTTTCCAATCTCTGGTTTTTGCTATTTTGACTAGTGTTTGGACTTGGTGATTTAGTTGGTGAGCTACTGGTATGTGATTGTGGTCGCGTTTGGCTTTATTGAAGGCTGATTTACGTTTTTTTCTAGTTAGTTCTATTTCCTCGTTCCACCAAGGTACAGAGGGCCTACCTGATTTATTTGTTTTTTTGAAAGGGATTGCGCTTTTGGCTGTGTTAATTATGAAGTTGGTTAAGTTTTGGCAGTATATTTCTGGGTCATCATTTTCTAGGTTTTGTAGGTTTACTTGATTGCAAATATCTTGGAATTTGTCCCAGTTAGCTTTGTTGTAATTAAATTTGGGCTCTGAGCTTTCGGTTTGGTTGGGGACGTTAGTATTGCCTATGGTTATATTTATTGGGAAGTGGTCACTTCCTAGGGGGGCGTCGTGAACTTCCCATTGTGTGCTTTGAGCTAGGTCTGCTGTGCAGATTGTTAGGTCGATAGCCGACATGTTGTTATTGTTTTTATCGTACCTGGTGGGTTGATTATTGTTTAGTAGTACTAGATCGTTAGCCTCTATCCATTCTGAAATTAGTTTGCCGTCGTTATCTAATTTATCCCCCGTGCCCCAGGAGGGGTGGTGGGCGTTAAAGTCTCCTAGGAAGATGGTTGATTTGGTGCTTATTTGTTTCTAAAAAGCCCTACTCCACAATCTTATCACAAACCGACTTACTTACTTACTTATATTAGGGGATTTTACGTGCGCTTTCCGACTGGAGCGTATTTCGCACACGGGCCCGGCCGGGCCATTTAGTGATATAAAAGGGGAAGCGAGAAGAGTGCAACCAAGGAGGGGGGTTTAGTGGTTGCTTATATAAAGTTTTGAAATTTTGAGATTTGGAAGACATGACTTGGGGGAGTGGTTGGGACTAAGGGAGTGTGTGGGGGTGAGTTGTTGTTTTTAGATGTTTAGTGTTGGTGGTTTAGTGAATTTTTAGATACGATTAATTAGGTCTGTTTTGGTTAGGTAAATGCCTAGGGCTTTGAAGTTTTCTATTTTATTTTGGGGGTTGAGGATTGCTTCTAAGGTAAGAGCTTTATTTGGATTTAGGTTGGTTTGTAATGTTGTACGTTGGATGAGGTAGTGGGTGCAATGTAGTAGTACGTGGTCTATGGTTTCTGGGTGAGTGCAGTGTGGACACTTCCCGTTTGCGTGTTTTTTTAGTTTTAGAAGATGGTTATTTAGTTTGGTGTGTCCTGTTTGGAGTTTGGTGATTATTCTATCGATTTTTTTGGATGGATGGAGGATTTTTGGTTTGGTAAGGGGTTTTTTGAGGACTTTTATGATTTGGGTGTTTGTGTTTTGATAGAGGCTATGCCATTTTTGGGTGATTTTGTGTTTGTTGATACTTTTGATCTCTGATTTACTTATTGGTAGCTTAAGGCTTATCTCTGGTATTTTTAGGGACTGTTTAGCGGCTTGGTCGGCGTTCTCATTACCGTATATTCCTACGTGGGCTGGTATCCAGGTGAGTACTATGTTTTTGCCTGCCTCTGTTAATTTATCTATACTTTTGAGAATTTGGTTTATTAATTTGGGGCGGTTTTTGGTGTTTTTGCTTTGGAGGGCCTGGAGTCCACTTAGTGAGTCTGAGAGTATTAGGATTTTATTTTGGTTTTTAGTGTGATGGCTGTGGAGGGCCGTGGCGATACCCATGAGTTCTGCGGTGAAGATAGATTGGTTGTTTGGGAGTCGGAAGGATTGCGTATTTCTTATTGGTTGGGCTATGTGGACTCCGAAACCTGTGTGATTTGTGAATGGATCAGCAGATCCATCTGTGTAGATGTGGCACCAATTTGGCCAGTTTTGATGTATGTAGGCTAGTGAGGTGGATTTAGCTATGTTAGGGTCAGTTTGTTTGTTTATTGTTTTGGCTAGGGAAGTGTCTATTTTGGGGATTTTAAGTTTTGGGGTGAATACGTTGGATTTTTTGCAGTTTTGTTGTAGGTTCCCTATTTGGTGTTCGTTGCGGTAGTTTATAATACGTTGGGAAATTGGAGTGAGTAGAGGGTGTTTCCTAGTTAGTGCCTGGTTTTTGGGACGTATGTTTAGGTT
Source organism: Haliotis rufescens (assembly GCF_023055435.1). Taxonomy (NCBI): domain Eukaryota; kingdom Metazoa; phylum Mollusca; class Gastropoda; order Lepetellida; family Haliotidae; genus Haliotis; species Haliotis rufescens. The sequence goes on along the minus strand of NW_025964001.1, from coordinate 41,320,189 downwards.
TAGGAGATTTTGTAGAAGAGGGTTTGATTGAGAAGCTGCCCAGAAGTTTAGTGTTAAGTGTTGCCTACGTAGGTTTAGCGGCATTTCTCCTGTGAGGGCCTGAAGTGACGTAAGGGAGGTGCCTTGTTGGGTACGTGTGACTAATTTGAGGGCTTGGTATTGGATTGAATCTAGTTTTTTGGTTAATGTTTCGTTTAAGGTATCGTATATGGCACAGCCGTAGTCTAGTTTGGATCTGATTAGGGATGTATAGAGGCTGAGGAGGGTATCTTTAGAGGCACCCCAGTTGGAGCCGGTTAGACATCTTAGTGTGTTTAAATCTTTGCTACATCTTGTGGTTAGGTTTTGGACGTGGGCATCCCAGGAGAGATGTTCGTCGAATATTAGTCCTAAGAATTTAGTTTGTTTCTGAAATTGGATTGGTTTGTTGTTTAGTTTAAGGGTAAGACCGACCACCACTCTTCAACCTAAACAATTACAAAATAGGATTGAAATCACAACTTCTCCAAACCCAGTCACCTCTCCGACGTCCGCGCCCCCCTTACAACAACCCTATACAATCACCTCTCCGAAGTCCGCGCTCTCCGGCAACAACTCTATACAATCACCTCTCCGACGTCCGCGCCCAGCTCACCAATCAAACCACTAACAATCCCTACCCATAGCCCACGGCCGCAGACCCCTAACTATCACCCCCTATCTACTACATTCCACGCATTGCCAACTACCCCCCTGCGGCAATGCCAACTCTACCTGCCCCCCCTCTCCCCAACCCCCACCCCACCATCTGAAAAAACCACCTCTTCCTCTGCTCAGTATCCCCCATGCTACTAACAAGTAGTAGCAAAAACAACTTATTTTAACCACCACCCAACCGGGCATTTTCCCACGCCGACTACATAGCCAATGCCCAACTGGTACTGCATACTCCTACACCCCTACCCCTCACACCATAACTTTACCATACCCCCAGCGGGACAGACCGCATATTCAGAACACCGTGCACTTCTCCGAGGTCCGCGCCAGGCAAAAATCTCAATAACACTTACCACACTCCTCCGACGTCCGCGCCCCAGCTAGCCAATCACAACTCTGGCCTCTCTCACCTGGCCAACGTCCGCCGACACCCCACGCCAACCATCCAACTGCTACGACACACGCATAGCCAAGCGCCTTACCCCTGGCCCAACTCCCCCTCACCCCCCCCCCCCCCCCCCCCCCTCCCACCTCCTTCTCCCTACCCTTACCCTAGGTTCCCCCTTTTTCTTTACTTTACTCCAGTATCAGTAAATAGTAGCTTAACTACTATCATCCCTACCTTCCCTACCCAGGGCCTACTGCCATTACCCCCACCCCCCCACCCCCCTCCACCTTTATATCCTGCCCACCCCTCCCCCACTTACATTTTTTTGGGAATGGTGCTTATATTATTACCATACTATTCATTATTTCTTCCCCATCTTCCCCGTCCGCGAAATGCAGTAGATGCGAAGCGGACGTAAAACCTCTAAACCCGACCGTGTCAGAGGAGGCGTACATTTATACTATGATGGCTTTAAGTTTCGGTGTAAGAGCAGTCGTGGTGAAAGAAGATGCTGGTCCTGTATTGTCAAGGAGTGCACTGCAAGGATCACAACTCAGGGTGAGTTGCTCCACGCCATTCGAGTTTGAGGTTGATGCCTTTAAGGCTAGACTGATGGAGAGAGCGAGGACAGAAACGACCCCTATACCCACTATCTACGGAGAGGAGATATCCAGACTACGCCAACATCACGACATCGTCTCAGATGACCTACTGAAGCAGATACCAGCCCTGAAGTCTCTCACCACTATCCTCTACCGCCAGAGACACAAGACCTTGCCCCGCCTTCCTGACAGCAGACCCCAGATCCAGCTGGAGGAGAAGTACTCCCAGACTGAGGGAGGCGACCAGTTCCTACACCGTGTTAGTGACGACATCCTCATCTTCACCACAGACAAGAACATTGAACATTTGTGTACTGCAGACATTGTATTTTGTGATGGTACATTTTATGCCTGTCCCAAGTTGTTTGATCAGATTTATTGTTTACATGCTGAGGTGTTTGGCCATATGTTTCCATTAGTTTACTGTCTGTTGTCCAATCGAAAAAAAGAGTGTTATGTCAACATGTTTCAGTACCTATGCGATTTTGCTAGTAGAGGAGGTCTAGAGTTTGCCTGCTGGCCCTAAAGTGACTGCTTTCATGGACTACGTGACAACCAGTTGGGTTCAAGGACAGGCCTTCATCCCAGAGATTTGGAATCACTTCGATAACCAAGGCCACCGTACCAACAATCACCTGGAAGGGTGGCACAACAAGATAAAGAAACTTGCCAAGAAGTGCCACCCGAACATCTACGAGGTAGTGAAGCTAGAGCAGCGAGAGCAGTCACTCAAAGAGGTTGCAGTCCTGAGACTCTCTCACCAGTGGTCAGAACCTTCACGAAGAAAGAAGTACAAGGCAATCGATGCACGTATTGCGTCCCTCAAGATCCAGCTCCTGAACCAACACCTGAGTGAGATGGAATATGCTGACCACGTGGGCGACCTCATATGCAGTTATGATCCATTATGATATTCATATGCTCTTCATATTCATCAATGTAAAGTTCTGATGAATATATATCCTTGTTGAATAAGAAATGAGAAAACAAGACTTGTTTTGTTATATACGGTAACCTGTTAGAATCACAAAGCATGTTTTGACAGCATAGCCGTGAGAGACACATTATACAATCACGCAACCATAACCATTGCCGGGAGCGCCACATCAATTTGGGCTATCTATTTTCGAAATGTGGCGTTGCCGGCCTGTAACCTAAAATCGAGACATACATCATGCACTAGACGATTGTATCTTGTAAGAGCATGCAGAAATATGTTTGGGTTCTGATTTGAACAATGCATGTGCAAATATGACTACTGATGGGTAGTGGTTCGGAAGTCAAAGTTCTGGTCGGACATATCCTGTGGTACCTATGAACAATAGAGGGACAAATAGGCACTGTGACGTGGCTGATTCTATCTTATCATGCCAGATATTTACTAATGCTTTCACTCACTTCGTTACCATTATTTACAGGCCGCCAAAATATCACTGGAATATTGGTGACTGTCGCGTTAAATGAAATGTTTCTTTGACAAGCTTTAACATCATAATGAAATCAAGTATACCTGATTGTGATGCTTGAGGGGTCGTATCCTATTTTGTAGTCTTTCTGGCTGCCAGAGCCGCCATGTTTATTAAAGGGTCTTGTTTCTGTTCCAACAGCAAGTGTTGCTGTGATGTTCCCACAATACACAGCCGAGAATGTGATTGTACATCTCCATGTTGTTGTCACCTTAATACGGTCTGAGATTTTAGATGAAAGGTGTTGTGATCCTTCAATATAAAATATAGTTAGATGGTTACGGTCGGTTGTCGCGCCATCTCCGGTGCATTATTGAATTATACCGCTATATCGTTCTAATGCAGGATGAATGTATAGTACATGAGATTTGTCATTACAAACAAAGACAAAAACATAGACGACACAATTTGTTCTCTTGTCTAAGGGTTCACCTTGTTTAAAAGTGGCCCCGTACACTGCAAACAGAAAAAAAACATGTTAGTTGTTGTGTAGTCTCAGTCATTGCATCATGGTGAACAGGTTACGGAAAGTTGCAAGATTCATGGAGACACCAAACAATATAACTGCTGTAGATAGGACAGGGTCAAAGAAAGGCAATTACTTCATCCTTCTCAACATCCGACTCCTTCCTGTACAGGGTCATATGTTTGTTCTGCAAAGCTGGTGGCAAGATGTCTTTCAAAGCATATGATATTAAAACCAATGGCGTCGACGTTTTATTTGTGCTTTGATATACGACGACAATGAAATACATTTCATTTTTACAGCGGATAATTAACTCGTGAAAAAAACTAAATGGACTGGTCTACAGAAAGCGCAATGCTTCAGTCTAGTCAAGAAGAGACATGTGCGGTGCAAGTCTTTCCCAAATATACTGAGTTTAATTATACTGAGTCAAATTAAAAACTTCACATTTTTAAAAGTAATCCCATATATGATATACAACGGACAAATGTATCAGAGAAGGTAATTTTTAAACATTAATGTCCAAAGAAGGATTTTATTTAACGGTGTTAACTATAATCTGTTCCAAGCACCTACGGTATTCGGTAATAACATCAACAGTTTAAATCATAAGTCCCAAGCACGAGAATCTGATGGCACACAAGTTCAGTAGCGTGTATGGCCACCATGTGCGTTGACAACTGCCACACAGCGACCTTGTGATGCTTGTGAACACATGATCGGGAAGACGACGCCATTGTTGCTGCAAAATGGTGCCAAGATCTTGCAAATTCTGTGGTTGGTTCTGGAGATCTAGAGTGCGCAGACTTCTGCCAAGAGCATCCAAGACGTGTTCGATGGGATTGAGGTCGGGAGACCTTGACGGCCAGTCCATGACGTTGACTCCCGCATTCTGAAGGAAATTCCTTGTCAAAATTGCTGTGTAGTCTGGCATTGTCGTGTTGGAAGATCAAACCGGGTCCATGTGCTGCCATAAAAGGCAGAGGTTCTGGTGCCAGTACCTGGTCGCGGTAAGCAGCAGTGAACAGTTTGCGCACTCAGTCTACCCCTAAACAGTTCATTTCTGGTTGATGTAGCAGTCAAAATTCGGTTACGGAGGTGACGTAAGATAATCTGACGATCCTCTGCATGTGACGTTACACGTGGTCGACGTGGCCGAGGGCGACCAGCGGTGGTACCCGTTTGCTGTAGACGCGTCTGTAATTAATAAACAGTCCGTCGACTGCAACCCATCGTCCTCGCGACTTCAGCTACGGACGTTCCCGTCTGCAAAATGCCGATGGCACGTTCAAGCTGCACATTTGAAAGTCGTGGCATGACAAATGGCCGTAAAGACTTTTGTTTTCTTGTGTTTTTCTTTTTTTGTTAATGACTGCTAACAAGTATGGCTGAAAACACGTGCGGTATTATGGCCACGTGACCAGTTGCACGTGAAAAAACACTTTTGCCACTTTAGTGCTGTGCACATGATTTTGATCGATTCACCTGCACAAAAAAGGTGTTATCTGAAGACAATGCGTGGTCATTACTGTTTAAATACATAATAAGGGCCCACAATGATAACTGGTCAAAATGTTAAAATTTTAGGATTGTGAAGTTTTTAATTTGGTTCAGTATACATGTACCCCCAATTAGCCCAACTACACATGTTATGTAAACTTGTCACAAACACCACAACCTTCGCGAAAAATTGGAACTCAATCAGCTGTTTCTGGTAGTTGAAAAATCGTCCCCAACACAATTGTCACGAATTTGAATCATGATAAAGTTGGTTCAGTCGGGGGCACGATATATGTTTTGACGTGTGTAGATTTTATGTCATTTCAGGTTTCCCACATCACGCTTGCACCATTTATATCAACATTTAATCGTCACTTGATCATCCGATGATTTGCAAACAGTATGGTCTTTGGTTAGTCAACGCCAAACATTGCTCGTTTCTCACTTATGGACTATTTGTGGCGTTGACTTTTCGAGAAAGTAATTCACTTTGTCCTTGAAAGAGTTCTGACTTGTTGAATTGAACAACATTTAGGGTTTGAAGAATGTTAACGTTTCAGTGTCTTAATTATGTTTGTGATGTCAAATAGCAATTCATAAACACGTCCTTATGATATAGTCGGAATCGTGCCATGAATTCTGCTGTTAGCAGAGATAATAAAATGGGTTTGTCTCTTTTATAATTCGGTTTTCATCTTTTTTTCTGGAATACTGTTGCTAATTCTCTCTATTGACGCTATGCTAAAACCTTCTTATTGACCTTTCACTATTGGATACACTATCCATGTAATATCAAATAATGCACCTGAACTGCCTCTGTACCATCCCAAGGATACCCGGTCCAAGATCCATTGATGTTCCTCCCCAATCGTCCTCTCTTGGTGGGATAACGCTGTAGCTGTAGCTTAGGACTGTATCATAATGCTTGTCGACAATGGCAGACAAGGTTGTTTTTCTTTTCAAATGATCAAACAATCGTGAATAATGGGACTACGCATAATGACGTGACATTTATTCAGTGATTTCTTTTCTATAACATAACATACTGAAAACGCATATTTGAATACCTGATGTGTGCTTGGTTGGGGTCCTTCACAGGTAGGAGTGGAAAAAATGCATGTATTTTAGTTGTTGTTTGTCTGTGATTACTAATGCTCTCCTCTCAAATTTGATATGAGCAAATAGATACTTACATAAATAGTGTCTACATATACTGAACAACAAAAGTTCCTGTGACACTGAATAAGATTAAATGCAAAGTTATGTTTTTTACCAAATCTGAAACAATTTCGGTTTGCAACAGATAAAAGACTCCTGTAAGTGTTCAAATGGTTTAATTTGCCATACTGACTTCAGAAAATGCGTGATTTCATTAAAAAAACATGAACATGCCAAAATGTCAATTTAGAAATCAATAGCGTGTGTGTTCACACTCATGTTGCGATGCAAGCAACACATCTTCGTCTCATGGAATGGACCAGGCGTCGCAAATGTGTATGGGGTGTGTATGGCCGTCCAGCGTAGACGCTGCCTGCACCACTGTAGACGCGCTTGACAGTGGTTTCCTGTCAAAATTGGACGTCTAGTGGGTCTTCTTGTGATAATCCCTACACATCTGAGGCGACGACGTACGGTTTGTGAAGATATACGTCAAAGACCAGTGATGCTTCGTGCGGTCACTGTTGCTGGCTGGAATCGATTTCGTAGGGGTGTTGTTCGAATCCAGTTGTCTTGTCGATTATTGGTTACACGTGGCCTGCCACTCCGAGGATGGTCTCTGACTGCATTCGTCTGTTGCCAACGTTGCCATAAACACCAAATGGTGTTTCTGTGGACGTTAAATTGTCCTTGCAACATCACGTTGACTCGATCCTGTTACAAGCATACCAATGGCTCGCAGACGCTCATTTTCGGACAGGCGTGGCATTTCGTAATGTTGAATAATTGCGTAATTTTGTTGTTTTTCTGAGTGGTTGTTGTCAGTACGATGCTAAACAATGCATATGGAATCCCGTCAACGCACATGTTTTTATACCCATTCTTGGGTAGTGAAATGCATGGGGCTTGCATAAAAGTCATCTTTTGCATGGAATGCATGCTTTTCTGTAGCAGTTGCGTTTTTGTGACGTGATTCCATACATGTACTACAATATTGAAAACCAACTTTATTTGTTTGAAAAATACACTAAAATATTGGTGTCACAGGAACTGTTGTTGTTGAGTATATGTTTAGTCCTGCTTGGGCCTCTACTATAATCGGATATTTAGTCTCCGCTGGCTGGTGGAAAAGTCCATTTTACAAGCAATTTAGCATTACGTGTAATTCCCGAAGACTGTTTGGTCGAAAGGAATTATAAGAAACGAGTTGTTTTTAAATAATATTTACAACACATTTCATTTTATTGTCCAAAGAATGAGGTTACGGGTTCATGCGCTCTCAAAAGTCGAAAAGGTTAATTTAGGTAGAGACATATTCTAGTATCTAATCCATCTGTAACATAACTGTGTACATGTATAAATTTGGTCTGCATAATGTACATGCATCTTTATAGTTGTAGTCTGTCAATGCATCAGCAAAAACCGTTTTAATGACCGGCTTTATGGGAAATATGGCTTTCACACTCTGTAGCTTCCCTCGCTTTCTCGCTTTCTCGCTTTTTCTAATGACTAACCATCGTCATATGAAAGAATCGGGTGTTCTTTAACTTCTTTTCAATAGTATGTACTGAAAATCTTGGAATTAACGTTAGAGTTAATAATAAATGAAAAAGAATGAGAGTAGACTTAAAAAATTAAACTTTGCATTTATGTCTCAAAAATGACTGTTGATGAGACGGCCTCACTGCACACTTTGAATAGCGGAAATACCAACCTGAATATAAAACCAATCAACCAAGTAAGGATAAGAATTTATGGATGAACAACTTCTTTATTACAATTAAGAGCGACGTCTCGGTGTAGGTTCTAACACCGTTATCAAGCAAGTGGTTACTTACTTACTTATATTGGAGATTTTACGTGCGCTTTCCGACAGCAGCATATTTCGCACACGGGCCCGGGGAAGCCATTTAATGTGTTTCCGAAAAAGGGGAAAAAGTTGTTTGGCAATCCAGTAGGGGTTTTTTAGTGGTTGCTTATATAGAATTTTGGAAATTTTGAGATTTGGAAAAAATGCCATGAGGGTTTGAGGGCGAACTAAGGGACCTGAGTATGGAAGTTTGTTAGTTTGATTATGTGGTTTGGTTTTGGTAGTTTATTGGGGTTTTAAATGCGATTTATTAGTCCTGTTTTGATTAAGTATACGCCTAAGGCTTTGAATTTTTCTATTTTATTTTGTGGGTTTAGGATTGCTTCTAGAGTAAGAGCCGTATTTAGATTTAGGGTGGTTTGTAGTGTAGTTCGGTATGTTAGGTAGTGGGTGCAGTGTATGAGTGCGTGTTCTGGGGTTTCTTGTTGTTTGCAATGTGGGCAGGTTCCTGTTGCGTGTTTTCTTATTATTTTGAGGTTGTTATTTAGGTTGGTATGTCCTGTTTGGAGTTTAGTAATTACTCTGTCGATTTTTTTGGACGGATGTAGAATTTTTGGTTTGGTTAGGGGTTTTTTAGAACCTTTTGGATTTGGCTATTTGAGTTTTGATATAGATTATGCCTTTTTTTGGGTGATTTTTTGTTTGTTGACACTTTTAATTTCTGATTTGGAGATGGGTAGGTTTAAGCTTATTTCTGGGATTTTAAGGGATAGTTTAGCTGCTTTATCAGCGTTTTCATTGCCCTATATTCCTACTTGGGCGGGGATCCAAATGAATACTATTTGTTTTGAGATCGGATCTGAGGATCCGTCTGTGTAAATGTGACACCAATTTGGCCAATTTTCATGTATGTATGCTAGTGTGGTGGTTTTTGCTATGTTTTGGTCGGTTTGTTTATTTATTGTGCTAGCTAGTGTTATGTCTATTTTGGGTGTTTTAAGTTTTTGGGTGAAGATATTTGATTTTTTACAGTTTTGTTTAAGATTGTTTATTTGGTGTTCATTTAAGTAATTGGTTATTCTTTGGGATATTGGAGTAAGTAGAGGGTGTTTTCGAGCTATGGCTTGGTTTTTGGGGCTGATATTTTTGTTTATTTGGTTTTGAATTTGGGGGTTGGATTGAGACGCGGCCCAGAAATTTAGAGTTAATTGTTCCCTACGTAGATTTAGTGGCATTTCTCCTGTTAAGGCCTGGAGTGAAGTGTATGAGGTGCCATGTTGAGTGCGTGTTATTAGTTTTAGAGCCTGATATTGGATTGAGTCTAGTTTTTAGCTTAGGGATTGGTTTAGGGTGTCGTATATGGCACATCCGTGGTCTATTTTAGATCTAATTAGTGATATATAGAGTAAGAGGAGGGTGTCTTTGGAGGCCCCCAAGAAGCAAGTGGTGATATTTTTTTCTTTTTATTTTACACCGAAATGTCGCTCGTTATTGTAATAAAGAAGTTGTTCATCCATAAATTCTTATCCTTACTTAGTACTCCAACTTCTAAATGCCTATCAAAGAAGTTAACTAATTCCACAGTACAGTTTACTGAGGGCATATTTAAGTTTGGAGGGCATATTTAAGTTCGTGGATGTTTATAGTTTTGTTTAGGGGGAGGTGGGCGAGGTCGGGGTGCTTTGTAAAGGGGGGTTGTTGTTTAATGCGATTTTGGAGATGGGGAGGGTGGTTGGAGGTACTGCTGACTTTTGCGAAATGGTTGGCTAGGTGATTTGCTTTATCTTTATTATTTTTGATGTTTTCAAAATTTGGATTGTGGTTTTTTTTTCTAACCCCTTTAATTGCCTTGAGCTTATTCCAAACAATACTAGAGTTGTTTTTAGATATTTTAAGTGTAGAGCAGAATTTTTCCCAGTGTTGTTTTCTAGCCGATTTGATTGCTTGTTGGGTTTGGTGTCTAAGGTCCAGGTACTGTTGGATTTTGGATTTATCACGTTTGCATTTATTTAATGCTTTTTTTCTTTTTGATCTAAGGTTTTGGATGTCAGCAGTCCACCAGGGGGTTGTGGGATGGGTATGAGTGAATGTGCTGATGGGGATGGCTTTGGTAGCGATGTTATATAGGGTGTTGGTGAAGTTATCATTAAAAATGTCAATGTCATTGTTATATATTTGGTTTGTATCTGTCTGGTTGCATAGTTTGTTAAATAGTTCCCAGTTTGCTTTTTTATAGTTAAATATAGTACGAGTAGGGTTGTTGGGGTCCGGTTGAGTGGGAGTGTTAGTAGTGAAGTGGGTGTGATTAAAGGAGATTTGTATGGGGGCGTGGTCACTGCCCCAGGTGTCTTCGTGTACATCCCAGTTGACCAGTCTGGAAAGTTTGTTGGTTGTGATGGAGATGTCAACTGCCGTAGGGGATTGGTTTTGGTGCGTGGGGTATCTGGTGGGCTGGTTGTTGTTAAGTGAAATAAGGTTAGTATTATTGAGCCATTCAGTTATTAGTGTGCCGTATTTATCAGAGTATTTTTTAGTTCCCCAGAGGGGGTGGTGGGCGTTAAAGTCTCCTAGTATTAGTGTATTAGTGGACAGGTGATTACTTAGGATGTTAAGGTCTTCTTGGTTGAAGGGTTTGGTTTTAGTATGATATATATTAATAATTCTGAGCTTGGTGTTATTGATGGCGGTATCGATGGCAAGGGTTTCAAGATTGGGAGTAGGAATGGAGATGATTTTGTAGTGAAGGGTCTCGGTGATAAAAAAGCCCAACCCCCCGTGGGGGGGGGGCCGGGTCTGTTTTGGGGGTTGGGCCTATCTTTACGAATGAATTGGTAGCCAGGGATGGTAAAGGAGTGTCTAGGGGAGAGAAGGGTTTCCTGGAGGGCAATGATATCGGGCTGTATTTTCTGGTTAATTATAAGGGCTTTTAGTTCATGACCGTTGGGCCGGAGCCCGTTACAATTCCATTGTATAAAGGACATTTGTGTTTTAGGTTAGGAGAGAAGGGGGGGGGGGGGGGGGGGGGGCTAGGTTAAGGGGGTTTGTTAGTGGGTTAGGTTAGTGTGCGAGGAGTGTTAGCGTTTGATTTTGAGGTAGTTAGTCTGCAAAGTTGCGAAGGATTTCTGGTAGAGATTGCATTTAGTGGCTAATGTATGGAGTTTTTTAATGGTAGGTTATTTGAGGAGAATAGCGGCTATGAGAAATTCTATAAGTTTGCTAGTGTGTGAGTGGAGTTTTTGGGGGGTGACGTTGGAAGCGGGAGCTTTTTGAAGTTCTTGGATTTTAGTGGTGAGATAGTGCTTACGGTGTTTAGTGATGTAGTGGGGGACATTGGGTTGTTGGTTGGGGGTTGGGGTGATGGTGGGGTTTGATGGGGGAGTTGGGACGGAGGTGATGGGGGGTAGGGTTGTTGGTTGAAGAGGGGGGTGGATGGAGGGTGAGGGGGGTGGGGGGGAGGATAAGGGCCTGGGTTGGGGGTATGGGGGGTGGGGGTGGCATTTGGGGGGGTGGAGGGGCCTGGGTAGGGGGGGGGGGGGGTCGGGCTTGGTGGTGGATGGTGGCTTGGGTGGTGATTTGGTTGTTAGCCGGAGGTCGGCTTGGTTGGCTGGTTTTGATTTGCCGTTTTTTAACTAGGGTAGATTGGTTAGGGGTGGGGGGGTGGCTGGACGAGGGGGGGGGGGGGGGGGGCGATTGAGTTGATGGTGGAATTTAGGGAGCGTTCCGAATAGGGGAAAGGGGAGTCCTCAGGGTCGTCTGGGTAATACTGCATGAGTGGAATTTTGGCAGGTTTGGGTAGATCTGATTGTTTAAGGTTTCTGTTTAGTTTAAGTATGTACTTCTGTTTAGTGGGACAAGTGTTTTGGTTGGCGGTATGACCTTCCGCGTTACAGTTGACGCAATATGGAAACCACGAGCATTCTTGGATGCCGTGGTTTTCGGAGCCGCATTTAGGGCAGAGGGTTTTTTTTTTGCAGTCTGATGATTTGTGTTCAAAGGCGTGGCAGTAAATACATTGAGGGGGGTTTTTACGGAGGGGGTAGTCCTTGTAGTTAAGGGCCCCAAAAGTGATGTGGGTAGGAAGGGTGGTGGCCTTTAGCGTTAGAAAAACAGTCTGTTTGGTGGGACGACCCTGGGTGTTTTTGCGGTTATTAATTGATTTAAAGTTAGTGATTTGGGGTTGGGGCTGATTGGGTGAGTGATTAGCTAGCGTTATGTATTCTTGAATGTCATCCGGGGTGTCCCTAGAGTCTAGGTAGATGACACCCTGTATTTCGGTCTGCCATTTAGGTATCTGCCAGTTGATGTTAAGTCCATCTATGATGGGGGAGCGGATTGCTTGGTTTAGAGTGAGCTGGTCTGGGAAGGTGATTTTGAACCCGCGGCCGCAGGCATTGATGTATTTGAAATTGATTTTTGCTTTTTTAAGGCACACGGCGAATTTGTTAGAAGAGAAAGTTTCGTTAAGTGGGGTAGTTGAATTTGCGTGAAAAGCCAGAAGCAGAAGTACGGGAGTGGGGTTAGGTTGGGTATTTTGCGGGGGAGTAGGGAGGTCGCAGGTTTTTTGGGGGCTGAGTTGTAATTCAGCTGGGGAGTTGTTTGTCCTTTTGTTGTTTTTGGCCTGTGGGGGGGGGGGGGGGGGGGGGGGGGGGGGGAGGGGGAATGGGGGGTATGGAGCCTGGTCGGGAGGGGGAGATAATTTCAAAATCCAGGCCAAAGTTGGGCGGGATAATATTTAAGTTATGAGATTTTGGTAGCCCGGGGAATTCGATAGGGTCCGGGGTGGAGAAGATGGATGTGGAGAGTAGGGGGGATGTAATTTCCATGTTTGGTGAGTAGGAGGGGTCCATTTCGATAGAGAGGGTGGGCGATGGGTGAATGATGGTAATGGTAATACACAAAATATTTATATACAAGTATTTACATGGCATAGAGTACTAGTAATAGCACAAAGGATAATAATACAAAAAATGGGGTTGATATAAGTGAAAGGAAAGTATTTACAGGGATACGGGAGATGGTAAGAGAACTTATCTAGCCCGTGGGCAAATCCTGGGGGTAGCGCTCGGGGGTGCCGGATCAAAAATGGCGGCCAGCCGGCCGGCTTGGGTATCCAATTCGAATCGAATCCCTTGTTGTGTGTAAATAATCCAGGTATTTTGCGTGAATCAGATGAGACTAGATCGCTTTCACAGCAAAAAAAATGCAGTTTCCGGTATCCGGATACCTGCCGGATACCACCGGACACTTACCCAAAACGCGTCCGGGTATCCGGTGGCAGAT